>NC_065513.1:38201558-38256005 GCF_006386435.1 Epinephelus moara | reverse complement strand
CAATCTATGTGAAACTGCACATAGGCATTGAGGATTGGCATAGGTAGAAGGTGACAAAGCTACCAATGGGTATGGACTAGTTGTTTAATTAACTTGGAGCTCCATACTAAAGGAAAGTGTGTCTGACCAGACATGGAGGGGGAATTAAGTGATTTAGCAAATCAAGAAAAGAAAACATTTACTTTTTTCCACAGTTTATAGTTAGTGAACACATATAGTGAATCCTGAGAGTACAAATTACTAATCAATGGGACTTAGTTATATTTTTTTAAAAACCATAAATGTTTCCAATTCCTGCCGGGCTTTGTAGAAATTTCATGACATTGAAAATTATATATTTAAACCCTATTTTTAGATTCTGAAAAGTTCATTCATGTCCCATTCCTGCATGTCAGTAATGGGACCCAGGTTAACTCGTATCGCAGGTATGTTTGGATTGTGTGATGTGGTTGTGCTGCTGCCATGGTCCTGCCTGATGTCTCTCTTTATGTATCATTTTGTTATATGGATATCTGTAAATTTATTATGTTGATCTGTACTGTACGACATCTATTGCACGTCTGTCCATCCTGGAAGAGGGATCCCTCCTCAGTTGCTCTTCCTGAGGTTTCTACCAGGGTTTTTTGGGGGAGTTTTTCCTTATCCACTGTGAGGGTCCTAAGGACAGAGGGATGTCGTATGCTGTAAAGCCCTGTGAGGCAAATTCTGATTTGTGATATTGGGCTTTATAAATAAAATTTAATTCACAATTGAGGTGTTAAATGAACATTTTGTCGTGCATCAAGCTGTCACATGACCACAACATAGTAAAAATGGAGAGGAAGTGGAAAAGAAACACAACTTTTCCAAAGTTTCCAATAGAAAGTAGCCAAGGCAATGAAGAGAAACACTGGATCACCACACATTAAATAAAAACGCTTCCCACCATTTAGAAGTCGTCTCAAACTTCAGCTGTAAAACCACACGATGGCAAATTAGTGCAGATACATGCTTCAAGCTGCACTTAAACCAAGGTGATATTAAAAATGTATATGTTGCCATACAATAAAGAAAACGGAGGAAAAAGTGGAGTTCAAGATGCATCAAAACTTTCTTAAAAACTGAATCCATATAAACTAAATCAGTGTTGTTGTCAAACAGGCCTAAATGTCATGCAGTGTGTCTAGACCCATTTGTTTGCCATATAAAGTGACCAACTTCAGTCTTGACAGGATGTGGTGCGACAGTTCACATTTTCCACCATGAAAAAACACACACACACAAAGCTCGGGTTTTTTTGCTTGTGTGTCAACAGTAAACAGCCTGAGAAGTTAAGAGGGGCTGTAAAGGTTGCAAACCCGCTGCGCTGAATATTCAACAGGCTTGTTTTTCCCCTAATAAAAAGCTGAGGCTGCAGACTTAATGGAGGGAAAAAGCCTCCAGAGGAACTGAGATGTTTTTATTCAGAAACTTCAGAAAAGAGCATGACAACACGAACTGTGTGTGTGTGCAGCAGCGTGTCCAGCTTTTTATCTCACTGTGGATAATCGTCGTGATTGTGCACAGGTGTCTCTGTCAGGAGCGTCTCTGTAACTCCACACAATATTGTATATTTCTGTGCCATCAGGAACACACAAGTGCTAATGTGTACATGTGTGTGTCGGTGTAATTACACAACAAGCAGTGGCTACTTGTCGTCGCAGCTCTGCATCTGGCCCTCATTAGGAAATGCCTTTGAGGCTTTGCAGAAGAAGCCGCTGTGTCGACTACGGCCAGACGCCTCAGCGCTGATGTTCACCACCGTTTGGCAGTGTTGTAGCCGCGGTGTTGACCCCCAACGTGTGCTGTCCGACCATTCGTTTCCCTTTGATGTCCTGCGTGAGCCTGCTGAGCTCAGCTGGCCTTCAAAGCCTTTCAATTATCCCGGCAAGGAGGGAGGAACTTACAGGAATGAGAAAGTCAGCTGGAGGGATTTTTGTCTGCTTTACTTTATCGGTCTACTGACAGGACTGTGGCAAGTGACGAGGTCAGAGGAGGAAGAGCAAACACTCCCAGCTACAACCAAGTGGCTTAAAGTAAAGACTTCCCTTTTTCAGAGTGTACTAGGTATAATATCAACCATCTTAGTTTAGCGTGTTAGCATGCTAATATTTGCAAATTAGCACTAAACACAAAGTACCGCTGAGGCTGATGGGAATGTCATTAATGTCGCAGGTATTTGTTCATAAACAAAAGTAATGAACAAATAAAATTTTTACCTGATGATGTCACTAACGCTTTGCTTCTCTGCCCAAACCCAACTGAGTCCAACTGGCCCCGACCTGCCAGGTTCAGGCCAGGTCAGGCTGTAATTTCTCAACATTCTCACGGGCTGAAAACAGGTTTGGTTCTCGCCAATGCTAGTGTTCTTTTTCTTTCTTTTCTTTTTTTTTTTTAGNTTTAATTTAATTTTTTTTTTTTTTTTTTGTAAAGATATTTTTTGGGCATTTTTAGCCTTTATTTGACAGGACAGACAAGCGGGAAGGGGGGAGAGAGAGAGGGAGTGACATGCAGCAAAGGGCCACAGGCTGGAGTCGAACCTGGGCTGCTGCGGCAACAGCCTTATACATGGGGCGCCAGCTCTACCTCTAAGCCACTGACACCCCGCTAGCGTTCTATTTCTGTATGCATTAACGAACCGTTAAGTTCCGCTTTCACTGTACTTGGCCATTCTGCTTTCTAAGTACGCGCTGTCACACCAAGACTGGGGTTGTCTGAACCGAAATGTATATTCCAACAGCTCCCTGAATTTACAAGTGGTCCAGTTTGCGACAGAGTGTGCTCTGGTGTTCTGAGTGGCTATTTACGAACACACTCCATGTCACAAATGTGTTACCGCACTGAAAAGACTTCAGTTTAGTTTGGTTTTAATATTAACAAAAAAATTAAGAGGAAATTTGGGCATGGGCCCAAATATACAGCAGTGGTTCAGGCTTGGGTCGGGCTCAGACAGAAACTATGCAGGTTCACGTAGGGTCGGACCTGATTGTTTTGGTCCAATCAAAGCTCTAGATGGCACTAGATGAAAAAGTTAAGGTGCCCCCAAAGTTAAAACAAGCTATCCTGAAGGCAACATGAATTTTTGCGCTAAATTTCATGGTCACTTTAAATGCCAGATGCCAATTGTCACTTTTTCTGAAAATGGTCACTGCTGATGTGTGATGTGAGCGTCACACTGGACTTTTAGTTTGTGATTTATTGCTTGATAGTAAGGGTTTTATTGTATAGTTTATTGATGTCTATCTTATGGTTTAAGTATTTTTAGACCCTCCGCAAACACTGTTTCCTTTTACCTGCATTACCGTTGTATCTTTGGTGAGATGACAATTCAAGCCAGATCTGATTTGATTTTGATGGCAATCTATCCAATACCATTTGAGATATTTTACTCAAAACCACACGTCAACTTTCAGGGGATCAACAAAGTCAGTAGGCTTCATCTTCTGGGAACCATAAATCTCAACTTTAATTTTACACTAAAGGGAGATCCTAAGAGTTTTGCTGCTAGCAGGGCTAAAACAATGAAACAATAGATCAAATATCAAATATCTTGACTTTATAAAAGGAGACATTTGCCATTAGATGAAGTTGTTTGAATGTCACTTTAAGCATGGAGAAGTGTTAATGTTCAACCTCACTGTTTAGGTTGTATAGGCCACTGTCATTACACAAAGAAACTCTAATCTTAATACTGCATCCAACAACACTGCATGAACAACAGATCGCACTTATCCCAGAGGACAACACCTGTATCTGCAGTAAATGAAAGAGACACACACCAAAAGCTCATATCTCACACTCAAAATGTTGACAACAAGCACTGTACCTTTACAAATGAGTTCAACGAGGCCGCCTCTGTCCAAAAACTTAAATAAACTACAAACTAATAAATCAACAGCTCTCCAGAAGTTCAATCACAGAAACCAACAGCACAGTAGTCCATAAAGTAGCAGGATGAGTCAAGCTCCAGTCAGCCCTGTTGCTGTATAATCACACACAGTGAAGTTATTTCTGGTGCTATCACTTTCAACTGCCTGCTATTCTTCCTCTGGTGCAGCCGCAGCCGTTGTGCACCAGGATAAACATAGCATCCGAGAACGACAAGCTCAATTATGGAAATCAAAGAAAATTATATATACACCCCCCGTCATTATGCTCATTCCTCCGTCTGACCATTTCTGACCTCATTATATCTCTTTTAGAAAACGTGTCCAGCGTGTATCCAGAGAAATGGATCCTCGTTGTGTTAAGACAGGAACAAACATCAGAATCAGAGAGTCAGAGAGTAGACCGACTTCTGGAGTGAGGATTTAAAATTATAGAGCAACAGTTTGGAGCATCTGTGAGACACATGCACATCTGTGTCTCACATCCAAACCCAGCTGAATCTACACCCTACAGCATGATGTACTCTTGAAATTCAGTGGCAGTTCAGATGCTCTTTAGAGACTCTGTGAAAAGGAAAAAGCCAGCGTCTGTGGTCATGGCAAAGAGACAGCATAACAGACGACAACTCTGGTGGCTCTAAAGTGCTGTGGTCACCAAAACACCCTCACGACAGATTTACACACAGATAAAGTTCAGAAAGGAGAACGCAGATGAAAATTTGCCACACATGCCAGAGCTGTGCAGAAAAATTTAGAGCCTCCTACTCTCAACACAACATTCAGTACGTTTACATGCACGCAGTAGCCGAGCTAAGCTCATAGCTCGACTAATCAGTGAAGTCGGACTTCTCGTCTTGTCTGAGTATACATGCAAGAGAACATTTCTGACCAAGTACGTCTGACTCCACCTCGATAGGCGGCATTGTGTCCTTTTTAATATAGTGCGTATTGAACTAGTTCTGGTTGACCCGCAGTGGAAGCTAACAATGAATGAAGATGGCGGAGATTGCTGTGGCTGTTTCGTACATGCTTTACGTGTTAATCATCTTCTGTTTTTCAGTCACCATGGTGTTTGTTGGTTTGTGTTTCCGGGAGTTACTGCACTGCTGCTACGTCATCTCCTTCTTCTTTCGGGTCAAGGCCCGTGAAAGAAATAGTGGTGCATGCGCAGAACACCGAGTCCAACTCCAGTCAGACTAACTAGATACATGAAGCAGTAGTTTGATTTTCAATCAAATTAACCAGGTGTGTTAGTCGATATACGGATAGTCCAATTTCAGTCGGACTAAGCTGTCTACGTGCATTTAAAAGTCCAGTTTCAGTCGGACTAAGCCAATAATTCAATTTTCTCAAGCTGCATGTAAACGTACTGACTGTCACAACACCCAACTAGGGATCCAACGGTATGAGATTTTCACTGTATGATAACCATCTCAGACGATATCACAGTTTCACGGTATTACAGAATTATTTTTATTATCATAAGTCAAAACGGCCGCTAAAGGAATAAAAAGAAACAGGTTTTTTGGTGAACAAATGTTGTATTACTGTGATTGAAACCTGAAACTAGTTTTTGATGGAAGTATGTGCAAAAAGCAAAATAAAGTTGAGACTGACCGTCGCAACCCTACTTGAAACCATTTTTTAATTTTTATTTATTTATTTTCTTTTAAATGGCAGTGTGTGTAATAAGTCTTCTTTTTGAAAATAATGAAAATTCTCTGTCCAGTTGCATTTTTTTCATGGTAGATAAGCAAATGTACACGGTATAATAACCAGTTCCTTCATATCCCCCAGCTAGGAACACATGATAATATCGGCGCCTCATTGGTAACGACCGATATCAGCTTTAAAATGAACTACAAGAATCGGCCAACATGCTTTTTCTTATTTTGCACAATGGATATTACATGCATTGAAAAGTATTGTATTTCATGTCTCCATCTGCTGGTGGGCCGTCAGGATAAGGGTATGCATGTATAATATGATGTTAATTCCACTACAGAAGAGACTTGATGATCTCTAAAGTTAGGTGGGGAAAAAGTGGATATATCAATATCAGTATCTGTTATCGGTCAAATGAGTTGTTACATATCAGCCTATGGAATATCGGCAAAAAATCTAATATCATGCATCCCTACCCCGAACTCTACCTGCATTTATGTCCGCCATGATCCTTAAAACCACCATAAATACTGATAGAGGGTTGCCGCAAAGAGCATTTGTGCATCAAAACGCACACGTACAATTACAAAGACAGTGTTAATGTGCTTTTCATCAACAGGTTTATCCTCTACACTTAATGAACTACACTTATTTTAATTAGTTTGGAGTGAAATATATTGTCTGATGACCAATGTTGTAAAACGTTCACACTGTGAGGCTATTTTCCATTTTCTTTGAAACTACTTTCATGCATTTCATGATTTCAGTTGTGCAACTTTATCATTTTTGTGGTTGTTTTCTTGTAAATGCACAGAGAGGTACACGTGCTATTATGTGCAGCAGTCTTCTAAGAGAGTAATCTACATTTATGTATCCGCACCCACAAAAACAATGAACTCTGCCATTAATAAGCCCAAAAATGGAGTCCACGTGTCAGAAAGGTGTCTGTATTTGCTGTGCCTCTATTAGGAATGTGCTCCAAGGTTCAACTATTTATCTTGACAGCTGCTTGTCAGAGCTTCACTGTCCCCTCACAAGGATCTGGTGCCTGACTGTCAATGCAAACTGAAACAGCAAACCTGCAGGTTTAACAGGATCCCTCCTCCGTCTTTCCTCTGCAAGGTTTGAACAACTAAACCTAAAACTTCAAAGGCTGTCATAAAAATAGCAATAAGAAAAGTGTTAGACTCCAGAGAATGTGTGCGCATATTCTTTGAAGACGTGGTTATGATTATCCTGGCATGATTTATTCTACTGGATGACAGCCTGTTGGATAAAAGTCTGGCACCCTGGCACTGTGCTCCACCTACGATTTATTACTCTGAGATTTACTATTTCTGCCTGCAGCAAAAAGAGCCAATCAGCTGCTTCTGGGTAACTTTTTCTGAAATGCTACAACTAAGGTTTTTGCCAAGTTTCAAGCAGTTTGTCTCGTCATTTATTGGCTGAATTATTATTTAGCCTTCAGCTTATTTAAGGTAATAACATTTAATTTGTTTGCAGAGATCAAACAGGTGCAATAGATCTGTAGCAGAAACAATTTCAGGAGGATGAAATGATTTATCTTCACCCTCTCTGTTCACTAAACTTAACATACTTCATTTGTAATGTTTAATTTAAGGAAGGTAATGATCTCTCCTCTGTGTCACTCAGTGTTCCTGAGTATAAAGAGTAAAGGATAACTTCACCCGTTAATCCAGAGACTGTGTGGTACATCATTAATCACACTATTCAGCCCACTGTAGCATGAAGTTCACCTGAGCAGAGATTCAGGACTTCACCCTCTCTGTTCAGGTCCTCTGCAAGTCCTTCTTTTCACAACACCGCCCCCTAGAGGCACAACAAGGCCGTGGAAAAAGCTGCACTCCCCACAACTGAAACTGTTTTTTTTAAAAGATAAATAAAATAAGATAATAGTGCATGTTTTTTGCAAGTCAATTTTATGATTATAATCTTTATTTATAAAGCACTTTGAAAACAGAGTTACAAAGTGCTTTACATGACAATAATTAAAGCAGACAAGACATGAAAAAAAAAAATATTGAAAAGAACTGATAAAAACACTTTGGTACATAAAAACTGAGAAAATAAAAGGAGATTAAATGAGCTAAAAACTCAAGTAAAATCAGGAAAGGCTCTCTGATAAATATATATTTATTTAAAAGAGATCATCGACTCAGCCAACCTGATTTCCTTGGGCAGACTGTTCCAGAGCCTCAGGGGCCTGACAGCAAACACCCTGTCCTCTGAACATACAAAAGACCTCTGCTTGAGGATCTTTTAAAGATATAATAATTGTAAAATGAAACATGAAACACATGATAATTATCTAGACCTTCTGAAGTTCTGCTCTCCACATCAATCTTCCACTTTAATGCACTTTCAAACCGCATGTGGCTACTTTAGCATCCATCTCTTTATGTTCTCCTAATTCTGCCTCCACCATTCTCCTCTCCCTGAGTTACTCGTTCACTTCTCTGTTTGCCTCCTTCCACACCTCCGATCTCTTCCCCTCCCCACATGTGACCTCCTCTGTCCAGCCTGCACTTGACCAAGGACAGGCTGGAGCCTCTTATTTGTTTAGCTCTTGAGTGGAGTCACTAAGGCGGAGGAGGGGAGCCATGGGCTGGTGAGCACCACCCACCACCCACTACTCACCACCCTCCGGCCCCACGCAGAGGACCCTCTTCAAAGGGGCTCCGAGAGACTCAAAATGTCTCTGCAGGTCCACAGTTTGTCCTGCTTGACAAAGCGCTTTATAAACTTTATGTGCCGTCTCTATCAGCCCAGACCACATGTGAAAAGTTTCTAATTTTGAAAAGACTGGAACATGTATTATCTTAATGTACGAGGTCAAAGGATTCATAACACAAACATGCATATACACATACATGTTTGCTGAGCCAATAGGAACAAAACTCTTCATCTTGGATTTACCTTTGTCTCAAAATACAACTTTGCTTTAACAAACTCTGCAGACTCAACTCCAGATGAAGTCTGTCGCTCCGTGAAGACTCCACACAGCTTTCACTTCTGTTGTCAGCTCTCTCAAAGAGGCATTGTGGGAGAAATTCCCCATTTTAAAGTGCTCCCATGTTTGCTTTTGTGCCAAGTGAGCCCACTCTGCTGACCTTTTGGAGACGGACCAATGAGATCCACCGCTGCGTCCTCTGCTGCCCTTCTCCTCTGACAGTGGCCAGACAATGAACAACAAGCTAATTAAACTGATGACAGCATGGCGGAGGGAAAGGACGCTCTTAACCAAACTTTAACAGAAACCAAACTAATTATCAAAACAACTTAAAAAGAAACTACTGGTTCACAGAGCAAAAGAAGATGCTCCACCTCTATAGCTTCACCTTTTAATATATTCTGTGGTAACTGATGACAGCTGTGATTGACAGCTATGTGTCTGTAACACCCGCAGCCTGCTGGTCCGACACATAACTATGTCAGGAATGTTTTCAGAGCCGGAACAAACCTCGTCTGTCGTGATTAGACTTCTTTTTTGTCCGGCTCGCCATAAACACTTGAGCTGCTGGACCAATTATGGTGTTAATGAGTCACGGGCCACGCTGCGCTGGATCACTGCCAAAGGAAGGTGGTGGTGGGAGGGTTACACTAATGTATAGAGATGCTGCTCTGGGACCCGTAATGATCAGGAGCTGCACAGACGTGGTGGGAGGAGGGGGGAGCCATTTGAATGGAGGAACGCGTTCTTTTGCAGCAAGTTGTCACGCAAGCATGCGACCTGACATTATGGGTCTGTATTTAATCTGGTGTGGGCTTACTCCAGGTTTGGGGGTTTTTAATTTCTGAAAAATAACAGATTATTTTGGCTCATTTTGAAAAGGGAGAACCATGTTTTGATGGAGCTCTCTTTCAAAAATCAATCAGCACTCCCAACAGCGCCAGTTTCCATTTCTACGTGCTGCAGTCCCAGCTGTGCCACGGTTCAGGTCCTGGTTTCTACGTGCTGCAGTCCCAGCTGTGCCACGGTTCAGGTCCTGGGAACAAAAAGACGACCGAGCGCCTCGACACCTGCCAGCCTCGGGTGCTTTCAACCACAAGATGAGCCTGAAACAGCCCCCAAAAGATAAGATGTTTTCCATGTTATCTGGATCATCAAACCGCTTGGCTTCTGAAAGCAGTTTGTTTTTCCAGTTGATGAGATCTTATTGATGAATGTCACGAACAGAAGGAAGCAACTGGCTGTGTGGTCAACAGGTGACTGAGGAACTTTTAACCATGCACATTAAAAGCAATCCTGAATCACACTTAGCTGATAAAGACACTAAAAAGCCAGTTTAGAAAGGTTCGATATACTGTATTGCCTGCTCTGAATTTTCGCTGGTTGTTCCTCGTCATGAAAAACATACGCCCACCATAAGAAAATGGAATAACTTGCATCCAGAAAACAAAAAAATACACAAGAGCATAATAAAAACCAACAGTATATAAGGCTGTTCATCACCTCGTACAGTAGTAGCACAAAACTATTTCTGGTTTAGGTCTTAATGGGATTTGTTGACAATTAAAAAGATAAAATAACACTTGAACAAAGCAAATCTGTGCGAGGGCTGTACATATGCTGCGTCTTTAACCGCCTGTAAATCAGGATGCTGGGCGCTTTTTTTGTGCCTTTGTTGAGCCAGCTTTCAAGAGTGCGGCAGCAGGTTGTTAAGCAACCTTAACAAGCACTGTATCATAGCCTATTTCCTTGAAATTCTGAGTGCAGAGCTGATCTTGACCGTGGGATAGATTTAAAACTTCTGGCAGCCCTGCACCAAAATGATAAACTTTTCCATATTTACGAGAGAAGGGAAAGATATCTGTCGCTGTGATTGGTTGTTACTCATCACATGACATGTGGTGTGTGCTGCTGTCACACCCTGAAAAACACACACTCGGGAACACATGCTTGGCGCAACGGCATCGCTCTGGCATTGTTCTAGCGTTTCAGCATGCCTGTCAAGCATCTACTGTACACTGAAAACAATGAATTTGAGGGCGCAAAAACGCTGCATGTGTGCGGCCCCTAAGGAGGCAGAGGAGGTAGTAAATAGACAATTTGATATCTGTGTGAAAGTGTGCGCTGGCAGGACAAGACGGATGTGACGTTTTGACAAAGCAGCAACCTTGGAGGCTGAAAAAATAAAGCCAATGCTGAAATGCCAAAAACTGCAGTTCCTCTAATGGCCACTTGAGGCTGGCTCCAAAACAGAGTCAATCTTCATAGACCCCCATGTTAAAATAGCCAACTCTGGCTGAGTGCTGTGTTAGCCGTAGACTTGCCAGCTACAGTAGTTCGTCAACTAGCCCTGCAAGTAGTCCCCACCCTGAATATAAAAGGCAGCAGCTGTAAGGTCTAATTAGGTATTTAACTTTGAATAAACAATTCAATTCAAAAGTAGAAAAAGACGGCACACAGCATCAAAGCTATCGAAGCATGTTAAGCTTCCTGTTCCTACATCCCAAAGACAACACAGCTTATTTCACTGCACCACTCCCTGGTGTAACTTTACTCTTTAATTATCATGTTATTACTTTATCTGCTACTGTTTCTATTATAATAGGTTGCTCTGTAAACATCAGGAGATAAACATCACATTTAAATGTAATGTAAAATATATTCACGTCCATCTGTTGAGCACCTCTACCCCAGCTGGCCCTGACGCTGGCTGGCTTTTGTTATCCTCTCAGTGTGCTTTCAGCTGGCGTCACTGTTTATCAATGGTAAGGTCAGGACTGTACTGCTTAATGGTGACATCAGTGGGTTAGGCCTGATTAACTGGCCTCAATGTCGTTTATCAGCAGGGATATCAAGCACATTNGGGATTGGTGGGGGGGGGGGGGGGGGGCTTGCCGTTATCTCTGCTCAGTCCCTGGGATGCCTTGTGATGATAAAGCAAACAAAATGCTGCATTTATTTGGCCTTGCGTGCAAAAACAGGACCTTGTCTGTGAGATCACAGCAACAGAAATTCTAGCAACAGATGCAGTGAACGGTAAGAGGCCAAATGAGGTGACCGAGGCTCTAAAATCCTCCATTTACTCATTAATTCACTATTTTCCCTCTCCAAAAAGCTTTTCAATGAGATGAACCACTTCCAGAGGCGGCGTCCCAAAAGAGACCAACTGAAGGATGGACTCGAGCATGTGAAAAGAAAAGACAAGAGAGGAAGGAAGGGAGGGAGGGAGGTTTAGAGCGAGGACTAATCCCATTAGGGTGGCAGCTAAATGATTTGTTCCACTGAGAGATGGGGAGATAAAAAGGTGTATGTGGGGGGAGGAAGGGGGGGGATGACAGTAGAGATGAGGCTCTCCCAAAAAAAAAAAAAAAAAAAAGGAAACCCCTCTTCTTCTCTCCCTGTTCGCATCCTCATTGACAGCGCTAAGAGCTGTCCACATGCCACTTTATTCCCAAATCTGAAAGTCTAATTTATTCCCATGGGGGGAACCAACGAGGAAATATTAGACCAAAGAGAGGCGGTACGAGCTGGCACCAAACCATGACCCAAAGATAAATACAACTTCTTAAACAAGAACGTCTCATTATCTGCATTTGGAGCCAACACTTATTATCAAAAACAACAGTTTCATAAACGATTAGCAAGATTACTGAGGACATATCTGGTGCTGGGACATCTGTTTATCGACTACAATCTGCTGGCATGTACAAAGAATACAATTTTCTGCTACAAGTGCAGATAGGATAAAATATAAAAAGGTTTTTGATATCTTACTTAGATAAATTTACACATTTTGAACCATTGTTTAATTGCAAAAATAAGACTTAAATCTGGTGAAAGAATACAAGTCCGACCAGATGTCTTCCAGCCTTTGTCACTTAATAGTCTGAGATTTTTCCACACTGCTGCTACATTTCAGTCTATAGAAAAAGGTATAATACCCTGCACATACAGTACGCATGGAAAAACACTGCATCACCTCCCACTCAAACAATCTCTGAGAGGTGTGACAGCCTGACAGACACTTGGGCAGTTTCCATTCTCCAAGAATGACAACAAAGAAACTCCTTCATCTTCATACGGTAAACTTCAACAGCTTCAGGAAGTCGTTACAACAGACAAATGGGTGTTTGGCTCAGAGAGCAGCTGAACTACTCCAGGTGATGACAGACAACAGAAAGCTGACACTGTAAGACGTTAGTTCCCAGCAGAATCAATAGGTTTAAACTAAAAAGAAAAGAAACATTTTGACATATCACATCACGTAATTAACCACTGTAAATGACTATAAAATTTAAGGTTTACTGCAACACCTGAGGCCTCCTCTGCGGACGTTACACAAATGAAAACACTAGAGAAAAGGCGGTGAGACTATTTCACACAGCAAATGCCAATGCCATGAAAATGAATGCGAGTATTGTTAAAGCTGTCATCTACCAACTACCACAAGATGACATGAGTCAGGATCTAGGTGCCTCACCACTTCAGCTAAACATTCTTTTTGGGAAAAAATAAATATAAATTCTGTGTTTTTACAAGTTCCTATGTGACGACAGCCCAAGAGTTCAGATTGATTACTTATTTCTTTTTTCCCTCCACAATGTGCACAAATGAGCTATTCTCTAAAGCTGCCCCTTGGAAGTCAAAGATTCAAATCATCAGTCGAACATCTCTCAGTCGACTAAGATTCTGTCAGCAGCATTTTCTTTGGTTGGTTGTTTGTCAATCTACGTGCAGTGTACCTCTGGTAACATTTCGGTCCTCAGATTTAGCTATAGAGTGAGCGCTCCTTGCTTTCACACTGCCCTCCAGTACAGGCAGCTGCAGACCCAGACCCAATGTGTGTCTGAGTGAGATGGAGGCAGCTGCCCGCAGGTGGTGAGGCTTTGCCTGATCAGGGTCTGAAATGACGTTATCTTCTGCCTTTTGCTTAGAAGTGGTGAATTTGCAGTTCACAGCAACTTAATACGATTAGGCCTGTAGTCTCCTGGTCGACTAGTCGAATATTTGGTCGCTATGCTCTCATCCGACCAAATTCTCATTGGTCGAATAATCGCCGTGTTACTTTCATAAGGAGAAAAGTGCTATATCAACAGCTTTCCAGGATTAATCCATTATTTCCTGCAGCAGGGGGACAGGCTAAGTTACCTGTGAAAATGGTGTTTTCAAAACACCCCCATTATTGACAGAAAATTGGACTCGCCCACCCTACGCTCAGCATTGCGGTGACACAGACCTCCTGTCTGTTTCTGTAAGCTGAAACCATTTCCCTCAGTGGAAACAAAGCTTGTATTTACTTGTATTTCACAGATAAGAAACAATAAATTGTGAAGACAGTAAAGCCTCCACTAAATTAGCATTTTAAGTCTTGTGTGTGATTTATCCTGGCTTCAAATGAGCAGAGGAAATCTCCGCTCGTCGCTAGGCTAATGTATACAATGTAAAATGCCACAGGCTGGCGCTAATAACGTTAGCATGTTGTATTTGCTTGGAAAACGTGTTTCGTATAAGACAGTTGTTTTATCGGTGAATGTTGTGAGTTGTAATGGAGCCACATTGAGTGCCGTTACCTTTGTTAAATGTTGCTGTTGTTCCTGGTTTTATATGAGAAGAGGAAAAGATCGCTAGACACTAGGCTAATTTATACAATGTAAAATGCCATAGACTTGTGCTAATAACGTTAGCATGTTGTATTGGTGTGTGAAATGTGTCCAGATAAAGACAAGTGTTTGTCAGTTCTGCAACTTACAGTGAAGCCAGTTTGTGTACTTGTGTTTGAAATAGAGTGTGCCAGGGCTAACGTCAAAACCCAGAAGTTTAGCATCGTGCTGGTTCCCGGAAGAGAAAGTGAATGTGATTTTTGCACTGCGTTTTGGATTATGTCAGAAAATAAGCTCTGTGGCTAACACAAGTTTATGATACTTACAGGTTTTTTTCAGCGAGATAATCTTCACATATGAACACCTTTGATACCGCATTTGAAGCTTACATGCGATCGCCAGAAGTAAAAAGCTAACGTTAGGCTTTAACGGACTACATGACTACTCCACGGTCGCATGACTCTTGACGTCACCGCCACTAAGCTTTCAACTGATTTCAGCCGCTTTATTTTATAAACATTGTATAATGGGGAAATCGGACTGTTTAAGCTAAATAAGAAGCTGTAATGGCGGATTGCTAGCACTCTCGCCTGTTCGGGGGTGATGATGTTTAATGTCCCCGACAGGGTTTGTAGTCGTATTGAGCAACTTGTTAGCAACCGCCTTTTTTATGACACGTAAAAGCTTCAAAATTCACAAGTAGGGTATTTACTGACGTGTTGTATGTCATAGAACAAAACCTGAAACTCGCTTAAGCTTTTGTTAACCACAGACCTTATTTGAGGCATTTTACCAAAATCCCATTCATAAAACGTATTGACTTATAGACGAGAGAACCGGAAGTGCTAAAAGCGCTAACAGAGTTCCGGGTTTACTGGCACAATCTATTAAGCCATATTTAATGTGTGTTTTGAATCAACTATATAAATAAAGTTTGATTTGAACTAAACTTTACAGCACTTAACACAGTCCTCCACTGCCAACTGGTGTTTTGGAGGTGTAACTGCAGAGAGACAGAAACACCACCGCAGAAGTAAAAATAATGTGCAGTTTGTTTGTTTTTTCCCCACGACTAATCGATTAGTTGAAGATTATTAAGATTTTCTTTGGTTGACTACAGCCCTAAATACCATGCAGTCTCCTATTATTATTTGATATCTATTGTCTGCAAAAAAAAAAAACAAAAAAAAAGCTGCATATTACAGATAGCATTAGCATGCTAACTTGGCTTCTTTACTATATTACATGAATGTCAGTCACCCTGAACGTCCTGTCAAACCCTGTTAAAACTCTTAAACTCTAAATGGAAATAAAGACGATTTGTATTGAGCAGCCAAATCTGATTTGACTGACGTAATTCTGAGTTGAGTACAGCTCTACTTTCCTCTTTTTTATATAACCGTTTACTAAATATCTTTAGGTGTCTGAGAGTGCTTTCACACCTGCTTATTTGGTTTGGTTCAATTGAACTCTGGTTCGTTTGCACCCTAAAGTTCAGATGCGCACCAAAACAACCGGACCGAGACCTTTTTGAAGAGGTGGTCTCGGTTGGGGGGTTCGGTGCCTTTCTCAAGGGTACCTCAGCAGTACCCAGGAGGTGAACTGGCACCTCCAGCTACGGGACGGGGACTTGAACAAGCCTGGCACCTCCAGCTACGGGACGGGGACTTGAACAAGCGACCCTCCGGTTCCCAACCCAAGTCCCAATGGACTGAGCTACTGCCGCCCACTTACTTAAATCAGCCGACTAAAACTGATCGAACAGGCAGCTTAATCAGTTACGAAAACAGTAAGAGTCACGAGGCTAATAAGGGTATCAGGAGGTCAATAATTTTCTGGCTCCAGTTTTTCTAATGCTACAATTTTCTGTTTGTCCTTAGTAATTTCAAGGTTTCTGACCATTAGTCAGACAAAACAAGCATATTAAAAGACATCACCTGTCATCTGTGAATGCCGTTAACGGTTCATAGACTAACTATAACTAACTAGCAGATTAACTGATGATGAACATAATCAATAGCTGCAGCCCTACATATAAAAACTCTAATAACTTCAGAGGGAGTTATTTACTCCCCAGAGGGGTTATAGAGTAAGTCATTTGTTAACATGAAAACATTGTATTTTAAATTATTTTTACTTCAGCTGCAACAACAATGCAGATTTGTACATAAAACTAGTTCACAACATGAGTAGTGTTGCTCCAGTATCTTCAGCCAGACTTCTGTGTTTAAAAAATAATAAAATTCCCAGCTGCGGTGGAGCGGAGGAAGCTGTATTAACTGTGGGACTAACTAATGACTTCCGTGTCATCCTTTTCATTATGCTGGACTCAGCTCGCGGTCACAGGGTCAGAGGCTACGAAAACAGTAGCATGCCTTCATACGTATAATGCAACACATTGTATTGTGTTGGCAGCGAAGGGGTGAGGGGGTGAGGGGGGAGGGGGTGTCTTCCCAGTGGGAGTCATCCTGGTCGACAATAGCAGTAACATTCCTTTGGAAACACTGTGGCATTACGGCTGCCGGGAGGATCCCCACTTCCACCAAAACTAAGGGATTAACTCCCAGGGTATTCTGGGAATTTTCACTGTCACCTTTGGGAGTGATTCAGAGGGGGAACAACATTTCTTTCAGTGCTGTCAAAATAATTCAGCATCACTGTTATAGCTCATAAAAACTTGTGTTTTGGAAACTGAAAATATTTTTCCAAGCTTGTATTGACAGCTCGAAACACGGACCAGATTCCCACATTTTAGGAGCTAAATGTGTTGCAATCTAAGTATGCTTGAATGCAATTGTAGTATTTTAATCTTAATTTTGACGTTCTCGGAGTCTGCATTTTCTGTCCTGCTGCTAGTTTGGCTGCATTTATTCAGTTTCCCACAGACTTTATTTTCATAGAGAAAAGGAGAAGGCTTTTATTGAGTTATAATTTACACAGGATCAGGAGGAGACAGACAGGACGAGCATCATTTCATACTTCATGCTTGCATATTTTGTTGTGACTGCTGCTTTTGTTGTTGCGTCTGATTACTTAGTTCCTCGTCTAGACGCTCTTTTGATTACAGGTAAAATGAACCGCCCACTGACGTTTCATTGACTTTAAAAAGTTGCTCGTAGTTCTTCTGTTTCACCTCGGGAGTGAGTAGTGACACTGAGGATTTGCTGCGCCTCTTGTAGGCTCATCCCAGTGATGCGAGAGACTGCAGCAGACTACTGACCTGTGCAGCTCCTGGCCTTTGCTGCTTGCCTAGCTTAAATTCTTGCTGTTAAGCATGAGCAAATACACAACCCAACACCTGTGCTTCCATCTCAATGATCTGTGCAAGATATTTAGCCATTGTATATTTTATACAGGTTGTCTTAACAGTTATCGGCTTCTGTGAACATGTTTAATTTCACTACAACAGGTCTGTTTGATTTGGGCGTTTATTTTGTGAAATGGAAACTTAAGTAGAAGATCAACATTATATTTGCTTTGGTGGCCGGAGGGAAAACAAATCACTGCAACAATAATGGGAGCAGTTTTATGGACTTGCGTGGAAAATTACTGCGTAAACAATGAAAGATCTGTGACTGATGCAACCACAGGCCTGTACTATGAGGCAGGATTTGGAGTAAGCAAGGTGACTTCAAGGTTAACTCTGGGAAGGAGTGTGCCATATCATCTCACTCACGTTAATACTGTAATAATTTTTAATATCATATAAAAATGTAATTTCAACTTGTTGACATATTGATGTCATACTGTTACTGAAAGCGAAATTATTAGCGACAAAAAGAGGAGCAGCTTCAGTAGTGTGGAATAAACTGTGGCGTCCTGAATGTTATGAAGAGCCCCGGACTTCTCAGACTCTTTTACTGACTTACCGCTCAGAGGGAACTCATTCAGCGGCTCCTCTGGCAGCAGCACAGCGTCTCTCCCTCTCCTCTCTTGCCGTGCACACAGGAGTCAGTGTCGTCAAGTGATTTTGTCATAAACCTTTGGTAATGTAAACCTACGTGATGCTTGTGGCTCAACAAAAAACTACATGTGACTGTTGTAGTATCATAACAGCCTGTCACAGGTTACAGCGTGATGATTAGAGGAGAAATGGCAGAGCATAAAGGTCCAGGTGGAAAAACTATATCACTTATTTCGTTGAATTTTTGTTTACTAATGTGTCATATTGTCAAGAATATGGTTATGGCAAAAATAGCAAATATGGCAAAAAGTTAGTAGAATCCATTACCTTGCTTTTCATTTGATGAGCCAAAACTCAGCTGTAAGTTCAAACATATTGTTTTATAAACCTTGGCATCATCATCATCATCCTGACGAGTCGACACCTCCATTATGAATTCTAACATCACCAACCTTCTCTCAAAAACAGACAGACACAAACGGCCCAGAAGGCGCTGTCCATGAACAAATATTGACTCGAGTGGTGACCCGTGCTCTGCTATTATTTCAGCGGCGCTGGAGGGCAAGAACAATCAGCATTAGCCGGTGGAGAGATCTGGTGGCAGATGTCACTGAATATGTAAAACAGCTCCACAAAAGAGGAAGGGAGGGTAGCTGTATCAACAACGAACAACAGATAAAAATGATACTGTCAAAGATCATTTATTACATCTGGAAACATGAAACCACCATGCCCGCTGTTGTTTCAAATGTCCTCCAAATATGAGCTCATTGGAAAAGTGATATTCATCACTCTGCAACTCCAACATACTGAATTAATTTAATAATAAGGCAGGTTTTTCATTTTCTGACCAGTCAACCCAGAGAAACCAGCACAGACAAACTCAATTTCATCTTTGGCTAAACATAATGTATAGTAGAAACTCTAGTTTATAGAGAGCACACTCACAGAGAAACAGTATCTCATTTTATTGTTTGGTCTACTTGTAGAATTACTATGATTCAGTAACTTAAAAATCTGTCATTTCAGCAGGTCAGACCAACGAGTGTCTGCTACAAATGGCAGTTTTGAAATAAATGACTGCATGAATAAATCCAGTAAAAGACAGACAAAAAAAAAAAAATTTTTTAATTTTAGTAACATGAATTTATTAGAGTAGACTTTGTATTTTTATTTAATCATAAATCTTTTTTGTTTTAAAATGTCCTTTTTTTAAAATGTCAGTTTCATAAAGGCCTTTTCCAAGTGCCTGTTTGCTAACCAGCTAGCTACCGTTAGCTTAGCAACCAAAGAGAAAAACCAGAGACCGTTGAAAAACCGAGACAGCCCACTTTAGATTCATTTCCTGTATCTGTGTCACGTGAGTTTCGCCACTGCCCCACCACTAAGAGACTAGCAGCAGTACTGAGTCTATTCATTTCAATGTTAAAAGTAAATAGATCGTTGCAGGGCCGCCCCCTATTAGTCGACCAAACGTTAGTTGACCAGAAAGGTCATTAGTCGGCAAGATTTCATTGGTTGCTTGGTCACAGAACAGAAAAAAATAAATAAATAAAGCTGCACCTTGTCAAAATAAATCAAAACCTATACGACTGGACAATGTGGGAATTTAATTTGAAAGGACAGACACAGGAAGTGTCCACGCTTAGCAGTCAGACAGGAGTCAGGTTAATTTCCAGGGCTGGTACCTGTGGTTATTCCACAGGCTAGTTAATAACATGTCGGGCAGGAAATCCAAAGTGTGGGATCATTTTGAGAAGGTGAAGGACGAACCCAAGGTGATATGTAAACTCATCTTCATTGGTCGACTACAAACATGACGAATCATCTGAGCGCCGTTAGCTGTGTTTCCTGTATAACATTAACACTGAACGTCTCGCTGAGCCCTGTTTAAACTTTGAAACTAAGAAAAACAAAAAGAATCATTAGCCATGTTTCCATCAGCCTGTTTAGATGCGCATCTAGAAGTATCGCAGCGGAAAATTATGATGGAAACGCCAAAATTCGAATTAAAGTCCCCTGATTCGCACAAACTAAAATACGCTCGCTTTAGCCGGGTTTTGGTTGATTTGAAAAAATGTTGATTCGCAAAACGGGGGATGGAAACAGGTATGTTCGAATTAAGTCTGACGTAGCGCACCTCTCTCCATGGTGATATCCACACTCCGGGTCGGGAAGGCGGTGCTGGTTAGCTACATAACACACTGAGGTAAATAACTAACGGCAGACGCTACTCACTTGTTCTTGACTGTACGTATTTACAACTAATTCACAATAAGCTAAGTTTGGTATCAGTTACTGAGCCAGGGTCAATATGACTGATCCACATGAATTTGGTCATATTTCTGTATTTACAGGTATGTTGATTTATTTATTACGTCTTGTTTTAATTCATACAATAAATGTTATTTTGGTGATCCATGTGTTCCACCTGTTGCTGTACCTCCACATACACGATACTGCTGCCTTGTGTGCCAACAACCCAGATGAGTTAGACTATAAGAAGAGAAAGCACCATATTCAATTTGAATAAACAAAACAGGCTGACTTTACACAGTCTGTAAAACTGGTACAACCTGATTAAACATATGCTCATGATTGCCAGGATAATAACACATCTACAAGACTCTACTGTAACACCATTTAGCAGTCAGCAGACAAATACAATTTTCCAGTACATAAAGGCTACTTATCTCAATAAAAAGCAATAATCAATAAACATAATACAACAATCTCAATTATGACACTGCTCTGATAAAACATTACAATATTTTTACATCAACAAAGCACTGTCCTGATGAAGAGCCTCACAACAAGGAAGAGTGTTACTGTTTAGGTCATCACTTCACATGTTCATACAGCAGTAAAACACAGCATCCAAACACACAAGATCAAAATTAATTTGAACTTTCTATCTATCCATCCATGAAATAAATATTAAACAATACAACCCAACAGGCAGCAGGTATATTTAACCCACATTGGTTTAAAATCAGACTGAACTGATGTTAACTGCAGAGTAAGTCCCCTCATTGGTCGACCACCGCATTCTGCTTCCTTCCCAAAACAATCACATACAATGTCTCATGTGTTATCAGCATGAATTATTCAATTCCACTGCCAGTACCTGTTAGCTGTTAGCTGTTAGCAGCTGGAGTTACATTATGAGGTGTTCAAGATCTGTTCAGTAAAAATGAGTATTGGACAAAGGTAAATTATAACGTTCTAATGATGTGTTCAAATGTTAACTTGTAAAATTTAGTTTTTGACTGGACTTGAATAAAAAGTTATTGAAAAGAGGAATTTGTTGATGTTTTCACAGCAATAAAAAACAGATATAAGCGAGGGAATTATGATATATTATAGTAAAAAGGTCTTTAAAGCTGTTTTTAAAACACGTTTTTCATGTAAAAAGTTACAAGGTTGTTGTATAAAATAGTATGATTAAATTTGTGCTTATTCATAACCTGGCAGTCATTTTCTTTTTTTATCATAATGAAGATTTATTTGGGGAATTAATACACAAAAATAAAAAACATTCATGCTGGCTATCGGCCAAATTGTTATTTCAAATATCTGCATCGGCCCAGACTTTCAGAGCATCCCTACAATACAGCTCTTTGGCGAAACTACGCACTTGAGCTTAACAAAAGCTACCATCTCATGATGGAGAACTTTCACATTCTTGTGAAAACTCGTCTTACTCTAATAAATGCCATATAAAATACCCATCCTTGGTGCTTGGCAGAGGAAGCAACAAGCTCTGCACTCCTCAGAGGGGGAACATGGGATAGGTCAGGGAACCTGTGGACGGCGTTGCCATGGTGATGTGCCCCTCACTTTGTGGAAACTGAAACCTGAGAGAGCGTGCAGGGCCATTGTCAAGCCGACTTCACCGCAGCACGGCAATGAGGACTAAAAAGTCACACAGCCAAACACTGTGGACGTCGTTCACTCACTGACAACAGCTCATTTCACTGCAGCAAGCAGTTTAAGTAAAGTGAACACATGAAAAGTATCAACACAAACTTTTATCACGACATTACACATTCTCTCAATCATCTACGTGCTGATTACACAACTATCTTCTCACTGCAATTAATGTGTGATGCTGAAACACGGCCTCATATTAAAAAACGCTCCCCATGTGGCGCGCTGCTGACAGCAGGCCTTCATGCGCACAGAAGCTTTCACCGCAGCAGATAAGATCAATGGTGTCACCAGGGAGCCAATCTCCACTGTAAACAAAGCCCCGCTGACCGCAAGAGGAAATAATTTACTGCTGCTGTTTAACAGTTTACTGAGAAACGCCCGATCTCCGTCTTTCGGGAAGATGTTTATACCCCGAATCAAAGGCATGTGGCCACAGACAGGTTTTATGAAAGAGCTTTGACTGGGGAAAAAACAGCTTTACTTCTGATTTAAGAGGCTCATAAAGATTGTTTTTGTCTTCACCTGCCTGTGGTGTTTGAACATGACCAGTGGAAAGCTGATATTTAATTAGAGGAAAAGAATTAGTGAACTGTCACATGCCTTCATTTCAGATGTAAAGAATGTGAAGACAACAAAATGTTTCATGAACATTCAACAACTGACAGGTAACTCTTTATCATGATGCATCTCACAGTTTACTGATGTTACTGTCTTCCTAAAGAGAGAAAGAAAGACGAGACTGTTGTCGTGACTGCCACCTGTGTTGAAACCACCACCACCACAGAAAAAAAATCCAGCTAATGACTTCCACAAGTTGGCAGCTTGCAATTACAGGGAATCTGATATAACATGACCACTGCATAACCCAGTGCACACCCAGAGGCCTTTCAGCGGCTGCTGTGAGGGTCATGTGCGACTGACCTGTAGTGTCTGCAGAGTGTCCGTCAACACTCAACCTTTTTTCTAACACAACCAAGGGACCACAGGCAGTTAGCGACAGCGCAAACCAAAACTTCAGTGCCAGTTGCAATTTGTCTGAAACATATTTTCAAGGACAGCTGGTGGTGAAGTGTTAAGATGTGAAACTTGATGCATGTTTATTTGTCTCCGTCTGCTGTGCCAAAGTGCTGCCTCCCAGGACGGCTAGTGTGGCTGTAGGCGACTGACTAAGTTATGTCTTCTCATGCTTGTGAAGAACTCGTAAGCATGTTCGTGGTCAGCTGGCCGAGTGAGGTGTGTTACAGTGCAACTTTTAACAGAAGATGAAACGCGTTGCACTTGTCTTTATCGGTGTTAGCTCTAAGAGTGCTCTCACACCTGCCCTGTTTGGTTTGGTTCGGTTCAATCGATCTCAAGTTCGTTTCCCCCCTAAGTGCAGTTCGTTTGGGCAGGTGTGAACACAGCAATCACACTCAGGTGTGCACCAAAACAAATGGACCAAGACCTTCTTGAAGAGGTGGTCTTGGTCCGGTTACAAATGACCTCTGGTGCGGTTGGTTTGTGGTGAGAACGTGTTCCGACCTGGATGTGAACCAACTGCAGTCACATGACACATTGTTTGGGTTAAACATGAGCATGTTACAGTCCTGGAGGATTATTAATGTGCACCTCCTCCTGTACTGCCTTAATATGCACATTCAGCACATCCAATGCATCAAAACATTGTTTTCTAGTTGGAGCCGCGCCTCGTTTTCAAACTGTATGGTTTGACTAAAATGAACAATGACAGCAATATAGTCCACGATGAGCAGCGCTAAAATCAACCTGCGTAGTTGTCCCTCCATTGTGACATTAGAAAGTGTCACATTTATCTTGCAAGTGTACTCTTCTTCAACGTTTGCTTTAGATTTTTCCCTCATGGAAATTCTGACCAATCAAAAGCAGCTTTCTCACACAAGTCATTTGATCTGGTCCACTTGTAAATGCTGCCGTGAGAACACGAACCAACTCTAGACAATTACACAACTTTGTGACAAAATTAGTCCCTGATTCAGACCAAAGGAGACGACTCTAGGTCTGAGAGCACCTAAAAGTCAGCTGGGTGCATCGGTTTATTACTTGAATGTAGGGATGCAGGGTGAGGACATTTTCCCACCAGTTGATTAACCTTGACAACATGTAGGCTATGTCACCGAATACACAGAACATTTTGCAAGAAAATATATTCATTGCTGTCATCGTCTTGTTGGTCAACTCTCATTCGCTCATAACGAGAAATCTGACTTATAATACTAATAATAATAATGATCATTTTAAAAAAGCAAAACCGCCACGGTGAGGGCATTGGGCAAGTTATATATTCGGTGTTAGCCCAAACACTGAAACACCTGTAACACTGACTACAGCAGCAAGCCCACTTGTATGATAAACAGGTCACTGGATGAATCTTAGGTCAGTTTGGTTCATTTTGTCCGAAGCACAGGAAAAAATTCTGCTTTTCAGTTCTGGTCTCTTTTGTGTTCACGCTGACTTTTTACAAGCAAACTTAAGAGTAGTGAACAAGACGCCATATGGACTAGATTCCAGAAATAATTCAAATTAAGCTTTTTTAGTCCAAACTGCATTTTGACCACACAGTGTGGATCATAAACAGATAGAAACTGAATGAAAAAGACATCTTGTGGTTTATAACTGCAGTTTAGATTCTGAAATCCTCTTAAAATTAGCCTACATACAAACCATCACAAAACCCTGTGGTTGGTCCATTTTGCTTTTGTGCCACAAACCAAACTTGAAAAGGTGGATCTTGATCGGACTGTTTTTCAGAACTACAGCTTAACTAACATTCACACCAGCCTGAACACACTGAACCAAAGACGCAAACGAACCTGAGTTTGTTTGCACCACAAGAAGCAGGTCAGGTGTAAAGGCACACTGAAAACAAGTCAACATCAGCCAGTTTTCTGTTAAAACAACCACAAGATAATAATTTTTGTGCAGCCAAAGAGGTGGAGCCCCGGCCTGTCTTAAGGTCAGAGTGATTGGATCTTCACTGGGAATGTGTAAAGCAGCAGCTGTAGACAAAACAGACACCCCTCACCCCCCAAAGCCCTGACCAGACCCTCGAGCCAGTTCACATCATCTCACAGATATCAACTCTGCAGCTCTGGCTTGTTAGTATTTGGCTTACTACATACTAGACATGCAGGCCAATGACAAAAGAAATATTGGCAAATCATTTAGACACATAAATGCATTTTCCTGCCCTCTCTGGAAGTTTGTTATTTTTTAACAGAGTCAAGAGTTCAATGCTGATTTCAGTAGTGGCACAGAGCATGCAAATTATGAATAAACCACAAGGAAAAGGTATTCATGTAACCTGCCAACACAGGCAAATATGCATCTCTCAATAGTTTACAGAAAACAATGCAACAGTTGTGTTAACTTAAAAAAATGCACTCACCTCCCTCACATCTCTAAAGTCTCAAAGTTAGTGTGTGACTGCATTTCCCCTCAGCTGCAACTCACACAGACAGCTCCCAGTACAACCAGAGAGAAAACATCCCAGAGAGAAATGAGGGATTAACATGGAGACGTCACCCAACGCTGTCTCACATGGCAGAGCACGAGCCAATCACAACACGGCCGCTCAGACACCAAACACACACACACACACACACTCACACACATTGTAACCTGACAATGCCAGCCAGCCAGGGAGACTGTAACATGAGCAGCCCGGTGACCAGTGGGCCGAGGCTCTGGGGTTCTCTCAGCCGTAAACAGTGGCATCCCTGGCAGGAGACAAATTTAACAGCTCTGTCTGTGGTGTGTGGAGGATAAGGGACGTGTGGAGGAACTGAGCGACAAACTTTTCAAAGTCACCTTTTAAGGCTCAAAGAGGGCGAGCATACTCAGAGGAGAAGTTTTAGTGAAACAGTGTCTACACTCACAATTGAAATGCACCATAGATTCACCCACCTATGGACTCAAACACAGTTAGACCCACTAAAAAGGAGAGACTGTCTATGTCAGAGGTGTTTTTACCTACTGGAAATGCTTCTGTTTGGTTTAGGCAAGGGGTAGCACCTGGGTAGAACCTGCAGGAGGCAGGACATGACACAGACTACAGCCCCTAAGGGTTTTGTTGGGGAAGTTTTTCCTTATCCACTGTGAGTGTCCAAGGACAGAGGGATATCGTCTGCTGTAAAGCCCTCTGAGGCTAATAGTGATTCGTAATATTGGACTTTACAGACCAAATTGAACTGAAATTAAAATGAAATTACTATTTGTACAGACTTTTGAGACATGTTTTGTCATCGGGCTACAGCAAACTTTGACTTGACTATCTGTACAGCACTGTGCGTAGGGTTGGGTACCGAAACTTGGTACTTTTTGCACTTGGTACCAATTCACGTCGGTACCACCGAGTACCGACTCACTTAAAATGAATCGGTGCCAAATTTCGGTACCTGAGGTGGAGGCGGAGCGAGAGCGCATGACTCGCACCTCAGACTCAGCAACAATGG
This sequence comes from Epinephelus moara, assembly GCF_006386435.1. Lineage (NCBI taxonomy): Eukaryota > Metazoa > Chordata > Actinopteri > Perciformes > Serranidae > Epinephelus > Epinephelus moara. The sequence goes on along the minus strand of NC_065513.1, from coordinate 38,229,558 downwards.
CGACAAAAAAAATGTGCAGACAAAAGTTAACGTGCAGCACTGTTCCTAAATGTTCTCAATAAAATGTTGAATCTGAGAAGTTTAGACTTTAAAGAGTACCGAAATAAGGTACCGTTTGGTACCGGTACCGAATTACAGATAACGGTACCGGTACCGGTACCAGTACCGTATCGGTTCAATTATGAACGGTACCCAACCCTAACTATGGGTTGCCTTTGGGTATGAAGAGTGCTATATAAATAAATTTGCCTTGCTTTGCCTAGCTGCTTCCTCATTTGGTCATAAACAACAGTGTCTCTTATGGTTTCTTTCATTTCTCTGATGATTTTGGCTTCAGCCCTTATGAACAGAAGTTTCTGCATCTCGTCATTTTTCCAGTTGGACATTGTCATCGCGTCTTTTGAGTAAATGACCCTTCTTCGCCCTTGGATGTTTGTTCTCTTCCTGTTTCGCCCAAGCCTTGTGATAGAAACATCATTCACACACCTTCTCTCTCACTGTCAATTCTCCGGACGATTACCTGCTCTACTCACACATTGGCTCAACAGGATATTACACACACTCTGTACTAAGGAGCTGGTGGAATAAGTCAGTTTAATGCCTTCTCACATATGGGAAATGTCTCGATCATGTCAGGTTTGCAGCAGAGGTCGACCAATTCATCGGTTTGGCCTATCGATTGGCGCCAATAGGACTTTACATGAACTATTGTTAACAGCGAAACAGGGCTCTGATGGTGGCCGATACCTGTGACCTCCACTGGTCATGTGGGTATTGCCATAAGGCTTTTGCACAGAGTATTCAAGTATGCAAGTACAAGGTAATGTGTGCTGTAGATCATTTGTATGATTAAAATAAAATCTAAGTAATGTAGCACAGCTTAACGTCTTTATTAGGGGCATAATCAGGTTGCTGGTTATAGAACAGCATTATGTGCTTTCTCCATTTTGCTATAGCAAGCATGGTCGGTAAAATTTTTGCTTGAATTAAATAGCAGGTGTTATCGGCCAAGTAATCGGCTATCGGCTTTTTCCTGCTCCAAACTGTATCAATTATATCAGCCATTAAAAATTCACTAGCAGTCAACCTCTAGTTTGCAGTGCATGTGTTAAAGGGACTCCACACAGGTAAAAGTGAGACTTTACAACTTTTGTAAGAAGAAAAAACAAAACCCCACCCCTGGAAATGAAAAGTTGTATATATAAGCAATAAAATGCACTCAATGCATGCAGGGGAATTTCGTCTTGGTCTGGTTCGACTAATACTTTGGTGGCTAATGTTAGCTGACTTTAGTGACAGTTTGCTAACTTAATTTCTGTCTTTATTTGTGTTAGCAACAGTTTTAGCAGCTACGTTATCTTGTAGTTTAACTGTTTCAAAATAGTTGACAAAGATTTGCTTTAAGTTGGGTGAAGTTCTGAACGTTTTGCTTATCTCTTGCCACTGCATTATGAGGTTTACTCAGTATAACTACCAAAGCTCTTAATTAAACATGTGCCTTGTTGTGGGGAAACCAAAACACTCAGTATATTATTATATAAAACAGAATATGGTACTTTTGGTACAAACAGACTTTTATGGATGAGCTGAGTTCTGGCCAAATTGAATCAAACTTCCTTCCTGCTTCAGCATGACAGACAAAGTCTGTGCATGCCTGCATAGCTGAGGGATTATCACTCTATCAGTTGAGCCCCAGATTCTCTTTGCACCTGTCTTGTCCTGCTTAACGTACAAGAAACGGGAGGGATTTTTCACTCCTCCCATTTACAGACGACTTGCTTTTCATTCACAAGCAGCTCTGACGGGATAAAGACAAGCTGAGGGTGAGCCGCCTCTACCTGACACTTCCTTCTGAAGCCATGAAGAGTTTGTATATGATTGCATATCTCTATCATTCCTGCAACACTTCAGAGGTTCCTCTATAACCAGATAAAGAAAGCTGTAAGTATTGTGCAGGTCTTGTTAGAATAAATAGAGCGGTAACAACAGGACTGCTGGTTCAAACCCTGATCAGTGTGACAGATTAATGGATGCTAATCTATAGTTCAGCAAAGCAGGAACTCCATCACCTGACGCAGCTGGTCCATGATTCTTATTTAGTACACAAAGCTGCAGAATTCTGTATAATGCACATTTTACAAAAGAAAATGATTTAGTGTTTCGTGTTGTAGTATTCAGGAGAAAATAATATTTTCTGTGATCTTAAAACTACAAATGCTGCTTGAGTTTTGTCACAACAACTGCTCTCCCCTCTCCTTGCACCCTGCAAGTAGGTGATCTTCTACCAGGAACTCCAACTCCACTCCTGCCTGAAACTAATTTATCATCCAACATATCATCAGCAGAGCCTTCTTTGCTGCACACTATAGTTTAGCTACTTTCAGCACTGAAGGAAAAAATAAAATCATGTGTATTTTCCTTGAAGCGTGGGTACGGCAGTGGAAGATAATTGAGTGCTTGAGAGTTGCTTGCCTCATCACATTCTGTTTCTTTCTGCCGCTCATCCCATTGTGGTCAAATATCAAAACAATCATTTACAGCAAGCCTCGTCAAGCAGAGTGCCTTTCCTCTTCGGGACATCGTTTCAGTGTGTTATTAAATTAACTCACACGATCAACCCATTAGCTCTCACAGAGATCATGGAGACGAAAGCACAAAGTAACATCCGCTACAAACAAACACTGAGTCTCCATCAAGAAATCTGTACAACCCCCAAAAAAGAAAAAGTCAACTACATCTAGTTAAAGATATGTAAAGTATTTTGTGGATGACACATAGCTGAGATTGAGGGTTGTTTTTTAGTGACCAATGGCTCTTTTTCCTTTTTCCATGGGTGTTTTTTAGTGATAAACTCTGTATTCCAGCAGGGATAGTGCCATGAAAGGCGGACCGAAAAGTGCAAGTGAAAAGCAGGTTTTCCAGTGGGGATTGTGTCCCTGAAACCAGCTTCTTTATGCCAAAACACAATCTTTTCCTAATCTTAACCAAGTAGTTTTTTGTGCCTAAACCCAACCACAAAACAACCAAAGCATTGTTGAAATGTTAAGTTTCAAAATATCTACTAACGTGCAAATGTAACATAATGTATCTGTGGTTTGTAGAAACTTACAATGCCATCATTTTTTCTACTGACTGGGTTGAGAGAAGACCAGAGATTCAACTGAGAGGCCAAGAAAAAAAGTCCTCATTTAAACCAAATTAATTTGAAAATGGCAAACGTCATTAATCCCCACTGATCGTCTCTGATATAAAGAGCACATGATGACTGAGAGGGGCCATGAATGAAAGAAAAGGGATTAACATACCAGGAAACAAAACATCTTTGTGAAACACACTTCAAGGTTTAGCCGGGGTTAATCCCAGCTACACAGAGGAATACCTTCACTCATTCATGTTCACCGCCATTATTTTCCTCCCAACAGAAATCCCACAAACACCCACAAGTTGAAGCACGCAGGACTGAATCATCTAACAATGCTCCACACGGTCAACATGACTACATCCTCACATAGATTGAAGCCTATCGAGGTCACAGGGAGGGGAACACTTCAGTCAGAATGTGACAGTTTGTGAGCTTGGAGTTTTGCTCACGTCCATTTGTTCTTCTGTAATGCTTTAATGACGGTAAGTGGTGCACCAGCTGAAATGCAAGTTTGCAAGAATTTCAATTAGCTCAGTACACAGCCGTCAGCAGATGCCAATGACGTGGACATCAGCTCTCCGGGCCTTAAGGGAAAAGAGGTTATCAAGTCTACCATCAGCAAGACAACTTCCTTCCTTTTGGATGCAACAGAGTCATTTAACAAGCCAGGGTAAAGTTAGGATGTTACCATGAATGTTTCTGGAACAGTCTCATTTTAAAACACTTTATTACACTTACAATATCTTTCAGGGTCATACCTAAAATCTAAAGCCACATTAGCTTCCTTCTGTGAGTGGATAAAAACGGTTATTTTTAGATCCTTACGACTGGTGGGGCAAAAAACATAAATGTATAAAATAGCCCTGTTTTCACCAAAAACTTTCAGTATGGTACCTTTGGAACCAAAAGTAATCCTTCAGACATGGTACCTAGACCCTAGGTCCGCTTAGCGTTTCTACTGCAAACAGCACCACATTTGTGTGCTAGGTACACTAACAGAGGGGTGACCAAAAATGGGGATGGTACGGAACGGTTCCACTGGTACCATCCACAACTTCTTACAGTGGAAACAGAAACTATGCGTACCAAACTGAACTGAACCGAACCGTACTGCTCGGTGGAAACAAGGCTAATGTGACCCAAAGGTGGCACCAAGACATGTCTTACTGTTGCTTAATAAAAACGGTTTAAATGAGAAGTACGACATTTTGAGGAATACCTTTATTCAGTTTCTCAACATGTTTCATGCTTTCGGTGGAGTCGGTGATAGTGCACAATTGCGGCCCGAGTGACTGTGCGAGGAGGATGTGAGCGCAGAGCAACATACCTCAAAGATTTTCTAACAATGCGGATGGGGTTGCACGAACCTTGCTGAAAAGATTTGATCACTACAGTGTGTAAATGATTCAGATTTCATGGTGCTTTAAATATGGAGTGCTTAAATGTTGGCTGAGCAAGTCCAAAAATATAAAAAGAGGTCCGTTCTTGGAGACGCTCTGACCACAATTAGCGTGAATGACCAGACGTTTGCAGGGGACCATGCACTCCTTCCACAGCACACCTCTCTCATGTCTGTACGCCAAACATGATGCTACGGCCAGCTACATTAAGGACTGGAAAGTGGGAATTCACTAATTAGAACATTTAAAAAACGTAAACTGCAGTGACAGGTTTACAGGTTTATGTGCCACACTTTTTCTTGGCTGGGACCAGCAAGTTCCTGAGTCTCTACTGGTTGTCCTGACCAACAAACAGTCATATACTTAAACCCCGAAAAAGTTCTGGTTGTGAACATTTCACATGCACATTCAGACTTCTTTGTGGTTAATGTGTGCTGAACAGGTGTACTGTGAAACAATAACCTTTAAAACTATTAATCTTCAAAGAACCAATTCAAAGAATGGGAAAACAAAAAAACTTCTATGTTAACAGTGTCCAACAAGCTTTCAAAATATAATCTTTCCACACTGCAATGACTCAAAAAGGATCTACATCTGACCTTTGCATCAAAATTACACAGCGTCACCTTAGTGTTTGTGTATTCTTTATTCTATGTAATACGTGATCAATGTGAAAAAGCCAAACCCAGCCAACACAAATGTCTCTGACTCCGCTAAGCCTCTAAACTCCAGCAAGCACCGATTTAAAAAGATTTTCAAGCAGTTCTGCCAAAGCTTTGATCACTCTAATAATGACTTCCTAGCAAATTTGCAAACAATGCGGGGTTGTGGCCTGGCAGCGGACCCGGACCCCTGGAAATCTTTTAGGAGGATTCTCCGAAGCTTGGCTTTTCGTTTTTGTTTTTATTAGACCTCCATGTACAATCTGCTGTGCTGGCCTGGTTGTTTTAGATTTCACAGGTTCATGCCTTCAGGTTACTTATGTGATATCAAATCTAATCCGCTATCTCACGACACAGATTTAGCTTTCATCAAATATGTAGTTTGGTTTTTTACAGTTCTCAGTGAGGTTTGGCTTTTGCGGGGGAGCTCTAATTGTTTCGTTTCAGTGGATCTACGACTCAAAGTAGGTTTGATCTTGTAATAACAGGGCAGTCCCTGAGGCTCATGTAGGTCTTCATCCCACACTTTAAGATCTCAACAGCTGTAACAACTCCCTTCACCTCCACAGTCAAACACTGACACCAGTAAGAGTGGTTTCCTCGGCCGTAAAGCTCCCACAGAAAAAATGTTATGAGTGCACATGGGTACAGAAAAAAAATCGTCGTTTCAAGTTGAAGCAGCCCAAAAACACAGTATTTTAAGCACTAAAACATGCAAGAGAAGCACAAATGGGACAGAAGCATGCACAGATGTTCCACCAAAACTAAAATTACAACTCAGCACCCCCTCGAGATAAATTACAGAGAAAACACCACAGCAAGAATTCCACAAAAACTGTTACAGCAGGGCCAGATTTGACGTGCAACCCGCTCAGACGGGGCAGTGGAGTGGAAGTCATTTCCTCTAAACAAACACTGGAGGGATGGAGGGAGTCATAATCACAGGGAGGAGGAGGAGGAGGAGGCTGAAGGGGGGGGGTGACACATCTGAGCAGAGGAGACCCAGCTTTGATCACGTGGACAGAAGGGTCGTCTCACTAAGGTGTTAATTGAGAGACCTCTGCCATATGTCCACAAAGGCTGACTGGCCGACCCTGATGATGTGGACTCAGAGCGCCGCTAAGCCTGATGTACCAATCGACACCAGGCCGTGCTTCCACCCGATCTGCTTATGTGTTGACGGGAAACCAGTGAGAGGCTGTGGAATGCTCTGGGTGTTGCTGGAGGACATGCACGATGTACAGATTTAATGCTAAGCTTGTGGCAGTATGAGCGAGCTCTGAAATATCAAGTGAAATAAACAAGAGGCACGTGAGCAGCCTAAACACTAAACTCAGCGTCATGCATGTGCGCTAATAAATAGGCATTAGTTACCCTAAACAGAGAGTTAACTACAGGATATTCTGTAAAAAGAAAAATCTTCTTCAAGTGGCAGTAATAAGTATTTTAATTATCATAACAACCATTTAATGTAACAGACACCTGAATGTCAAACAAACAACAACAAAAACAATCCTTTAACACACCGGTTCCCAATCTGGGGGCCCTGACCTTCTTTAGGGGTCACCAAAACATCACAGGGGGTCTTGAGGCCTTCTGGACTTTAAGGGGTGTAAGGAAACTTAAAAAAAGAAATAAAGCAGGCCTATATCTCAGCATTTCATTGAATTATGCGAAGAACACTAAAAGATTATTAATCATTTTAAAGTTTAGATTTTTATTCAAGACATGAGCCCCTTTTACACTGCCAGATTTTCGGCGAATGTTGGGCTGTTTTGCCAGCAAGCTGCAAGCGTTTAGACACACAGAACCGGATTGGCGAGTTGATCCGAGGTGCCCAATTTTCCGCCTCGTAGGGTAGACATATTGGCGGAACCCTTTTAGTTTAAACAGACCGAGGTGGCCTTCCGCAACGGGAGGGGCTGTTGATGATGCCGCACGTGCAAAACAGCTGATAGCAGGAATTAGCAAGCAGCTAGTAGCAAGAGGGAAACGCAAACCTGACAGACACTGTAAAGATGAGGCCATTAACGGGCCAACTTATGAGAGAATCGCCGAAGGACTGACCAGCCGCGGCTTCCCTCCCACGTCACTGTTTACGTCACACGCTGAGCTACACGTTTCGTTACTTGCCTACTAGGGGTGGGCGATATATATCGCTAACGATAATATCGTCATTGTTGTTTTAACAATGTGCAAATGTACGTTATCGAGTATGCAAATGACTTCACAAAAACTCAAAACACACGTTGAAAGTTTGAAACCCCAAACATTCACTGAACAAGAGTTACGTAACTTGCGTGCAGCAGCACGCCGCAGTACGCCTAGGTGGTCACATGACCTCTCACTGGCACCTTCCCGGCAGGTCAGCCTGCTGCTAAACAAACATTAGCGAGACAACATAGCAACACCGCCCACGGATGCTCCAGCAGCTTCGGAAGACGTGGGTCAACTGTAGTGATAGGTCCCAGCCTGTCAGGCTAAAGTTCGCAGTACCGGAAGACCGTCTACGGAGCTACCTAGCCTAGCCACAGTTAGCTGAACGAAGCGGCAACATGGCACAGTTTCAAGTCTCCCCGCCGGAAAAGTTCACCTTCAAGGCTGAAGACTGGCCTAAATGGATTAAACGCTTCGACAGATTACGCATTGCTTCTGGATTGGAGACCCAAGCAGAAGAGAATGGCAGGAATGTGATCTTTGACAGAGCAAAGTTTAATCAAGAAACGGGCTAGATGGTCGACAGTTTCATTACGGCGCTGCACTGCCTGGCGGAGCACTGCTGTTACGGGGCTCTACATGATGAGATGGTGAGGGACAGGCTTGTGGCTACAAAAGGCCGTCACCAGAGTCAAACAGAGAGAGCAGGTAAAAAAGCAGCAAGAAATGTTAAGAACATTTTTCCATTAATATCATCCACGAGAAACAATTAATGAGCTATAACTCAGGCTGTTAAAACACATATTTAAAAGAATATCATCTAATTATAGTTATCTTCAAAATCCCCCAAAATATCGAGATATTATTTTTTGTCCATATCGCACACCCCTATTGCCTACGCCCCTCATTGCCCCGAAAAAAGTGTATAAACAAAAGTAGGCAGGTGGCATTTTGCTGCACTCTCCGATTTTGTTTTTATACTGCCAATGCTGAAAAAAGAGTGATTGGGCTTTCCTGCAAATTTGCACAATTCCTATCTAAATAGGGCTATAAACTCACAGGATAAGGCATGGTGAAATATGATACAGTCAAAGAGCCTTCACTTTCTGCGTAACAGCCTCATCCTGCATTAGAAAAGTGCGTAAGGAAAAAGGTTGGGAACCATGATTTAACAAAAAGATAAAGCCAGCAATTTTGTGTTTTAAATAACTTTGTACACATATGTGGCGTGAATTCACAATAGCTGCAACCTCCGTGCCAAATTTCAGCCTCCTTGGACAAAAAAAATGGTCGCCAAAGAATGGGGAAATCTTTGTGGATCCCACCATCTGACCAACCACCCCACAGAGCGAGCTATAGAGCTGCTCATCACATCTAAGAAAACATTTTCCACGTATTGTTTTGAAGTTATTTAAGGTGCAGAAAGGTGAGCAGACGACAACAACATGTAGACTAATGTCTTGTACACAGTGCAGCATGGTGGCACCACATAACACGACTGAGCTGCTGGTTGCAGTGTCCAAAACAAACTCTTTGGCTCCACTGCAGAGGGCTGGTGAGCTAATAAAGGTCCAGCCAAGATTCAAATTCACCACTTGGGCCACTTAGTAGGGCAAATATACACAAATTGCCAGTTTATTAGGTACACTTGGTTAAAAGTGATGCAGTCTAACAAAACAACCCTGCAGAAAATCCTCTCTACATTTAGATTTAATGTTTACTTTGCATTGAAACTGTTCTGTTAATGGTAATTTGAGGGTGTAGTTTGTGCTGCTGTTAAAATATATTGTGTTGTGTGCTCTTCTTGTGTCTCACAATGTGTTCAGTGCCATTTTGTGTACAGAATAAGGTGCTGTTTATACATGCCGACATGACATACCAAGGTCAGAAGAATGGGTATTTATCTCTTACAGCATTTTGTAATCAGTGTTGGTTTGAATAAGATGGCAGCACTGCAACTTAAATGTTTTAATAGCTAAATAAATTAAACTTTAAACTACTGGCAAGCAAAAAAAAGCCAACAAGTTGTCTTATTAAAGCCAGTGAATTACAATGAAGTTAAAAGGTGTAAAAATCAAAAATGATTTATAGAAAATATGATATTTTCCCAAAGCGACTGCACAAAAGATCACCAGGTTCACTGAAGCCACAGCAGGTTGGTACTTTCATGTCTGAAGGAATGCTTTGTTTGGTCTCCTCCCGTGACAGCGCTGTTTGTAATCTCTATTCTTTTTATACACAAGTGCAGAAAAATGGATTCAGGGATATGCCAGAAGTGCCACACTGGAAGCCGAAGAATTTCATTAAACCGATGTCACAGGGCTCATATTCTTCCCCTTGACATATCAATTCAATGCTTTACCTCTGCAGAAAAAAACCTCTGAGCCCTGCAGAAGATGAAGAGCCCTCTGTTTGACCCCAGCACTTCACCAGCACAATAGGGACCACCATCCAGGTCTGTGTCCCCGCTTCTCTGACCCTAAAGCGCTTCAGCTGCTTTCATGGAGCCTGCATGTGCCTGCTTCAACCTGTGACAGTAAGAAAATAGGTAGTGGCGAGGAATTATCTCTGGATATGAGCAACCACACTGCAAAGTCCCTTTCAACAGCCTTTAAAGGCACAATGAAAATGACTATGGTGACAGAGAGGGATTATTCTTTTGGAGGTTTGAGGTGAGGGTGTTTGGGAACCTGCACAGCTGTGGTGAAACCTGATTTAAGCGGTCAACTGCATGGTGAAAATGAGTCAGTGTGGGTAACATAATGGCGAGGGATTACTAGAAATCACATGAGAGAGAGATGGTGCAGTGGTTGAAAACTGTTTCGAAAGCAAAATCCTTCAAAGCAGAGCTGAATCATCAAGACACACAAACTTCACCTTAATGAAAAACACTTTTCAGCACGCACCTTGGAGCTCAAAGTTCATGCAGCATACGTGCAGCACTTCCAGGACACCTGTCTGGCGGGAACAAGCTTTGTTTGCTCGGAAAAAGGCACCAGATTGCCACAAGCAGCAGGTACAACAAACACCGTATGACTTTAACCATAATCCTGCTTAACCAGCAGCGCTTCATGGGATTGTCTGGTCTGGTCGCTGCAGGACCACCTGACCCAGAACATGCATCGAGGAAACTTAACTAAGTCGTTACACCAAACACTCATGCATGCTGTTAGACGCACACAAACATTCTGGAAAGCTGGAAAGCTGGAAAGCAGGATGGAGTTCATATACGAGAAGCTCTCAAAGCGTATAACTCACCCGACGCCAAGTCTCCACGAGCAGTGTGTCTGGACCTGAACGCAACACCTCCTCCTCTCTGTTAACTCTGATTGTTGGAGGGTAACCCGTCCGGTTGAGGCAGTAGGTTGAAGTTAAACAGTACAAGGTTATAGTTTGGCCCCGTGGCACACGGCACGTCCCGTCTGCACTACCACCAGCAGCCTCTTTGTACTTGTCCGCCTCAGCAGCGAGTTGTTGAGCCGCGGGCATGCGCAGTGGGTCCCTCAGATAAGCTCAGTGCGCGCTGGGCTGCTGTGACGGTCAGTGGGTGTCACAGGTTGCAGGTGTAGCTTACCTGCTGCAGGGCTGGCCTACTTTTTACTGTCCGAGCTACACGGAGCTAAACAACCGCAACATTTACCCTGCAGCTTCCTGGTGACAAGTTGAAGCAGTTTTACTTGTAAGATAGATAAACATGAGTGAACACAGCTTTTCTTTGTAAACTAATATAAGGACTGTTGAGTTCAGTTCAACAGGCTTTATTGGCATGGCATTTAACATGTGTTGCCAAAGCACAAATACAGTTAAAAGACAGTGAATGAAACAACTGATCTCATGAGACACAATATTAGTGAAGTGTGAAGGTCGTTCTGAGGCCTTGTGCTATCAGAGGAGGTGAACCTCAGGACCACATTTGTCTTTATCAACTAACAATGACATTAATTGTTAATTTAATTGTAACTACATATAGTTGCATGCAAAAGTTTGGCCACCCCCGGGTGAAAATTCTGTCTATAGCAAAGCAATTTGATGATGACCTGATTTCTTTCGGGCAATAAGTTAAGGATGACACATTTCTTAAATATTTTAAGACAGATTATTTTTTATTTCAATCTTTTACGGTTTCAAAATAACAAAAAAGAAAAAGGGAATGAACCAAATGTTTGGGCACCCTGCACGGTCAGTATTTAGCAGCGCCCCCTTTGGCAAGTATTACCAACTCTAAACGCTTTTTTTAGCCACCTAAGAGTCTTTAGTTCTTGTTTGGGAGATTTTCAAATCAAATCCAATTTTATTTATATAGCACATTTCATACAAAGTATTCGTCCCGACAGAGAGACAGACACAGAGCCAGGGGCACTAACTATTCATAGGTCTGGGAGAACAGGTAGGTCCTAAGCTTGACTTTAAAGGATGACACAGTTGCAGAAAATCTAAGATCATCAGGCAATTTGTTCCGGAGAGTGGGACCATAATGACTGAATGCACCTTCCAAAAATTTATCTTGGATCATGGGCACAGTTAGGAGACCAGTGTCTGATGATCAGAGGGTTCTGGGGGGGTATGTAGGGTGTGAGCAGTAGGCTTTTTACCAATTCTTCATTGCAAAAAGCTTCTACTTCTGTGAGATTCTTGGGTCATCTTGCATGCACTGCTCTTTGATTTAACCCATTTTTAACCAGGTAAGTCTCGTTGAGATCAATAATCTCTTGTCAAGGGAGACCTGGCAGAGAGCAGCATACAAAAAAGTCACAACCAAACAACATCACTATAAAAAACATTCAAGATATACAGTGGATATTAGACACCTACACAGTGACAAAAACCAACTAGTCATTCATCCTTGTCAGGGGTGTGAATAGAGACAGTGCAGGCAGTGCAGTTGCACTGAGGCCTGTGAGATCGGGAGGCCCATAGAAAGAATGGGCCCTCCAACAATGTGTTGGGTGGAGAATGGGCCTTTATGAGTGATTGCCACCTTGAAAATATGCCTATGTTCACAGAAGAAATTAAAAACAGCAGCATTTGCTCTATATGTCCTTGAAAAAGGCAAACCCATCTTCGTCATGTGCACTGGGACACGTTGTAACTGCCATATGCCGGTGATCCTTGTGCTTATGAGAGCTTTAGAATCAGACAGAGATCAGACAATCAGACAGTTCATGTAGCTTCAACTCTTTTTGAAAGTTATTCCAAGTGAGAGGAGCAAAGCACATAAAAGCTTTTTTCCCCAGCTCAATCTGTGCACAAGGAACAGACAACAAAACTAAGTCTTGAGATCTCAAACTAAAGCTACAGTCAGATTTTTGTTCAGTTAAAGTCCAAATGTGTGAAGGGAGTTTACCCTTTTGAGGTCCATCCACAGATTTTTAATGATGTTTAGGTTGGGGGACTGTGAGGGCCATAGTAAAACCTTCAGCTTGCACCTCTTGATCCATTGTGGATTTCAGGGTGTGTTTAGGATTATTGTCCTGCTGTAGAAGCCATCCTCTCTTCATCTTCAGCTTTCTACCGATGCTGTGATGTTTGCTTCCAGAATTTGTTGTAATTTAAGTGAATAAATTCTTTCCTCTACCTGTGAAATGTTCTCCTGTGTCACTGGCTGCAACACAAGCCCAAAGTATAATCGATTCTCTGTGTTTGACAGCTGGACAGGTGTCCCTTTTTCCTCCAAACATACCTTTGCTCATTGCGTCCAAAAAGTTCTATTTTAACTTCATCAATCCACAGGACTTGTTTCCAAAAGCATCAGTCTTGTTTGGATGTTCCTTTGCAAACTTCTGAAGCTGAATTTTGTGGTGAGGACACAGGAAAGGTTTTCTTCTGATGACTCTTCCTCAAAGGTCATATTTATGCAGGTGTCACTGCACAGTAGAACAGTGCACCACCACCTGCAGGTCTTTTGCAGTCAAAAAGTGGTTTTGATTTGCCTTTCCAACGATCCTACGAGCAACTCTCTTGGAAGGTTTTCCTGTTCTTCCATACCTGGACTTGACCTCCACAGTTCCTGTTAACTGCCATTTCTTAACAGATTGAGGAAACAGCTATCTGAAAACACTTTGCCATCTTCTTATAGTCTTCTCCTGCTTTGTGGGCATCTGTCATTTTAGTTTTCAGAGTGGTAGGCAGCTGTTTAGAGGAGCCCATGGCTGCTGATTGTTTCAGGACAAGGTTTCAGGAGTCAGAGTGTTTATAAAGCTTTGAAATCTGAATCTCCTGGCCTTTCCTAACGATTATTATGTACGAGCCAGAGCCCTCATAAGCTAATAAAGGTCTAAGACCCTGTAAAAGTTGTCTGACAGCTCAGATATCATGGGGCTCCCAAACTTTTGCATGGTGCTGCTTTCATTGCTTTATTCTAAAATTGTGCAAAACAAAAATAATACTCTAATCTTGCTTAAAACGTGGAAGAGCATGTTTCTTCTTTATTATCTTGGAGATCAGTTCATCTTCTTCCGACCTAACTATTCACAGTAAAAGAAATTTTGACCAATGGGTGCCCAAACTTCTGTATGCAACTGTATGTTTAGCTATTAACGCTAAATCTTTTGTGACTAAGTGAAACTTCCTGAAACTGCTCAGACTGTTTAGTTTCTTGAAATACTTGATTCAACACGTGTAAAACTATATATCGATTATTCAAAAGATTTATGATAATTCCAGAGTACCAAAACACACCTACAGTGTTTGGGACAGGGCACAGAGTCAAAGTCTTTAATGAGGCTGACTGGACAAGACTGCCATCTTGTGGCGTTTTGGTGTAACAGCATTATAGATGAAGAAAATATAGACATACAAGAAGTGTTTGTAGTTTACCTTCACTACAAGCACTGTTGGAAAGTACATTTACTCAAGCACGGCACTTCTGTGGTGTGACTTTGTTTTTCTGATTAATATCCTGACCTGCCCTGGAGATACAAATATTTTTTCTCAAGCCTCCCTGGTTGACTGGGGAAAATGCACGACGCTTTCCTCCACCATAAATAACCATATTTCACAGTTTTTAGCTTTGATAAATAGTCTGATTTTGCATATTTTTAAAGAAACATGCCTTTGAAACCCTCTCGTGGGCTTTGAGGTTCTGGGGGTATTGAAAAGAAATACAAATACGACCAATTAAAGATGAATATCCCTCCTCTGAGCCAACTTACGTACAAGATCTGAGCACTGCCTCCACCACTGATTACAAGCTGATATTTAAAGCTCTTGTTGGCATATATTGTGTTGTAGGCTACTCATGGTAGCAACAGTTTCTTTTTCACACTAAATTACAATAAAAATAAAAGGTATAGTCAGGTCAGGTATAAAATGTAGAAAAACAATGCATGTAATGTGTTTGCTTACCCCCCTTTGGAAACAGTGTCTTTGATTACATTGAGATTGATTGAGACTGAAAGTGGTTTTGTATTTTTGCATTAAAAATCATAGTGGGTTAGGTTACAGATTAATTAAGATTTATTAAGTCTTAATTAATCTGAGGGAAACCTCGGGAAACCTCTGGGACTGCAACAACTGGCGGGGCATCACACTGCTGTCTATCCCTGGCAAGGTATTCTGCAGTGTTCTGCTTCAACGCCTAAAAACCGAGGTGGATGATATCCTAAGGGCAGATCAAGCTGGCTTCCGGAAGGGAAGGTCCTGCTCCGAATAGATCTTCACTCTTCGCAGCATCATAGAACAGTGCCGAGAACTGCAGACACCCCTCATAATCAATTACATCGATTTCAAGAAAGCTTTCGACAGCATCCACCGGGAATCACTGTGGCAGACTGTCCAGCTGTATGGCGTGCCATCCAAATACGTGAACATTTTCTGGGCCCTGTACAGTAACTCCACATGTCGCGTCAGAACCAGCAGTGGCACAACCGATGACTTTGAGGAAGACCCTCGTCGGGAAGAACTTCGGCATCAAGTGGGGACAGGGCAGACTGCATTACCTGGACTTTGCGGACGACCTGGCTCTGATTAGTCATACCCACGTTGCACTCCAGGAGATGACCAGCAATCTCCAAGAGCACGGAGCAAAGGTTGGTATACGGATCAGCCACGAGAAGATCAAGGCCATGATCGTCGGACAGGATCAACACCACCCACCACTCACTCTAGGCGAGTATGACATCGACTACATCGAGAACTTCACATATCTTGGCAGTAACATATCGAGTACAGGAGATGTGGAGAAAGACGTACGAACGACAATCGGAGTGTTCCATTGGCTCCACAACATATGGTTGTCCAAAGCTATCACTACAGCCATCAAGCTACGCCTGTATACGTCAGTGGTCATTCCAACAGCAACCTACGCCTGCGAGACGTGGATGAGGACTTCCAGCATTACCAACATGTTGGATGTCTTCCACTGACGATGCCTCAGAACCATCTTGAGGATCTCATGGCGAGACCACATCACCAACGATGAGGTGATGAGAAGGGCAGGGGTGGCGCTACTGTCTGACATGGTCTCCAACAGGAGAAGACGAATGGCTGGACACGTACTCCGACTGCCAAGAGAGAGACCAGCGAGTGTGGCACTGGACTGGGTGTCTGAGGGCGGCAAGAGGAAGAGAGGGAGGCATGGAGACAGACCTTTAAGGAAGACCTAAGTGAGATGGGTGTCAGCTGGCATGGTACAAGAAGGGTACTGGACTGGAGCAAGTGGAAGGGACTCGTCACCCAATGTTCCAATAGGAACGGGAGGAACTAAGTCTAAGTAAGTCTTTACAATAAGAGAATATAATGGATATAGCCTGTGCTTTGTTCAGGCTCTCTACTTCCTATGTATCTAACCTGCTCTCATTTAGATTGTGTTTTTCATGATCAGGCCAACAGGTCAGACAGACTACATGTGCAATAGAAGAAAACAGATCTATTTTTAACTGATGGATGTGTGGTTAAAGGGAAGATAGATTACATGACCAAGAGTATGTGGACATGCAATGTGCT
This sequence comes from Epinephelus moara, assembly GCF_006386435.1. Taxonomy (NCBI): domain Eukaryota; kingdom Metazoa; phylum Chordata; class Actinopteri; order Perciformes; family Serranidae; genus Epinephelus; species Epinephelus moara. Next base: position 38,213,254 of record NC_065513.1, on the reverse strand, counting down.
GTAACAGCCTCCACTCTTGTGGGAAGGCTTTCCACAAGATTTTGGAAATCCCACTGATTTTGGTGATTCCAGTTCATCACATAATAGTGAGGCTCCTCCATTTTACCTGGCTTTGTGCAGAAGAGGGCACTATGTCCATCCATTTTCATCCACTTATCCAGGGCTGGGTCGCGGGGGCAGCAGGCCAAGCAAAGCCCCCCAGACATCCCTCTCCCCAGCAACACTTTCCAGCTCTTCCTGGGGTGTCCCCAGTTGTTCCCAGGCCAGATGAAATATGTAATCCCTCCAGCATGTTCATGGCCTGCCCTGATGCCTCTTACCAGCGGGACGTGCCTGGAACACCTCCGGCGCCCAGGAGGCATCCACGAGGATCCTGATCAGATGTCAACTGACCCCTTTCGACGAGAAGGAGCAGCGGCTCTATTCCGAGCTCCCTCTGGATGTCTGAGCTCCTTACCCTGTCTCTAAGGCTACTAAGAGGGCACTGTCATGTGGAAACCAGTCCAAAAATATGGACAAAAGTATATGGCTAACGGGTGTCCACATTTAGAATAATATAATATTAGATAGACAAGACAATACAGCTGTGTCTATGTAGCACATTTTGATGATGATTTACTTAGACATAAAAATGCACCGTGATGACACTTAAAATCAATAACCAATAAAAAACCAGGGTAAAATCAGTTCAGAAAGGAAGTAAATTACATGAAATGAAATAAAATACAAGTGGAAAGACCAGGGTTAAGGTTACAGTTCAGTAATAAGTGCAGCAGAGAAGTCAGTCAACATGGACAGATTGAACAAAACATCTGGGACAAATAAAACTGAAAGCTTAAAAGTTCATCTGTCCAAGAGCAGGAAGATTGTGAATGCACACTATCAGAAATAAAACTTATGAAACTGTTCATTCACTCTATCAGACCTGCTCAAAAGTGCACGACCCGTCTTGCACAATGGAAGCTTGATTTCAGGCCTGCACGGCGTCTATTATTCTGGTCACATCCCTCTATTGGTGACTTTATCATTTCATCACTTCTCAGTTCAGTTTGTACAAAGCGGGTAGTGTTTCCAGTGGGGCCACGCCTCTCCTGCGGCTCTGGATTGGCCCTTCAGTGTCTGCACCCACCTCCACTCCAGTTCCGCGTTACACAGCATTTAAGTCCTGCAGCATTTCCTCCAGCTTCTACTCTGAGGCTGCAGGAGACCATCCGCCACCATGTCCGACCAAGGAGTCATCGACACCAACGTGGTCACCGTGACCCGGTTCGTTATGGAGGAGGGCAGGAGGGCGAAAGGCACCGGGGAGCTGACGAGGCTGCTGAACTCTCTGTGCACGGCGGTGAAGGCCATCTCCAGCGCTGTGCGTAAAGCTGGGATCGCTCATCTGTGAGTAAACAAACCTCACGGAGTAGAAGACATCACTTTTGCTCATATACTAACAGTCCACTCAGAGCTTTTAAGTGTCAGCGAAGTTGCAGTCCCCTGCATCCACGTTGGCACAAACTGCGCAGGAGATCCAAGATCTTTGTGCGCCAATCACAAGGCGCATAAATGAAACCACCACCACGCCTACTTCTGTATGATAGCAGTAACCGTTCCTCCAAATATTTAGTGTCGGTTATGTGCAGCTGTATTGCTAGAGAAAGCCATGCATGTCTGCTCTCCTCACCCTGCTCCTCCTGATTTCATCTTTTTGTTGCCCCTTCCTCTTCACTGTTTTACATTTTAACATGTTGCATTTGTGCACATCATATGCTTACTGTGTGATGTGTTGTGCCATACATACTTACATGAATGTACATTTCTTATATTGTTGTTTCATGTTAACTACATGAGTAGAAACGTCTTGTATGTGCTGAACTCTTGTGGCTGATTCTGATTCAGATTTACCTTCAGTGGGTGATGCAGTATTTTACTCAATCACCAACCAACCTCTGCAATTTAGAGAAATGCAGAGTCATGCATCACTTGCAGGTTTTTATTTTTCCTTCCTCTTTACTAGAAACTGCAGCTATCTTGATTTTAAGATCTTTACTGATAAAGCGCTTTTCAAAATAGTTACAAAGTGCTTTACATGTCAGTGATTAAAACAGACAAGACATCAACGACTTTTAGGAAACGACAACTTTTTAAATGAGCTGATAAAAACACTTGAGTGTAAAAAAACTGAGGAAATAAAAGACTCAAGTAAAATCAGGAAAGGCTCTCCAATAAAAGTATGTTTTAAGAACAACTCATTTATTCTTTAAATTCCAGTTTACAATTTCACCCTCACTCTAACTGCTTTCATCTTCTTATCTTCATCAGTTTTGGCATTGCCGGCAGCACCAACGTGACGGGGGACCAGGTGAAGAAGTTGGACATTCTTTCCAATGACCTGGTCATCAACATGATCAAGTCGTCTTTTACCTCCTGTGTGATGGTGTCTGAGGAGAACGAGCGAGCCATCATCATAGAGCCAGAGACAAGGGTAAGTGCGACCGATGGAGAAAGAATAGAGGTTGAGTTTAGATGTTGAAACAAAGCCAGGGATCTGTGCTACTCCTGAAGCTGTGTGAGCTTCCTGTGGAGCCCACCGAGCTGGGGAAACCTGCTTTCGTTATTTGGGAACTTTGTTTTCTGACATGAAGCGTTAAAACAGGATCATCCAGTTTTCTTTGGGTTAATGTAAATGACTGTTTAGTGGAAGTTTTCCTGGTAGGATCTTACCCCATAAAACTGGTTCAGTGAAAAAAGGCTGGGGTGTTAGTTCCTGTTGAAATACTTGTTAAATGAAATGACTTGCACTACTTTCAGTCTGACTCCATGCACAGCAATGATTGAATTATATTCTCCTTTTAATTGCCTCTGGTTGGTACAGTTAAAGGTTTCCTATGGAGCTGTGTTTTTCTATGAGTGGGGCATCTCTTTGTGTAGCTCATGCACGCCCACAAGGAAGTGAGGCGATACACATTCCTGTCAATGGTGTCACTCTATTCAACTCATCTACAGGTGGTAATAACACTTCAATAAATACAACAACATGCCAGTGAAAGACAGGGAGGAAGCTAGGCTGTAAATATGAATGGAAACTGTTTAAATCACCATCTTTAAATTTAGAATACTTTAAAAAATCAGCTTTGCAAATGTTTTATGATGAAGGAAATACATGCAGCACGTTTGACACACACACACACACACACACAATGCCTGCTGGTGAGCAGCTGAATGTAAATATAACTGTGTTTACTTCCAAGAAAATGAACTCCACTCTTGCTTCTCTTTCAGGGCAAATACATTGTGTGCTTCGACCCTTTGGACGGCTCCTCCAACATCGACTGTCTCGTCTCCATTGGAACCATCTTTTCCATCTACAGAAAGGTACTAACGCAGGTTGAAATTCTTAGTGTCGTTGTCCTTGATTTCCAAACTTAAAGCCAAAATGTGGCAGGATGACCAGTTTTTTATTAGTTTTTGAACATCTAGACTGATCACTTATAGTTGTGGCTAATATATACTGTCTTTAAAATGCTTCTCTGATCTAGTATTAACCCCTACAGTGATATTGTTCAGGTCAAGTCCACTCAAACCCAGATTTTTCTTTGTCCTTTGAAAGGAAAGCAGAAAATCTGCAAGGAAGAAAAATCAGGTTTAAGAGACACTTAATCACCTTTAGCAGCTGTTTGGTTCAAGATTCTAGCACTGTCTACTCCACAATTATAGATAATAAAGTTGCCTACAAACCACTGAAATTCAGGATTCAAGATTCAAGAAGTTTATTGTTATATGCACAGTAGCAAACCCAGCGTTTAAACCATACAATAAAATTCTTAATTGCCCGTCTCCCTTCACACAAGACAAGAATAAAATTAGAATTAAAGTTAGATTTTAAGAAAAATAAATAAAATAAGAAGTGTGAAAAGACTGTGGTTGGGGTGTGCACTGTCCTGATGATAAATGTGTGATAATATTAGTTTATATTGTTTCCCTCAGACCACAGATGATGAGCCCAGTGAGAAGGACGCTCTGCAGCCTGGCACTGCCCTCGTGGCAGCAGGCTACGCCCTCTACGGCAGCGCCACCATGATGGTGATCTCCACCGGCCGGGGAGTCAACGGCTTCATGCTCGACCCAGTTAGTACTCTCGTGAAGGCCCTGTGTGTCACATTCCAGAAAGCTGAACTTGTTGATAACGTTTTCTGCTTTGTCCTCATCAGGCCATTGGAGAATTTATCCTGGTCGATCGGGATGTGAAGATCAAGAAGCGAGGCAAGATTTACAGCGTGAATGAGGGTTACTCAAAGTACTTTGACCCCGCTGTTACAGAGTACCTGCAGAAGAAGAAGTTCCCTCAGGTAACACTGATGTCAGGACATGTGTAGGAGGAGCTTCAAGCAGAGCAATGCTTTTTATCTGTATTTATTTTGGCAAAATTACCAATTTTTTATCTGCAGTCTGATGTCGAGATGTCTGCATTTTGAAATGTACATATTCTCAAATGCAGGATTAAGTAGCTTACTAATGCAAGATTTGAAATAACTGTAGGACGGCACTGAGCCCTACAACGCCCGTTACATTGGCTCCATGGTGGCAGACGTCCACCGAACGCTGATGTACGGAGGCATCTTTTTATACCCAGGAAATGCAAAGAACCGTGAAGGAAAGGTAGGATCACATCACTGCTTTCTCCTGCTCCCTCACACTTTAAACTATCTTAAGACCTAATAAATGCTCAAATGTTCATCCTAAAACAAAGCGAATGGAAAGATTTAGTAAATACAGTAATGTAAGCATACGGATATTGTGTACAGACATGAACCTATATTGCGTAAGTGAAATTTCTAACATAACCTGAGGAGATCTGCCTCCCGCAGTCCTAAAGTATTTCCAGCAGCAGTACAGTGTAAGTGGTACAAATCGAAATGAAGCACAGGTCCATGTTTTTTTTTTTGCCTTTAATGGACAGAGACAGGGTGAAATGAGAGAGAGAGAGAGAGAGAGAGAGAGAGTGGGGGGATGACATGCAGAAAGGGTGGCAAGCCAGAGTTGAACCTGCGACCGCTGCAGCGGCAGTGAATCGCCTTTGTATATGGGGTGCCGGCACTATCCACTACGCTACCGACACCCCTACCTGTCCATGTTGATCATATGACAGTAACATGTCACACAGTGTAGCTCAGTGATGTGGTGAAAAAAGTTTCTGGACAACAATAAAGATCTACAGCACAGAGAATTAAGATATATCAGGTATAAGTTACACAGACGATACTTTAACAAGATCATTTTATGGTTGTTTTTGGTCTTTTTCATGAGATTTCCATCAAAATAGTTTCAGTGTCACTTAAAAAAAACTGGAACTTGAACTGAAGTGTCACAATATTGTTTCTTCACTCCCCACATCCTTCCAGTGTTCATAACAATGAGCCAAACATGATGTTGTCACATTTGAAAAGGGTAGAAAGCATCACACTTGTAATGCATACAAGAGAGGGCATAGTATGTTTTCAAAAAAGTTTCAAAAGTGTTATTAAAAAATAAGTTCCAATTTACAAACAAGGGAAAAATCCAGGCACTCTGAGTTTTGAGTAAAATTTTAAAAGGCCACACAATATTAAAGGTGTTTTATTCTAATCATGATGAACTTTATATTTAATTCTTACACCTTACAGATGAAAATGTTGCAAGCAAAGTATTTTAGTAGACAAAATATTTCAATAAAATGATGAAGGCAATAAAAAAACTTCTTAAAAGCAAGATTTAAAAGATGTTTCCAGATGTTGAGTTTCATATTCTCAGTGATCTATAACCGTCGTCTTAAATGACAGGCTCACATTTTTTCCGTCTGTCTCAAAGTAATAATCAGGTGCCCATATGAATGTCGAAACAAGTTTTACAGGCTTTAGTCATGTCTCATTAGGAAGAGATGTTGTGATGTTGTTGTTGATGATGTCAGAATGATTTCAGCAAGACAAACCTGTTTAAATGGGCCCCTGTCTGCTGTCTGAACCCATCCTTTAACTGTTGGTACATTTAATGTTGTAGTGTTTGATGACCTGCCATGGCTATGACAATGCTAAACCATTTGGAGACTTGTTAAACTATAACAGTTTAAAATGTGGATATTTCTTTAAAGGAATAGTTTGGATCTTTTGAAGTGGAGTTGTATGAGGTACTTATCCATAGTCAGTGTGTTACATACAGTAGATGGCAGTCGGCACACTCGCACTTTGGAGGAACAGACCGGAGTACTGCCACAGAAGCCAAGTGATGTACTGCTGTGGACGGGGGCAGCAGCAAAACATATTCTGTTATATTCATATTTTTATTGCTTCACCTTGCTGTCACACGGCTTTCCGTGAACTCAAAGTGAAACTTTTCTATGCTCTCTTCAAAGTCACCAGACTCCATTGACAAAAACAGTAATTTTACCTCGCAGAGCACTGGACCTGCTGGTCTACTGCTGCCTCGATCAGCTAGTTAGTTTGTGACATTGTGTGACTTTGGTGAATCCGAACTAACCCTTTAAAACACAAAAGTCGCACAATAACACAAACAAACTAACCATTCGGGGAGCGGCCAACCAGCAGGTCCCGTGTTCTGCGAGGTAAAATTACTGTTTTTTTACAATGGAGTCTGGTGCCTTTGAAGAGAGCAAAGGTAACCACTTCAGTTCCCTGTTGATAATCAATGGCTGACGGCAAGATAAAGCAGTTAAACTTACTTAAACTGATATTGATGTTTTTAGGTCAGTGGTTCCTAACTGGTGGGTCGTGGTCCAAAAGTGGGTGGCGGGCGCATTCCAAAAAGGCCGCAATTAACTGGCAAATGTGTCTAGTTTGTAAAAAACACTTTCTTTTTAAGGTCAGTAAATTTCCAGCAAAGAGCTTTTATTTTGAAGTGCTGTTTCCTGCTAGAGCGAGTGACTTCCGGACAGCTGTTTGACAGAGACAGAAAACTAGCTCAACGACATGGCAAGTAGCGCAAGTATGACGCCAAATGTATTGAACTGTGGGACCTCGAACTAATGATCAAGGAGAAATCTGGACCCTGTGGCTGGACCAGTTGGGAACCACTGTTTTAGGTAGCTTAACTTCTGTGCTGGCACTGCTGCCTGCTCTCAAACTGGGGATGCGCCGACTGCCACCTACTCAGTGTAATACACTGATGATAGATAAGTATCTCATACAATCCCACTTAAAAAACTCTGAACTATCCCTTTAAGAAAGTTTGACATTAGCACCAGAAACTAAACTCCCCCTCCTCCTCAAAGCTGCGGCTGCTGTACGAAGGCAACCCCATGGCCTTCATCATGGAGCAGGCAGGCGGCATGGCCTCCACCGGCTACGAGCGCATTCTGGACATCCAGCCTCAGAGCATCCACGAGCGCTCTCCCGTGGCTATGGGCTCCCCTGACGACGTCCTGGAGTACATCGCCATCTGTAAGAAGCATGCCAAGAAGTGAGACCACACTGACTCACTCACAACCATCTCTGTCTGACGAGATACCTCGTACCTCCAAACTGGAATCCTGCCTCATTTTGAGCTTGATGTAATTGTGTCTTGTCTTAAGCCTAAAAACTGTGAGGGGATTTTCTCAGTTTAAACACAAATTTGAAGTACAAGGTTTTTAAATATACCAGCAACGTTCATGTTTTATTTATAGAAAGCTGACGGATAATCAAAGAAGGTGGTTCAGTGGAAACATTAAAACTGTGGTTCATAAGCTCTGTTATGCACACAAACGCACACATTCCACAAATAAACTACCAAAGACTAAAAAGGTGCCAAAAACAAATGCACTTGAATCAACTCCTGTTTACCTCCAGCTGTGCCTTTTTAATTAGAATGAGGATACTTTGTAGACGTGTGAAGGACCAAATGCAAGAAAACCTGATGCCTTTTTTATTCTGTGAACAACTACTGTTTGAAATGATTTGAATGAAGTCTCTCAATAAATCCAAATGAGTCTACGAAGACAAAATCAGTGTTTTCATCATTTAAACTAACCTTTAAGTGTTTTTGCAGAAAGATGTTCCAAGACACATGCTGCCTTTTACATATGTAGATAGCATGCACAAATACCAAATGAAAACCTGAGAACCTGCAAGAATATAAACTTTGTGCATTTTGAAAATTGAAAAGTTGGAAGATACACCAATCAGCCAAACCATTAAAACCACTGACAAATGAGGTGAAGTTGAGTATACAGGTAGATGTTCCCCTGCTATGGCATTACTGCCTGTCGCACCTCTTCCGGTGCCTAATGGTTGGCCAGCTGCAGCGTCATCAGCCAGGTGCCACCACTCATCAACGTTTCACTTCTTTAAACCTGAAACCTGGTGGTGGAGCAGTAGCAGCGACGTCACCCTGCCACCCCCTGCAGATAGGCCTGGGCGGGGCGCCACCTAGCCAAGCTCTGGCTAAGTGGCGCCCCAACTCTTGCCAGAAGCTGCTCCCTTCTGCCTCCTCCACCAAGTCCTTGAGTGCCTTGAGTTGGCTTGCTCCAGTTATCCCCATCTCCGTCATGAGGCGAACGGCTGACGTACCCACAAAGCCACGGCATCCTACTTCAACTGGCTAGATGGTGGTTCTCCAGCCTGCCTCCTTGCATTCGGCAGCAAGGTCTGAGTACTTCAGCCTCTTCCTCTCTGAGGCAACTTCGATCCCCGTCTCCCATGGGACGGTTAGCGCGATGAGGAGCATGGTCTTGATGATGCTGGACCACATCACAATGTCCGGGCGAGATGGTAGGGCTCCTGACAAATGAGGTGACTAGCGTTGATCGTCTTGTTATAATCAATGTGAAACTTCTGGGTCCTGGCATACATGTGGATGCTTCTTTATGTGCTCCTCCCACCCAGACATTGTTACAGACCAAGTACCCCGTCATGGCGGCAGCACTCCGCGATGGCAGTGGCCCCTCAGCAGGACAATGCACCATGCCACACCGTAAAAACTGCTCAAGAATGACCCGAGTAATGTGACAGAGCTCAACCTGGCCTCAAAATTCTCCAGATCCCGATTTCATTGAGTGTCTGTAGCATGTGCTGGTACCCCATCTCACAACTCGCAGGACTCAAAGGATCCGCCACCAGTGCCCTAATGCCAGACACCACAAGACACCCCCAGAGGTCCTGGGTCTATGCGTCAATAAGTCAGAGCCAAGTCCGATCCAAAGTGTCTCCACCGTAGATCGGAAGTACCTCTGGGGTACCGATCGCTTTATCAGATTGGGATCTGGGTGGTTTGGAGGTCAGATTGATGCCTTGAGCTTGTTGTCACGTACCTCACGTCAGTTTTTGTGGTGTGGCATGTTGCAATGTCCTGCCGTGTGCTACACTGCCATCAAGGAGTGTCGTTGCCATGAGGGGGTGTACTTTGTCTATAATGGTATTTGAATGGGTGTAACGCATCAAGTAGTATCCAGATGTCTGCCAGGATACAAGGTTTCCCAGCAGTACATTGCACTGTTGTTCACCTCATTTGCCAGTGGTTATATCTTGGCTCATAGGTGTATACCATCTTCACAAGTTAAGAGATACTTTATCCAGGGGAGTTGACCTTTAAACTAAAGGTCAGAGAAAGCTCACAGAGACCTAATGACATTTAAAGCTCACTTGTTCTGCCAAAGCCCAGCAGCTGCTTTCTACTCTCTTGATATTAACTCATGACAAAATACTGAGTCAAAACTCCCTTAAACTAAGAAGTGATATGTGGAATAAAGGATATTACAGTATTAAATGTACATGCTTTTCGTCCTATTAATGCTCCCTGCAGGATGTTTTGACCTAAGCACAGAAAATCAAGCTTCATTGTTTGTCAAATGAACTTAGGCAAAGAAAGTTGTTTCTTTATTGTCACAGCAGCAGCAGCAGCAGCAGCAGCAGCAGCAGACTTCTCAGGTTCATGTGCAAACAAATGTGGTGAAAATCCAGAGAATTTACCTAAGAGCTCTCATGTTACCCAAGTTTTGAGTTACTGTTGTCTAACATGTTGCAAGCTTCTTTTTTTGACTAATAGCAGGGCTTGTCTTATGCAGGATCAAACTGTGCCATCCTCTTTTTTTGACTAAAGGAATAGCAGGGCTTGTCTGATGCAGGATCAAACTGTGCCATCCTCTTCAGCTGACACCTGACACCCCCTCACATGCCAAATACTCGTACACACACACACACACACACACACACACACACACACGTACTCCTCCATTGGCTGCACTTACAAATAGCTCCCCTTGGCTTGCCTTCATTGCTCTGGGTATGAAAAGGCCTTGGCTGGTAAGGAGGTCACTCACTTGCTGCCTATTCTCTGCTCAATCTGCTGCTGCCCACTAGAAGGGATACAAGGACCAGAAAGCAGCATGTCAGACCAGTCGGAGTTTGACACAGACGTATGGACCCTGACCCGGTTTGTCATTGAGACTGGGCGCCAGGCGAAGGGGGCGACTGGTGAACTGACCCAGCTCATCAATGCCATACTGACTGCAATCAAAGCCATCTCGTCTGCTGTGCGTAAGGCAGGGCTGGTCCACCTGTAAGTACTGAGCCACTGGAATGGGCTTACTGGGAACCATTGATGAATATGCACCATTACATTGCTGATTGATATAAAGAGATTTTGCGTCACTCCCACTGCAGATTTAGGAGTAAAGAGTGACTCAAGGGTTGAGGCTGTGTTCCCTGAGGGTTTAGGAGCTGTCTGAGCCACACATGATATGACTGATTGTTTTGTATGGCGTGCAAGTCACGTTGCTGTACTGCAAGCAAAGCCAGTGACATTTGTATGACTTCAGGTGTGTTTCAACACTCTAATCTGGAAGTGATAAAAGAACTCTGCAGTCTTTTCTGGCAAGATAACCAGTTCTTTGTCAGGGAGATTGATACTGGAGAGAAGCCAAGCTAAAAGGGGTCGATTTCTGGCTGTAGTTTTGAGCTGAGGCTCTTGTAGCAGCCATAAGTTTTAGGTTGCACACAGATCTTGACATCCAAGCATGGCTCTGTTCCTAAACTCCGCCTTGCACAGCCAAACCATTACAGTAACTGATGTAACTTGATTTTTTTGGCGCTTGTTGAGAGGGATACACAGCCTGAAAGTAAATGCTGCTGTTAAGATTTATAGGGTGAATAAGTGTAAGTACCCTTCAGGTGTTAAAGCAGCTGTGCGGAACTTTTTACCATTTATAAAACTGTCCCTAGTTAATATCACCCCCCCTTGAAGATCTGCATATTTATTTGAACCCAACAGCGACAAAAAAGCCTTTCTCTATATGGCTATTTAGCGTAGCCTCGGTCGGGTCGGACACAGTCAGCAAACCAGAATACGGCACCCGGAGACGGAAGTAAGTCTGCACGCCATTAAACCACAGAAGAAGAAGGAGCCGTAGTAGTAGTAGGGAGTAGTGAATGGTTTCGGACACATTGCACACTCTTGTACAGTAGGTGGTGGTATGCACCTGGAAGTTGTTTGCGATCCGCCAATAAATTGAGAGAAGAAGAAGAGCCGTGTTTACAGAGGTTCTTTGAGTAAGCGGTACGCAATGGACATTGCTGAACACATAACAGTTTTACCAGATGTATCTATAAGGACTTGGTTGTACTTTCAATGTCATGGCGGATAAAGAAGGAGCACCATCTAAAAGAAAAAGAACAGAAGAACAGAAGAAGGCTAAACGGGACAGTGATAGGGCTCGAGCCCAAACGCGTGTAAACCTCGGT
>NC_065513.1:38118830-38201440 GCF_006386435.1 Epinephelus moara | reverse complement strand
GGGCCGCTGCGGGCGTGCAGACTTACTTCCGCCTCCAGGTGCCGTATTCTGGTTTGCTGACTTCCGCTGTGTCCGACCCGACCGAGGCTACGCTAAATAGCCATATAGAGAAAGGCTTTTTTGTCGCTGTTGGGTTCAAATAAATATGCGGATCTTCAAGGGGGGGTGATACGAACTAGGGACAGTTTTATAAATGGTAAAAAGTTCCGCACAGCTGCTTTAAACTTAGGTAAAGTGGCTGATATTCATGCAGTAATACTGAAAATAGTTGACATATTTAGGACTTTTAAGCAGTGTACGGACATGTTTTTAAGATTTATAACACACTATAATGTAGTTGTATGCAGATGTAAGACTATTTTTTATTAAAATACAGTATGTGCAACATCATAACTCCTGTGAAGACATGTTTTATTATTTTATCCTTCATTGTCTATTCATACAGCAGCCTCCAATTGCAGGTGCCCACAAGAGCAGCTACAGATACATTCATCAACACTACAGCTACACTATAGTGTAAGCCGGTCATGATGTCTGGAAAGAGACAGTAGTAGTAGAAGTATAAAGCTTCATGAATTGAAAACAAGTACCTTGAAACTGTATGTTTAAGGGAACTAAAACCATTCTTAAAATTCATACATGTTATTCCTATAGTCTGTGGAAGTCCAAAAATATTAGTAAACATGAACAGGTCTCTCCCAAATCCAAAAACTAGAGTGCTAAACTCAGATTTGCAATGACAAAGGGTATAAAGTCTGGAGCTGCTCCATAGACAAGGAATTGGGAAGGATGTTCTCGATGACACTGAGAGCACTCAGGGGAATGATTTCAGCAAATGGGTACATTTTGTGCTTCAAAACTGAGAACACTACAGTAGCATAAAACTAATTTTGGCACCTGAGTGAATGTACTTAGTTACATTAAAGCACTGTGTGAGACTAAAGCTGAGCTGCTGATTGGTTGGTCCCTTGGTCCACACAGGCAGGGCTTGGCGGGCTCAGTGAACGTGACAGGGGACGATGTGAAGAAGCTGGACGTGCTGTCCAACGAGATGGTCATCAACATGCTGCAGGCCTCCTACAGCACGTGCTGCATGGTGTCTGAGGAGAACGAGAAGCTCATCGTCACTCCCAAAGAGAAGAGGGTTAGTAGGGAACAGGAGCACTACGACGCTGCATGTGCATGATGATGGATATACTAGGGATTTTCATGTTTTAAAAGTTCGTGCAGGAACACACCTGTCCTACAACTCACAAGTTGATAAGATGAACCTTTATCAATCAGTCTTTGCAGGGGTGCATTCAGGTGTTGCAGCAGCACATGCAATATGAAATAAGCAGGACTGTATTTTTAAGTAATAATAGTTTATGTTGTCACAGGGGAAGTACGTGGTCTGTTTTGATCCTCTGGACGGCTCCAGTAATATCGACTGCTTGGCTTCCATCGGCACCATATTTGCTATTTACAAACGGGTGAGTTTGACCTCTGCGGAGACACACAACTCATGCAGGCACTGACGAGAATATTCTGATATCACACAGTGTTCATATTTACTGCTGTTCGGTAAAAAAAGTCCTGTTTTTAAATGATGTAACAGAGGGTTAAAGTTCAGGTAAAGCTGTTCCCTGCAGCTACACTCTCTTTACACAGCACACACTATTGTTGTGCTTTTAAATGTAACTGTTTCAAATGTTTGTTTAAATGATTATGGCTCATTGTAAATATTCACTGCTCTCCATACATTACCTACTGTGTGGAGGTGTGAGTAAATACACACAAAACAATCACAAATATGATAAGTAATGCTACAGAACAGAGATGAAAGGATTATAAACAGAGCTGATTAACCAATAAACTATGTATACACTGACATGATCTCAAATGTAGGGATTTGGTGGACTTTAAAACTGCACAATAAATGCATGAAGTAAAAAATAATTTGCCTCCAGACTGTGCTCAGATGTTTTTGGTTAAATATGATATACATATATCTTGTTTTGCTTGTTCCTTTGATTTTCATTGCATAAATGTAAAACAATAAATAGAAAAGGGGTAGGTGCAGTTAGCTAAGGATACTGAATAGATTTAGAATAAAAAGTGTCAAAGTGCAGTAACACTCTGCAGACACAAGGGGGCACTGCTGTCCAGCAAATCTGAGTTTCAGCTTTCCAAACTGCAGAGGGAGTCATTTAATCATTTATAGGGATTGCAGTCTGTTTTATTGGCCTAGCATTAAGTGGGTTCAGGAAGTTAAACTAAATTCTCAGCCTCTACATTTGGCCCTATCTATCACCCTCTCTGTTGTTGTTTATTGAACCTTTTTTGATGTAAATATTTGCATACAGTTCTTGAAACAGACACTTCTAGGCCGGTGCTATATGAGGAGACTGAAGTCTACATGATGCCGCTGTTCATGTTTTGTTGGTTTATTTCAGACATCGGAGGGGGAGCCCACAGAAAAAGATGCCCTGCAGCCAGGAAAGAACATCGTGTGTGCAGGATACACCCTGTACGGCAGCGCCACACTGGTGGCCCTCAGCACTGGCAGCGGCCTCAACTTCTTCATGTTGGACCCGGTGAGTATCTCACACTCATTGCTATTAAAGCTGGGGCAGGCAGAAATCTGGAAAAGGAAAAATACACCCTCCTCCTGCAGCTCTTCCCTCTCTTTCCTACGCCCCTCCCACCAAACAACCACAGACATGTGCACGTGCTCCATAAAGTAACCCAGTGTTTACCACACATTGATTTATTTGATATTACGTCATTGGGCTCAATGCGTTCGCTCAGCCCCTCCTCGTCCCATTCTCTTTCTCTGTTTATCAGAACACAAATGAGACAAGAATTAGCTAGCTAGCCGCCTTTACAGTCCCTCCACCTCGCAGCTCGGGAGACAGACCCTTGGTCTGCGGTTGTGGTGGCCCGAATTTGGCTAGCGAAAACCCCTGCCACCCAGTGTCACAGTGGGCTGGTGGCCATTGGCAGCATTAGGTCTAGTCTCGCTCACCAGACCTTTCTCAAGAAAAGAAAGGTCTGGCTGGGCCGACTCTCACTTTAAGATTGGAGGAAAAAAAACGCCCCGGCTGCTTGTACTTCTTTCAACCAATCACAATCGTTCTGGGCGGTGCCACAGCAACGGTGCGCTTGCAAAAATATTGCCGGGGGGGAAACAGGTTTTGGTGTAACACGCCCACAAAAATATCACCTACAGGACGCAAACCATGGCAGAAAAATGGCTACATCCCCACAAGATCAAACACCACAAAAGTTAGTAAAGGACGTGTTGAAAACGGTTGAAAACTGCTACACAACCGGAGGTGGTAGGGCGGGACTTCAGCGGGTGGCTCGTTCCGCCCAATGAGAGGCTGATCTCTGCAGCAAACTTCCGCCCACTCAGACTACATTAGGTCTAACCTGTGTAACTGCAGCAACAGAAAGTTTGCTGATTATGGTGTACGATTTTTATTGCTTCTGGACTATTATTGTAAGACAGAAGTACCTGTGCGGCTCCTGAGTCCAAGACGAATTCCCTGTGGAGACAATAAAGTATATTGTATCGTATCATATCATATCGGCTCTTGCTAACATTAGCTAAGAAAACATAGACTTGAATCCGCAGCTGTGAGCCTTTAGCTCCACTTCACAGAAGACTAAACTATTAGCAACATTTTCTCTCCATCTCTGAAATGCTTCACCAATATCGACCCGTGTTTCATTTCGTTTATCGTCAGACTCTCTGTTAGACTCTTTTTGATGAGTCCGTCTTTTATTTTTGGGTTGCTTTGCAGTGTAGGTAGTTGTTGCCAATTCTGGAATAGCAACTTTCTCTGCAGGACTCACCGCCATTGAATCGGGCTGCACCAAAGGGACGTGAACACACATCTGCACAGCCAATACGAACACCCTCTCTCTGAAATGACCTGTGATGGCCAGAGTCTCCTGTCACAGATTAAATTTTCTAAAGCCTGAAAACAGAACCAAGAGGAGGTGCAGAATTCTAGTTTTCTCTCCATCCACTTAAAATACAATATGCTCAAAGTTTGTTCTGGAATTTTTGCCCAATGACGCCAAAATAAAATTGCTCACCCCAGATTTAAGAAAATCAAGATTTGTCGCACATGATGTATTGCTGCTCCCGTGCTTTATTCCCACACCAAACAAATAAGCAACGTTTTGCCTCACGTTGGAGGAGCCTCGGTCGGGTCGGANGGAATAAAGCACGGGAGCAGCAATACATCGTGTGCGACAGATCTTGATTTTCTTAAGTTTTTCCTTTGATGTCAGCACCGATTGGAAAAAGTTTATTTGGAGGATGTGCATTCTTTATATTTGTTTCACCCCAGATTTAAACATTTCTAGGTTTCCTTGAATATCTGACATCCACCACTGTCTTCTCTGCTCTACCCAACTTTATTATCTCTCCTTTGCTGTCACTTTTTACTGTTATATGCTTTTATTGGCCCATAAGTGCTTTTATTTGAGAAAACATTATCCTGTCAATCATTCCTCCAGGCTGCACCTCTCCACAGTGCAATCATGGATAGGGAAGACAGTAAACACACACAAATCCTTTTTATTTGGCAGAAAGTTTGTCCCACTTTAACTATCATCATCTGTATAGTATAATTCATACTATGCAGTGCAAAAAAGAGCACAAATTCAGGACTGATGTCATGCCTTCAACCTTTTTTGTACGTATTGGAGGTTGTTTCACTTCTCAGTATCCCTGACTGGAGGTCATAGCATAATTTGTTTTATTTTTATCATCTCTCGTTGTTGTTTTAAGTCAGGCAAACCCTTTTATTACTGTCCCACTCCCACAAGGACTTACTGATATCATATTCTGCATCGTACGCCAGAGTCAGACTTTGTTTTTTGGCTCTGTGGCAACAACCGATCATTGAGTATTTGCCTTAGAAAAGCAGCTTTAGTTATTACAGGATGAAAAGGGTTCAGTGTGTGTTTGTAAGTAATCTTGTTGTTGAGCGTTGTGCTGTTTTCCAGCATGCGATTCACCAACAACAAGAGATCTGCAGGCCTGAAGAAAATAATGTTATTAGTGAAAAATACCAGGGTGTTGAAGCAGATGAAGCTACCCTAGTAGTACTAAGCACTGACTGGTTGTGAATGCTATCCAGGTCCACTGAGGGGTGTCCGGCAAGAACAATCCAACGTCACTTATTTCTTAGTTTCTTTTATTTTGTGCCACACAATCAACACACACTCAATTCTCAATAGGTGTTGTGGTTATACAGGTTGGTGTGGTTCTGTAAATACACATATCACAATTAAATTAATGCTGCCTGTAATGTTACAATAACCCAAGAAACTCTGAATAACAAATATATGTGAAGCATTCACCATATGAATATCAAACTTTAATAATAATTGGCACCTGAGCTAGTAAACCGCCAAAAAACAGATCAGGCACACGTTCACAAAGAGAAATATTGTTATGACAATGCTGTCCTCTATTGGTGAAGAAGGTAAATATCGGTTTGACCCTATGCTACGCCGCCCAGAGCCTCAATGTCTGCACTCAATTCATACAGCGCAACAAGCTCTGATGGAGTAACTTTACCAATCCAGTAACAGTGGCTAATATCTTAACTATATAAGAACACTCTAGAGCAACTAATCATTATCTAAAAAGGACATGCAATAGCCAGACTTGGGGCTTGAATGACTCTCAATAAATGCACGATTAAGTAAAATGAAACATAGCATCCTCATCAATAAACACCTTTTCTGACTGTTGTGAATTGAATTTAAATTCTCTGCCTAATGAAAGAAACTGATGTGTTAAAATAAATTTAGTCTTGTAGTTTGCTCTGGTGTTTGGATTATAAACACTATGTTCTTGCTCCTCAGGCCATCGGTGAGTTCATCCTGATTGAGAGGAACGTGAAGATCAAGCCAAGGGGGAAGATTTACAGTCTAAACGAGGGCTACGCCAAGTACTTCCACCCCTCTATCAACGAGTACCTCAAGCACAAGAAGTACCCAGAAGTAAGAACATACCACAAATTAAACTACTAGACACATCACAAACTTAATTTGACCCAAAGCTTTGACATAAATCAGTTTTACTTTGTGTTTGTGGTTTTAAATCTGACACCTTTCAACCAAAGCTGTACATTTAGCAGCTGTTTTGCTGACACACGCAGTGACACTTGTGCTCCGTCCTGAGGCAGGATTTCAAACACCAGCGGCCTCTCACACTCGTCATGTGAATCCTGACGAAGCATTTGCTCTGGCAGAATGACTTCACACGAGGACTTCTGTTTGGCTGCACACAGAAAAACATTTTTTCAAAGGGTGTCAGCAGATCAGAATTCTGTTAATGTTTCAGCAGCAGAAACAATGACGAGGAGAAGCTACTTTTCAGTGGTGGAAGAAGTACTCAGATCATTTAATTAAGTAAAGGAGTTTAAATAATGCTCTGTTACATGTTAAATTCATATATTCAAAGTTTCACTTAAGGCAATATTGTCTAGACCATAAAACAACTAGACCAATGTTACATATTTTGTTGTTACATTCCCACAAACGTTTCCAGCAATGTTCAAACCCAGAGGAATTAAGGACAGAGTCAATGTCATTTCATCAGTGGCATCATGTCCCCATTGCACATGCATCAGGGTTGTGGTTGTCTGCCAGAAGCTGTCATAAACTGACTTTTTATCCAGTTTTAAGCCACACTTTTATGGTATGCTTTTAAGATCTTGGTCAATTTTAAGATTTTTTTTGGCTATTGGCCTTTATTGGACAGGCCAGATTAAGTGTGAAAGGGGGAGAAAGTGAAAGGATGACATGCAGCAAAGGGCCGTGGGCTGGAATCAAACCCATGACTGCTGCGGCAAGGACATTGCCTTCGTACATGGGCTGCCAGCTTTACCCACTGAGCTAATGGGCGCCCCTTAAGCTATTTATTTTTACCAGATGAAGGCTTTTAAGTCATCAAACATCTCATTTCACCTCATTTTATTTTGACAGTGAATACTGATGTGAAGTAATTTGTCTTCTGAACCACTTAAAATCTGGTTGGCTGATGATACGGTTTGCTGCAGCTCTAACAGACTGAGCAGTGACAGTTATCAAGACCTGATTCTAAGTATTTTACTGTTGTTTCAGTGAGAATTTTACACTGTACAGTTACTCAAATAAGTGCACAAAAATACCCCTGACTTAAGGGTAAATTTAAGGTGAAAGTCTTGACTTTAAACGGTCGAAGTAAGGATGCTTCATGCAGCCAGGTGCCACAGTCAGTGTGGGCAAAGAGTGACCCACAAACATGTGATGGGGCAGTCGAGTGTGACCGTTCAGTCAGACAGGACAAAGCTGGGTCAGCTGAGCTGCAGGATGGCGACACTGTTTACTGCAGGAAACATCGTGTTCCTCAGGAAACGGCAGCTACTCATGTGGAAACTCTGATCTCCACACATGCACAGTCAGCACTTCTGCAGCAGTGCGGTCACGAATATGACCGCAAAGGTTGTTTGGTCATCAGTGATGGGTTAACTGATGTACTGCACTTTTATATATGAAGTTTGAGCTATAATGTCCATCTCTGAGGCTTCTTCTTAACCACAGTTGCACAAAATCGTACTAAAAAATCTGTAATATTTTATTTGTCAGTTACCATTTTTATAGCTTCAGCAAAGCGGTTTGAAAGGAAGAATCCACTTAAGACCTGTTTTTGAGGATCAAACAACCTGTAGGCTTGAAAAGGTGGCTAGATGGAGTTGTTTCCAGCACCATATATCTGGAAACAACTCTTAAGACTTTTCTTGTTTGCCACTGCCCTTTACTAAATCAAATTTGGGACCATTTATTCATATCTGAATAAATGTTTTATTGTTCTGTTTTATTTTAGCCTTCAAATCCTATTTTTTATATCTTCATTTTACCTTGCGTCTCTTTTCTTGATGCCTTTTATGTTTTATATAAAGCACCTTAAATTGCCTTGTTGTTGAAAGGTGAATACAAATAAACTTTCCTTACTATTTTTTGGGTATTAAAGGTATTCTCATAAGATACACACAAACACAGCATTATTTAATAGCATCTTTCATACATGGAAGACGGTTCAAGGTGCAGTACAAAGCAGAAATTCTGATGCCGATGTTAATTCCAATTCAGTGATCAATTTAAAGGTTAAGTTTGCATGTTCTCCCCGTGTCAGCGTGGGTTTAACTGGTGACTCTAAATTGTCCGTAGGTGTGAATGTGAGTGTGAATGGTTGTCTGTCTCTATGTGTCAGCCCTGTGATAGTCTGGCGACCTGTCCAGGGTGTACCCTGCCTCTCGCCCACTGTCAGCTGGGATAGGCTCCAGCTCCCTGTGACCCCCAACAGGAGAAGCGGTTACAGAAAACGAATGAATGAATTAATGAATTTAAAGGTGCAGTTCTGGAGAAAGAAAGGGTTGACGTTTTGAGACTGTGAGACTCATCAATGATTTATCTTTCTCCAGAACCGCATACTGAGCCTTTAAAGACCTGCTGCACCTTTAGTGTCAGTTTTAGAGTTCCCTGATAATTGACGGATTGTTTCAGGGCCTTTTATACTTTAAATTGTGTCGGGAGGCAGTGTTGTAGGCATGAAAAAGACAATGTCACTTGTGCCTTCTCCTCTGCGAACACCTTCAGTTAATAACCGTCATTGAACACTCCTCATCATGTTACACTTCACATCATGATGCAGCACAATTCCACAGCAAACCACATTGTTACTCACTGTTGTGTGTCGAAATAGCCAAATGTTGTCTCACAAGGATTTACTGGAATGCAAATGTTGCTGAAAAGTTTAACTCTAGTTCAAAGGTGGTATCATTCTTTCTTTCTTTCAAACCTCTCTGCTTGTTTGTTAACCTGTTTGGAACCTGTCACCTGTTGAAACAAAACTCTCGCCATAACAAGGCTGCAAATGCAGAACGACTCCCAAAATTGAAGTCTGGAAAATGAGATCAAGAACACATTGTAGTACCTATGTGTTACACAAATCTTTTTAGAACTTCCTAAACCGTTTGCCTGAGACACAACATCACTGTCAGATCTGATTACTTTGTGATTCTGAGTTGACTTTTCTTCAAAAAAGTTTTTTTTTTTCAAATTGGAGCCAAAAGAAGAAGACTGTAACATGAGATTTAACACTGATATACTTTTAGAAATACTGGATTGCAAACTGTCGTTCCTGCCAGCCTAATAAACTTTTAAAACTTGTAGTATTTTTGTAGAATAATTTTCATTCACAACTTTCCCACACCCTCTTACTACTCCATCTACTCTCTTTTTCGTTTTCTCTTCCTCTAGGAAGTTTCATGTTGTCTCAACTGTTGCCAGCTGGATGTGTGTTTTCTGAGAGAGTAGTGTAGCATGGGAGGGTCTGTTTTTGGGAAATACTATACACACACACACACACACACACCACTCCCTCATGATGACTGGGATGTGACTCAGCAAGCACATGACTGCATCACATTGTGCCGTCTGAACATGAGGCTCACTTCAGGGCAACTCCACTCAGATTAAGACAAGAGTACTGTTCTGTTTTAAGAGTGGAGTTTGGTGCGTTGAGCATTTAAGTGTGGAGTCAGTTAAAGAAACATGCTGATATAAATAAAAGATGCTCAGATACACCTCCCACAAATAAAACCAGACAGTTCATCCTCTGGAAGTCCATTTGTTGAGCCAAACAGTGATCTAGAACCAGCCTGTTTTTGCAGGTTTGTGTAACATGAGTCTCCTCCTCTGGCAGGATTAACGTATGTTCCAGCTGCTGCAGACGGACTTTGACCCGTCTGTTGTTTGCTCTTTGGTTTTTTATCATCGGCAGGTCAGAGCGGCCCATGACCTCTGAACAAAGCACGTCTGCTGTATGTGCAACTTTCAAACCAGCTGCCTGACTGACCTGTTTGTATATTACCCTTTGTTAATTATACTGTATACAGTATGTTATCTACACGGGATATCACCATGTGTGAAAGCCATCGGTCACTCTGAAACCCAGAAAAAAAATCTACTGTGTGTATACAAACCAGTTTCCTTTCATAAGCAAAATGCACTGTCATGTTTTGTTTCTCAAAATAAATAGAAACAGGGCCGGTCCCAGAGTTTTGGGGGCCCTATGCAGGATTTGGTTCGGGGGGGACACTAATTGTAACATGCTGCCACTTCACATGGCACTGAACCAAACTGTGTACTGTTAATATTAGCTTAGGCACACTAGAGATGCTCGGATGGCGTTTGAGCGCACCTGAATCCTCGTGCATTCATCAATCATCCACCCATCCGACGTAATTATCTTCTAAAATTTAGAGACACGCACCCGCACCCAACGTGCGCCAAAGTTATTGTATTTACATTTAAATTATGTCCAGCCATTTGTGCTCATTTGCTTTTCATATAGGCGCATTTTCTTGACTTACACAATTAAAAAAAATTATAGGCTACTTTCAAATGTGGTCATATTTCTAATGTAAAAATTACTTTCATACGGGTAACTGACAGATCCACCCGCAATTAATTGCAATGCTCATTTTTATTGGCCCACCCACCTGCAGATTGCGGATATCCACAGATGTTGCGGATATATGCGCAAGATTTGCATCTCTAAGGCACACATAATGTATAAATGAGCAGGTGCAGCCTAACTTGACATTACTGAGAGAACACAGTTGACCACTCTAAGTGTTTTTTTGTCTCTTTCGTGACCAGAAGTACACTTTTGTTTCCATACTCTCAACAACAACATTGACTCCCGCTTTAATACGAAGGAAAGTTGGGGCCTCTGTATAATTTGCAGAGCCCAGCGCAACTTGTGTAGTAAGCCAGACGCCCGAACCGCCTCAACTGACCACCCCACCGAGGAAACTCACTTCGGCCGCTTGTATCCTCAACCTCATTCTTTCAGTCACTACCCAGAGCTCATGACCATAGGTGAAGGTCGGGACGTAGATAGACCAATAAATCGAAAGCTTCACCTTCTGGCTCAGCTCCCTCTTCACCACGACAGTCCGGCACAGCGCCTGCATCACTGCAGAAGCTGCACCAAACCACTGATCCATCTCACGCTCCATTCTACCCTCACTTGTGAACAACACCTGAGATACTTGAACTCCCTCGCTTGGGGCAGTAACTCTCTCCCAACCCGGAGGGAGCAAGCCATCGTTTTCCGGCAGAGAACCATGGCCTCAGACTTGGAGGTGCTGACTCTCATC
Source organism: Epinephelus moara (assembly GCF_006386435.1). Classification (NCBI taxonomy): domain Eukaryota; kingdom Metazoa; phylum Chordata; class Actinopteri; order Perciformes; family Serranidae; genus Epinephelus; species Epinephelus moara. The sequence continues at coordinate 38,190,221 of NC_065513.1, read as the reverse complement.
CCGACTGCTTCTCACTCGGCTGCAAACTACCCCAGTGAATGCTGGAGGTCACAGTGTTTTAAAGCCAACAGAACCACATCATCTGCAAAAGCACAGATGCAATCCAGAGGTCACCAAACCAGACCCCCTCACATATCTAGTGATGCCTCATAGCTGAACATGTGAGTGTCTATTTCAGTGTGTGCAGGGTCACAGATGAATGAAAAGCTGTGTGAACAACCTTCCCTTTTACATGTGGTACTTTTTTCTTTTAAACCACTTGTTGGGACTTGTTTTTACCAAACAGGTCATTTAAAGTATTTTTTAAGCTTAAACATGGAATTTTTTACAGGTCTCTTTTCTTATGCATGTTGGCTGCTTTTATGGAAATTAGAAAGTCAAATAAAGAGTGGCTTATCTAAGCGGTTATAACACGAGGTAGTTTTATGTAACGACCATGTTCAGAAGTGAGTGTGTGCTGGGCCTGTTAGCCCGGAGCCATTTGTGTGTTAAGTTTATAAAACAGTCACTTTAGATACTGAGTGCTTTAGACAACAGTCGTTTAAAGGTCCAGTGTGTTTGTAGGATTTTGGGGGAATCTATTGGCAGAAATGGTGTTTCATATTCATAACTATGTTTTCATTAGTTAATCATCAACTGAAAATAATAATAATTGTATCTACATACAGAGTGGGTCCTCTTCGGCCATGTTGTTTCTATAGTCGCTCAGAATGGACGAATCAAACTCTGTCTCTTGAGAGGCACATTCACGTTTTCAGCCACTGTTCGCATTGGAATCCATTGTAACTAACACAGGAACAAGCTGCTCTTTTATTTGATACAAATATGGGATACAGCTGTTTGAAAACATTCTTCACTTCATGCACTAATATTAAAAATATATCTTTACTTCCTGCAGGATGGCAGTGCCCCGTACGGAGCTCGTTATGTGGGCTCTATGGTCTCAGATATTCACCGCACCATTGCCTATGGAGGAATCTTCATGTACCCCGCAAATGAGAAGAGCCCCAAAGGAAAGGTAACTACTGACCTCCACAAAGCCACGTTACCACAGCCGAGATCATCAGATTAATACAACCAGCATTTCGTTTTGACTTCACTGAACAAAGGACCATATGCAACAGGCCGTTGCCTCATATCTGACTTCAACACATCTTATGTTACTGCGCGATTCAGTCAAATAACACTCCATATGCAGATCACAGAGGGAACATTCAACCTTGGTTTCCAGCAGCTGGTTGTATCTTCAAATGTATTTTTTAAGGATCTAATAAAAGTCTACTATGTGCGCAGAATGATAGAATATTTTAGCGAGAAACCACAGTTTGCAGAGGTTACAGGCGGGACGGCATCAGGCTCGAGACTTTTGGTGACGCAGGCTAGCCCACCAGAAATCACCACCGCTACCACTCTGTATAGTCCCTCTCTCATAGTTAAATAATGGTGAAATACTAAACAATATATCTACATAGACATGTGTTTTTGATGGGACAAATATAGTGAGTGAAAGAGTTGACACTACACATATTCACTGACATAATTCCATCATGTGAAAAAAACGAAAACAAACCACAAAACAGATCTTTACCACAAAAACTTTGGCTATACTTACCCTACATAAACTCCAAAACTTACGTATGAAAATCAAACGCCTGCACCAATTTACCAGAAAGTTAAGTGCAGAAGCAGTGACTTAAACTGGTATATTAAAAGGTAACTTATTTTCAACCTCATGCTTTTGTGTCTGTGTGTCTAATGGAGACAACCATTTTTGTAATTCGTCCAGTATTGAGCGAGAAGGCTGCAGACAGCAGCTACAATTCATGCTGCAGTGTAACCTTTCAGGGCCTTTGTGCACCATCAGTTTACATCCATTAGAAGTGTTTGTATTTGCCACTGACAGGCTCAAGTGTTTGACAACAGCATGGAAAGGATCCCTACAGAGATAGACCATTTATTAAAGAGTAAAATCCTCTTTGTTTAACCAGAAACAGCCCCAGAATTGTGATCACCAAAGCTATCAGACTCTATTTAATTAAACAGTAATTTTATCATATTAAGCCCCTTTTACACTGCTAGATTTTCGGCGAATGTTGGGCCGTTTTGCAGGCGAGCTGCGAGCGTTTATACACACAGAGGCAGACTGGCGAGTTGATCCGAGGTGCCCAATTTTCCGCCTCGTAGGGTAGACATATTGGCGGAACCTTTTTAGTTTAAACAGAACGAGGCGGCCTTCCACCACGGGAGGGGCTGTTGATGACTTGTGGGAGGAGCTGTTGATGACGCCGCACGTGCGAGCCACTGGCGGTGGACTGACAGGAAACAGCTGATAGCAGGAATGAGCAGCTAGTAGCAAGAGGGAAACGCNCAGTCGTTCGAACACTTTGGAGAGCACACAAAGTTTGGATATCGGACGGTAATTATTTACATCCGAAGGTTCCCCCCCTTTTAACAGGGGAAGAACAAAAGCTGACTTCCAGATTTTTGGAATTTTACTAGTGGTAAAGCTCAAATTATAAATGTGCGAAAGAGGCTCTGCAATGAAATTTGCAGACAATTTGAGAAAGAACGGGTCCAGTTTGTCAGGACCCGCTGCTTTTTTAGCGTCCAGTTTGGACAAAACTCTCTGCACATTAGAGGCAGACACAGGAGTAAAATAAAAACAATTTGCACTACTATTTGCAACCTGAGCATCCATAATTGAGACAGGCTTAACGAGTTCGGGGTTAACAGTGTCAAATAAATAACCAGCAGAAATAAAGTGATCGTTAAACCAGTTCAACATGGACTAGGAGCAATATTCCCCAGAAAATGGGAGAAATGGACTGTCTTTATTTCAGAGGACATGGACGCAGCTTCACCGTGAATGTCTGGACAATAAAAGGACATTTAACATGCGGACTTATGACACAGTCTTCTCTATTTAAAAATGCTTTACATAAAGAGTTATAAAAAACAAACCAACACAAACTTCATTCAAAGTCAACTGAAAAAAATATGAAACTTACAAAAATAGAAATAAACCATTTATTCACCCAGTTAGATGTAAAAATATGCCACAAAATTACTTTTTATACAAATAGATTCCAGTAGAATTGGCAATAGCAATTTGGGCTATTACTGATTAAACAAAAATGATGTTACTCTTTAATAAGAAGGTCTATCTCTGCAGAGATCCTTTCAGTAACACTGTCATACACTGTCAGTGGGAAAAACAAGTACTGTCTGTGTATGTAAACTGATGCACAAATCCTCCAAGTGTTAAGCAGCACTGTCTCAACACTGGCCCAATGTAAAAAAAAAAAAGAAAAAAAGTTGTCTCCATTAATCAATGAGACACAAAACATGGGAACATAAAGTCCAGGTTGAAAATACCGCAGTTGCCCTTGTGTGAACCTGTTGAAGCAGAGTCATGTGTCATAATGTGCCTCAGCAGGTCACATCACACGGCCAATCAGCGTTACAAGTCTTTTTTGTGTTGCAGCCTGATAAAAAAAGAATCAAATTTATATCCAGATTACAGCTGATTATGAGCCTCCGCAGTTCAAGGCACAGATTTAGGCATGTAACCGACACCCACACCCTCAGTGACAGACTGTACAGGATGTTTGCAGCAGTGTAATCTGAGGACGGAGGTGTTTTTCTCGCACTGAGATAAATAAAGCTCAGAGACAGTCGAGGCTCGTCATAAAGATAAACAGCAACCTCTCACCCATTTTCTTTCAGGCAGCTTGACTCTGTGACCCATTTATCCCGAGTATTCTGTCTTTATTTACATCTCTAACAGTGTTTTATTATCCATGTGCTAAAAATACAAAACAAAACAGTCAAATAAGATTCTGTTTTTGATTTTAATAACAACACAAGTGGGACAGTAGCTTGATGGCAAAACTCCTGAAAACATGACAGCACACAGATTGTTCCATAATGACCCACATCCTGAAATTACTCACCGTTAACTTTACGTGTTACATAGAGACAAGACAAGGCTACCTATTTAGATATTGCATTGTAAACACAGTGGGAGTTCAAAGGGCTTTACAAGTCTCGTTTCCTTGTTTGCCTCAGTAACCAGACACAAATACTGATAAATAAATGCATATTAATAATAAATAAAATACACAATAAGTAAAAATAATAATAGTAATAATGATAAATGAGTCTATCCACCCTCAACAGATGCTTCTTCTTGCATAAAATAGGTAATAAGACAGAATGAGTATGAAACAAATAAACAAAAACACAATTAGAGCATTGAAATGTTTTTTAATTTCTAGTAAATGGCAAAAACCAACACAGGTACAAACGGTCAATTTTTGGCATGAACATAAGATCACATAAGAAGTGGTTAAATTCAGAGTTTTATTTTACCAAATTATACAATACAGGATTGCATAATTAAATATTGTCATAGTTCCCTCCACACTACACAAAGAGAACATATATAAACATATGTTCAAAAATTTAAATGACAATAGAAAATAAACTATAAAACAGGCAATAACAAAGAACAAACTATATAAAAGTAGTACCACGGAAACCAAAAATCTTTGAACTGTCCACCAAAGTTAACCCTGTTTTTACACACACTTCAATCGAAGTGTTCTGGGAAGTGAAACCGTTTAAACTTGGCTGCTTCGAGAACAATATTTTAAACAAACATTTCCAGAGTGAGGTTGCAGCGTCATTAAATGAATACCATAAATGTTTTCACCATAGACTTCCGTAGAAGTAAAGTATTTTTTACTCAAGTACTATACTTAAATACAGTTTTGAGTTCTTGCAAATTATGTTTTATTATGAATTATGCTGTATATGAAATAATTAGAATTAGCTCCACTTTTACCAGCTGTAACATTAAAGTGATGAACACGTTATTGCATTACTAATTATATTCCAGTCTTGTTTCTGAAATGGACCATTAAGTACTTTTACTTTTGGTACTTTGAATTAATTTTCATTCTTGTACTTTTGTACTTTTATTAAAGTACAGCCAAAAACTGCAGTTCCTCAAACGGCCACTTGAGGCTGGCTCCAAAACAGAGTAAATTACCAGAGACCCCTGTGTTATAGCTACACTTACCTTTCTGGAAATTTTACACTTTTCTTTGTTTAGGTTAAAATGCCATTAATAAGCTGATGGCACACTAAAATGTAAGTGAATTCCACCAGAGATAAAAACTCATAATTATACCATTCTCATAAAACTCCAACCAATCATTGCACTGGACCGAAAACTGGACTGACATAACTGCTTTCGTAACAACATTATTTATGACAACACAGCATCTGGTTGCTAACGGTTAGCCTACTGCAGCCTAACGTTGCCTGAGTCTCCTTGTTTGTTGCCAGTCACCAGTACTATCTAATGTTAGCGTTTACGTTATATTCTAAAACTCATCAGTCATCACTGACCCCGGATAAGTTTCAAAACTCTGGGCTTGTGTTTGACTGTGCAGGACAGGTAGCGTTATGTTTGGTTTGCTTCTAATATAACAAATAACGTTATATGACAACATAGCATTCAGTTGCTAATGGCTAACGTTAGCCTACTGTAGCGTAGCCTCTGAAACATTAACGTTATCTTCCTTGTGCGTTTCCGCTTACTAGTAACGTTAACGCTACTATCTAACGTTAGCACTGTAACCTTATTCTAAAACTCATCAGTCATCACTGACTCCAGTTGAGTTTCAAAAGTCTGGGGTTGTGTTTGACTGTCTTGGTTGTAACGTTACACTCGCTCTCCTCCTCCGTGTATCTAACGTTACCATGCCAATGCCTACGTTTATCATAGACGTAATGAGGACGTAATGGAGGAGGGGGGAGTAGGCCTTTGGAGGGAGGTGGAGTTACAGGAGGAGGATGGGACTTTGGAGGGAGGCGGGAGTTGTGGAAGTGCTGTGTGAAATGCAAGAAAGGTAAGAGTAGCTTTAAAATGTCCAAATTTACATTTTAATTTCAATATTCATGACTGTAATTTTTATATAACTCCCCCATTTACATTTCATTAAGGCTTAAAGTAACACATAATTAAAGATGTGTCTGTACACAGGCTGTTAGCAAGGCGTCACCACAAAGAAACAAGATGGCGACAGCTGAAATGCCGAACTTGAGACCTCAGAACAGGAGTCCACAAACCAGTGGTTGACATTTTTTCACGGTAACATTGTTGCTTCTACTTCAGTGAAAGATTTGAATACTTCCATCACTGCCCCAGAGATGAAGAGCTCACCAACAGGTTACGTCAAAGTCGGATAACATTTAATGACTGCTACAAAAATGAAGGACAATTTGTGCCGTTACAAAGTCATTAAAGGGGAAATCTGCTCTTCTTCTCTAAAAATACTGTCTGTGCATACATTGATCCAAAGACATTAACTTGTGTTTCTTTCTTAAATCTTCTCCCCACAGCTGCGGCTGCTGTACGAGTGCAACCCCATCGCTTACCTCATCGAGCAGGCCGGAGGCATCGCCACCACCGGCACTGAGAGGATCCTGGACATCCAGCCCCAAGCGCTCCATCAGCGGGTTCCCTTTGTGGTCGGCTCCCCTGATGACGTCAACGAGTACCTGACCTTTGTCAAGAAGTACCAGTGATTTACGCTGGGATTCTCACAATGTTTCTATAAAAGGCCAGACTTTTGTTTCATCATGCCGAGAAGGTTATTTTTGGATCTGTATGTAAGAAGTGTGAGAGTTATTATAAATGTATGAGATGTCAAATCTCGTAGAATTGTAGAATACTTGAATGTTATAATATCAAATATAATATTAAAACCAGATAATTTTTCTATAATGGCAGAATTATGCTACATAGAAATAGAAATAGAGTTACTGATCAGTATGACAGATAATGTGTGATCATCAGAAGTTTGTTCTCTGCAGCTTGTCCTTTTCAAAGTCATTAAACAGGATTTTTAAAATCAAATGATCACTGTGTTCCCCTGCCAAATGTTTTTGGAGTTTCGACATTAAAAAAACTGCTGAATGTTTCTCAGCTTGTGCAACATGTCCTGTATATATATATATATATTTCCCATAAGGAGAAAGAGGAAGAAATCAGTTTCTTATTCACGAATGATGTATTTTTGAATCTTTATTGACACGGTGAAAAGCTGCGCAGAGATTCTCATTTTGAGCAACATCCTGAAACAGTTAAATTAAGCAGCTGATTAGAGAAAGTTGTCACGTGTTCACTTCACTCAGCTACATGTTCTCATCTGATGCACAGTTCAGGTCACGATCCGTCTCACTGCACCTTCATGGAGCAAATGATCCGACTGATTTTATTTGTTCTCCAAATTACAAAATCATAGATAAATGATTTTATTTTTTGCATTTAAGTGATTTAAATTAGATAGTAAAAGGTGTTTTGTCACAAATTACAGTTAAAACGTCTCCAGGTGAAACTCTTTCTGACTCTGGAGTTTAATTTGTAGAAACATACATTTTCACACTGTTAATGATACACTGTTAATGGATCCCTCTTTTGTTACCCTATTTCCGTCTTTCTTTAGTTGTCTCCATCTTTCCGTCTTTTGTTTCTTTCTCTTGTGTCCTTGTTTCATTGCATTTTTCTGAGTTAACAGGCACAAATACTGATAAATAAATGCATAGAATCTCCTGTATTTTATTCATTTAGTTAACTGTACAATTATACTGTCTGCACATTTGATGCAATGCCAGGATGAAAAAATCTGTACACTGAGTAAAAACTGAAAGACTGGTCACAATAAAATGTGCTAAAACTACTGGAGTCGTACTTTGAAATAACCACCATGGCTGGACACCACCAGTAGCTCAGGAAGTGCAGTCTCATTTTTTATTTGCTCTGGCAGATTAGCTTGTTCTCCCTCCCGTTCTAGGATTTCCATCAGACGTGGCCTGGGTTGGGCCAATCCAACATGTTTACATAAAAGAGTGTTTCAGGAATGAGTCCTAAAACCTGAAAATGAGATAACATTTTTAAACTCTCAGTTTCCTTGTCTTAATGTCAACAAGTTTTTTGTATGGGTTTTTGGTTAAATGGCTGAAATAAGGTCTGTGGTTAGAGATTTTTACGACTTTCATTTAAAAAAAAAAGGCAGATGCTAAGAAGTGTGTCATTATGCTGAACACAGCTTTACAGCCTTGTTGTGGTGACGTTGAAGTCACAAGACTATAGTTTGTTTATAGTCTAAGGTCTGTTTTCACATCTGACGATTGCGTTTCTTCTTCAAAAATCATAACAGTGGTGTTAATTAGTGAAGATTGTCTTGCTGAACAAAACATGTAAGTATCATAAACTTTGTTTGCCGCAGAGCTGATTTTCTGCAATGATCCAAAATCCAATGGCAAAATCCCAGAGGCATTGTGTCAAGGGAGCCAGGGCAGATGTTAACTTCAGGGTTGGCGTACAAAACCTGTCATCCCTGCACCACTCTATGGATGTGTTTGAGATGATGACTGAAAAGTTGCGGAGCCTTTGCACATTATGCAAAATTCATGATGAGGTTATAAACCTAGTAAAGAGGAATTCCATTTTCGAAAACAACCAAGATGGCTGCAGCTGATGTGGAACTTTTTGTCGAAGTATGATTTTAGGATTCAATGGCAAAACCAGCAACACTTGTTCACAGACATATTGATGCTACACCATCACAGCTCCTCTCTGCATGCTGAAGTCTGTTTAGAGTTTTCCACCGCTCGGCGCTATGTCACATCGTCGCTCTGATTGGTTGTAGGTCTATCCAGTTAGGTCCAGACACATTTTGATCTACAGCTGTTGATCAGTTGGAAGTCGACCATAAACTGAGAGGTTCCAGACTAATGCTTTCCATACATGAGCACACTTTTAAAAGACCAAAGTCTGACACCCAATCACAAAAGTGTATTTTGTACAGTTTGGATATTGGTCGCCTCAACTCTCTGCCAGCCTCTGCTCGTTAGCAGCGCTATTTTAGCTGGATGAGACTGTGGGGATGGGAGGTGAACCATTTTCTCATTAAAATAAGTGCTGGTTGGTGGGTTAGATACACACTGAAAGGGCGGCAGTAGCTCGGTCCAGGGACTTGGGTTGGGAACCGAAGGGTCGCCGGCTCAGATCCCCATACGGACAAAGCATGGGGTGAAGACTGGTTGCTGGAGAGGTGCCACTTGGCCTGGTGCTCAGGGAACCCATCCAAGGCTGCCCCCTCGCTCTGTCATCTCTTCATTTAATGCATGTATAGGTCCTGTTTGTGTATGTGTGTGTATTTCAGGCCTGTGTGTACAGAGTGAAACAAAATTAAATTTCCCCACTGGGATCCTCTTTTTCCAGAGTACTAGAGAACTAAGACTGGTTTACATTCTTGCGTCTCCCCAGAGTCCCCTCCATGTTCACTGTCCCCTCGGTTTGCTGCTTCTTTTTTGGTGCTGGAGAAAATGCTGTTATTGGTTGTTGACAGTGTTCGTGTCATTAACCTGCATATGTGATTTGGTCTGGTGATGTCAGGCTCCACCATCAGGGGTAAGCAAGAAACATGAGAAAATAAGTGTATTAATTAAAGTGAACTGACCCTTTAATCACTCTCCCTCTTTTGTCACTGTATTTTTTAGGTTGCACAATAACGTCCTCCAGCTGCTCTCACTGTTTGTTCTGCATATCAGCCTGGACTGACCTCTGAGGTGAAGTAAATATGTTACAGAAACAGGTACAAACACACACAACACTGTACTTACATACTTACGAGAACCCTCGTTTACATAATGCATTCCTGGGCCCTTTACCCTAACCTGAACCTAATTCTAATCTGAGTCTCAACACTTAAATCTGAACCCTCAAACAGGCCTCTGGAGGTCAGGACCGACCAGAATGTCTTCACTTTCACAAAGGCAGACGTACAAGTACATACACACACTTTAACCCTGACCGGCTTTACTGTTAAGACACTTTAAACACTGTGATTTGGGTCAGTCAGCAGGTCACATCTGACCTGAAATAACTTGTCAAAAGGGAAAGCTTCGCTGGGTTTAACAGCGGTGGAAGAAGTATTCAGCTGTTTCTTTAAGTAGAAGTAAAAACCCTGCATTCACAATTTTACCTAAATAAAAGTACAGAAGTATTGGCATAAAAATATACTTTAGGCAACAAAAGTAAAAGTATTCATCATGGAGAATGGGCTGTTTTGTAATAATGTGTATTATATCACTAGATTATAATTATAAATTCATTAATGTTGCGCTGGTACCCAGATTACAGTTGATCATAAGGAGCCTGGGACCAGTTTCCTATTTTACATAATTTAAAAAAATATTTACTTGGAGAAACAAATCTCACAAGTGCCTCCACTATGAAAAAATGCCTCCTTGATAATAACCAAATATGTAAAAAGAAGGATTCAATGAAATCAAAACAATTAACCAAAGAACAAAATACAGATCTGCCCTGATGCAGGTGACCTAGTAGAAATGTGCTCTTTATTAACTCCTCCACTGAGGTGTCAGAATGCTTAAAATCACTCTCAACCTGAAAAGCAAAGGACAGCAAAGAAGTCTCAGAAGAACCTGCAGACCAGAGTGTCTGGCTGACGATATCTACATAACATGAGGTCTGCATTAATTTGAGGGAGGATCGTAGTGCCCTGTGTGTGTGTTTCTCCACCTCTCTTAAGCCCTAAGAAAGGGCATTGTCACACTCTGATTGGCTCAGAGGGGAAATGCACCAAGCTGCTCTCAATTCTTCATCAGTAGTCAGCTCCCATGCAGTGTGCAACAGGTGATCTGAATAATCAATCTAATTAACTCAGGGAACAGTCAGCTGAAATGAACTGGGTGAAGGGAAATGACAGCAAGTACCGAAGAATGAAAATGTGTTCATCACATTAATGTTGCAGCTGGTAAAGGTGGAGCTAATTCTAATTACTTCATATTGCTTTTATTTTGCCTTTATGTCACCAGGAAGTCCCACTGAGATTAAAAAAAAATCTGGCCAAAGCAGCAGCCATGCAAAATCACACCATATTAAAAATACAACATGAGATACAAGAGTTCACAATAAAACAGAAGGACACATCGACCACATTCTTTATGGTGCCTTTAAAGGTCCAGTGTGTAGGATTTAAGGGGATAATATAATAAGTATGTTTTCTTTAGTGTATAATCACCTGAAAATAAGAATCATTGTGTTTTTGTTACCTTAGAATGAGCCGTTATTGTTTACATAGGGAGTGGGTCATCAACTATAGAGATTCCCATGTTGCAACACCATGTTTTTACAGTAGCCCAGAACAAACCTAACACTGGCTCTACATAGGGTCATTAATGTTATCATGTTTTTTGCCAGCCACCATAGTCAAAAGACCCTCTGCAGTGTCAATTAAATGCAGTATTTTTTTTATTTATTTATTTTTTACATGAAACTGCTCTATACGGTGTTTTTACTGGCTTACATCACCAGGTTCATTTGTTTTGGAGAGGAAGAGACCTCTGCGTGTAATTCAGTTCCTGGTAAAACCTCTTGAAAGTCTGGATCTTAAGTTCAGAGAAAAAGGGTGAGCACACATAAGCAGGTGCTACGCTACCAGCTATCTACATCATGCCAAACAGCATCGGAAAAACATTGATTTATAACGTGAAACTGTTTTATTCTGTGTTTTTAGCAGTTTAAATCTCCGGTCCGCAAAGCAGTGTTAAACAAGCTTTTGAGAAGACCACAAACTTAATTTTCTGACAATTTGCAACCAATTTTAAACCCAGCAGAGCAGTGTGCAGTGGCTGAAATGCTGTCTGAAGCTCTTACACTGTCTGAGCTATGGAGGGAGCGTACATATACATGACAATGTCATCAGCATATAAGTGTAATTTTGCTTGAATAAAAGAACAAAACAGGCCCCAGAATGGAACCCTGGGGGACACCTTTAGTTATCTTGACAAAATCAGATTTCTGGCCCTCTGCATAGACACACACTATCAATCAAATTATTTCTGATCCATTAAAAAGCCTTTGGACTAAACTCGGCATTCCTAAGTTTGTAGATACTGTTGGGTAGTTTAACCTCTAATAATATATCATAATTAATTAGTTGATCATATTTTGTATAATTCACCGGAATCAGCAAAGTAACTTTAGCAATTAAATGTAGTCAATTTAAAAGTGCATTATTTGCCTCTGAAAAGTGGTGTAAAAATATAAAGAAGCAGAAAATAAAATACTGAAGTAAAGTACATGTACCTCAAAATTATACTAAATTATGTACATACTGTTAATTGATCAAATGTTTGGAGCAAGCAGGTACAAATAATAGAAAAAAAAACAGAAAATAAGAATGCAAAGAATGAAATATGAACTGCGTTGCATAAGGAGCATTATGAGAAATGTGACTGCAGTGTATCTCATGAGATTATAAAACTTTAAAGTTTAAAGCTAATTTTAACATCTCACAACTTTATTTGTGAGAAAAAAAAGAATCATCTGTTGTAGGTGTGTTTACTTTATTAAATGACCTTTAGGAAAACCAACTTTAGCTGTTAATAAGTACTTCATTTACATGACACGTCAATATTGTTTTTTTTCTGCTAGTATACATAAATGTGCACTTTTAAAAATGTATTTTGTCAGTGCACTATCAGCAGAATATGTGTGCATAGTAATGATAAAATTTCTGAAAACTTAATTAGATGCTGCGCTTGCATGAAACGTATAGAAACAATTTATTTGATTCCAACTTATCCCCGTCCCATTTAAGTGTTGTGACCTCATAATTTTATCCTGTATGACCTCAGAAGTTAAATGCCGACTGCCAGTGTTGAAATGATTGATTAGACAAACAACAAAAGATAATCAATAATATGTTAATATATTAATAATTTAAGTCACATATCAAGCAAAAATGCCCCAAATTTGCTGCTTTTCTCTGTTTTATATCATCATATATTAAATATATTTAGTTTTTTAATTATTGTTAAAATACAAGACAAAACCTTTTCAGACATTCAATGGACTTCCATAGACATAATTTGGTTTATATTAACAAAAACTAACCAACAGTAGAAGTGATCATTAGCTGCAGCCTTTGTTAACACCCAAGACCTTTTGGCCTGATGTAAGGTGACCCCCCCTCCATAGGAAAGGGGCGACTCTGTTCCTTTGTGAATCAGCCCCTTTGTTGAAGAATCAATAATCCTGTAAGATCTCAGTACCAGACGTCAGGGAGCACAGCTGCTTTACATGAAGTCATGTGACCAAAGTCTTTGCATGTCAAAGAGAAGTCTTTTTAGTTCTCTCCGATAAAGCTGGTGTAGAAATTATTTGGTGATCAGTTCAATGGATCTTTAACAGCTGAAGAATTTATGCAGTGACACTTATCTTTAAATTAGTCAATAAGAGGTTTGAGATACAAGATTTATCTAAGAAAACAAAATCAATTTTGATGACTGATTACTTAAGTTTACAAATGGGTTACCACATTCATACAAAAGTTTATTACTCTTTCAATTTGTTTTGAATTTAATCTGATTTAAAAATCATTTTTGGGCATTTATTTTTATGATAAAATTAGAAATAAAATAGTTTCACTTTGTGTTGCTTTATCCACTTAGAAAATAAATGTACGTCTTCTCTTAAGTAACCCACTGGATTTTCTGAAAAATGTCCTGATACAGAGCTGAACACAAGAATGTCTTTGAGATAAAACCTCAAAAATACTTCAACAATCTTAAAAGAGTCCAAACACCAATCTAGTGTTTCACAACTTTAATTGATCACAGTAAAGGTAGAAAAAAAAATCATTTACAATGAACGAAGCAAGTGTTAAGGTTATCACTTACCAAGTAGCATACACATATTTACAAAGAATAAAACACTAGACTAAAATCTGTTTCAGACAAAATAAAGTGGCATAAAACCAGCCAAAAACAAAATGGCGCCATTTCCCTAAAAACAAAGTGTTTCTCCTTAAAACATCTCAGAATCTCCTGTCGATGTCGTCGCTCGGACTGAAGCCTCGTCCGCCGCCTTCAGCCAAACTATTGCAATAATAAAAAAACACTATAGAGCTACAAGTGGAGCTGTGCAAACGTTAGACGAGAGGATAACTGGCCGCCGTCGCAATTCCACAGTGGTTCTTCCTGTCTTTGGCCATGTAGATGTAGCCCTTGTCTCCCCACTTTTCACTCCAGCTGCAAGAAGACAGACAAAAGGTCAGAAAATGGGTTCAATAGATTTGATTTCATCTGTGTAACAAGAGGGGAGCAAATTAGATCTGAGGCTACATACACACTAATATATCTTTTTAAAAATCATAACTTCTGCTACATTTACACCTAGCATACTCCATCGCCATTTTCGATCCCTAAAACGGAGACTTCCAAAAACACTGCTGACCTAGTCCGAGTTTCAAAACACAGCACGGAAACTGACACTTTAAGATTATTTTTTGGGGGAGAGGGAGGGGTTGACATGCAGCGAAGTTCTGCACATCGGAATTGAATCTGTGGCCGGTACAGCAAGGGCGTAACCTTTGTATATGGGGTACCTGCTCCACCAGGTGAGCTACTCAATGCCCCAAGAAACTTCGCTTCTTAATTGGGTCTCATCAGTCAGGACATATTCTTCCCTGATTCCTGATTCCTCTATCATGTGACCACTTTGCGGAAGAAAATATAATATCAGCCTGTATGGCTCTAATATGTTGCAATATTTGCTCCCAATTTGTTTTCCACCACCCAGACGGCCCTTTTACTCGTGTTTCAGTTCCACCTCGTCGATCTGAGCAAAGAAATCTCTGGTCTTCCTTTTCGCAATTGCTGTTCTTCCTCCTTAGTATATTCTGCAACTAAGAAACCAACTGCAGACAATCTGCTTCCTGTTTACACCGGCACTCGCGTGCCCAGTGTACATGAATGGTCATGCAATTTTAGGCCTGTTAATATGGACGGCGATCATCTCTGAAACGGTGCTGAAACTTGTGGATGGGGATCATGTGGACATAGTTAAAGTATCTGCAGTTTTGAAGACTTTAAATTAAATCCTAACCAGCTACCCTCAGAAATACGCCCCATTTACATTACATTTGTTGGATTACTTCCTCTATAACAATATTTATCTGTCATTTTCTTGTTGAATTTATTCTAGATTTCATCTCAAGCTGTAAGACTATTTCGTCGAAGTTACTGCTGACTAAAGTAAAAAAAATTGTACTATTTCCACCACTAAATACATAAGAAAAGGCCTTTAAATATACAAGAGCTTGTCAATAATCGCAAACCAACTAAGTAGGATGTTCAAATCACATTTAGTTACAGCTTGCAGATATGACTTTTATGAAGTGGAGTTAAGATATTTAAAAACACAACACCTTTATGACTTTATGGTCTATTAAAAAACACGTAAAAAACAAAACAAAACTTGACAATCTGAATATACGCACAGTGTACTGGTTCTTTTCTAGCCGAGTACCTACTCCCTGTATTACTTCCTTCTCAGGTGAAAATAAAAAAAACCATGCAGACAGTAATATCCTGCACACAGTTTTTTACTGACCTGTTCTTCACGATCCAGAATTTCTTGCCGTCCACATCCTCTCCCTGGAAGCCATAACCAACGACCAGCACGCCATGGTCCAGCTCCTCGCTGCTGCATTCCTTCTCATAGTAGATTCCTGAAATACAAAATCCCCCAAAAAGCCCAGTCAGGTACATATGAACTCTTAAAAACAAGAGGCAGATACTGGGAGGAAAAAGGTGTCTTTAACTGACCTGATTGGTAAAACTGGAAAGACTCATGGCCGGCGTCGATGGCAACTGAAACGGGTCCCACAGCGGCCACAGCCTTCATCAGAGCGCGCTCCCTACCACTGGGGATGTCGACGAAACCAGTGTCGTTGACAGAGTTGTATGTGGGGTCGTAGTGGCACGGCTGGTCGTCCTGTGGGAAGACAAGAAGAAGAGGAGGGTGAGAGGGACGTTATGGCGCCAACACAGACCTCCTGAATTCTAAATATTCGAATCATCATCTCCTGTTTTAGATCCCACCCTGCTCCAACACAGCTGATTCAAATAATCAACACGTTATGAACCCCTGAAGCTGCTTGATAACGAGCTACTCATTTGAACGAGGTTTGGGAAATGCTGATTGAGGCCTTTTGAACACGTCTAATACCATTTACAAGGATAACAGGATAAATTTTATGGTTAGGGGTAAAAAAAAAAGTACAGGCACGTACCGTTCCCAGGTAGGGATAAGAGTCCTCAGAGTCCAGGCCCTGGTTGTCCTTGACGTACTGGAAGGCCTGGTCCATCAGACCACCGTTGCAGCCCTCGTTGCCCTCAGGTCTGGAGCAGTCCACCAGGTTCTGCTCGCTCAGCGACACCAGTTTGCCGGTCTTCCTGAAGTGCTGACCCTCCAGAGCTCCGGTGGTGCTGAAGGCCCAGCAGGAGCCACACTGACCCTGAGAGGAGAAGGGAGGGTGGAGGGTTGAGTTTAGACTGGATGATGATGACAAAAAAAAAAAAGTTTCCTTAACTTTAGGATCATTAATTCAAAATATCACTTCACCTTTGTTCAGTCACTTTAAATGATTACTGCAAATGTATCTATGCACTTAAATATCACCTTTACAAGTTTTTTAAATCACTGTTTTATTATTTACAGTTCTTTATGTTTCCTTTCTGATGTCGGCCATTTTGTTGCCGTTATTCTCCTCTGCATGACCCCGAGCCATCGACAATGTGGAGTTGAAGCAGCCAAGATTAATTGAGTCTGAAAATTAAAATCGGCAGTTCCCTTTCTGGCCTGTCAAATGCTGATATTTTAAAATGTAGACAAAGACAGAAACAAAGAAGTTTTAAGCCCCATGTATTTTGGCTGTTTCCGAATTCAGAATTAAAACTTAAAAAGTCAGTATTAATTTTCTTTTTTAAAACCATTACTTTTTGGTCAGACTTACTGGTTTTACCATTTGCACAGTGGTACTTTGTCATGTAAATGTTTGTCTATTTAACTGCTGTCTTTTCATTCTTATATTTTACTCCTTATCTTTACAAATCCCTTATCTATGTTTTATTTCTTTGTGTGTCTAAATGTTTTCTGTCCTTTAAAATCATGTTGTTCTTATGTCACTCTGAATCTTGTTATTGCACTTTATCTCTCCAGCTCCGGAAAGTACTTTGCTTCCATAAATAAAATCATACTGGAAGTTGCACTGCTGCACTTTGCCCCAACGTATATGACAGTGTTGCTCCACCATGGCACAGATTACAGTGAGCTTGCTGGACTGGTTTCAGCTTACAGGGTGTTAATGTATGCCAGGGAGGTCAGAGAGAACACACTGTACGCTCAGGGAGGAGGTGAAGGAGGAGGAGACTGTGTGAAGCACGCAGATAACAAAAACAACCAAGAGGCCATCTTATCTGTCTGCTCAAGCAAAACATTTACTTCAGTGGATGGCGTGTCCTCTCTATTTTATTTAAAGAAGAGAATCTGTTACAAAGCAACTGTTGGAAGTTGGACATGACATAACTATGTTTACCAAATGTCTCCAACAGCTGATATTAGGCCACGCCTTTGTATCGCCTGTTATGCTGACAGAGCTTTTAAATAAGATCTTGTGGTGATATGCTCAGTGTTTACAGCAACTGACCAGGTTTGTGTTTTACATTTATCCGTGTCCACTTTTGTGACGATTAAGACTTTTAAACTATGTCATTTCAGTGTAGTGGGTTGTTTGTGTGCTTTACATGGTTTCTGTTTAACATGCTAGTTGTTTACAAGTTGCCCTTAAATGTGTCCTTAACATGAAAAGAGAGATGGATGTTCCTCATGAACAGTTTTTTGTGCAGGATACAACTTACAAGACTTAACTGGAGTTGTTTTTAAGTAATAAAAGGTCCAACATGTCATGAAAAATCAGCTGTTTCTACGTCACCCTACACTGTGACTGCAAAATCCTCTCCATATGTTACCGAACGACTCCCACCAAGACTCAAAAACAAATTCAGCCACACCTTTACAAGTCAGCAGGTGTAGTTGTCAGAGAGCCCTGAGGCTAAACAAGACATAAAACCATAAATACCTGGTCCTTGACGGGAGTGACGTAGCCATTGTCCCTCCAGTCAACAGATTTTGGGGCCTCCAGGAAGTTGGGCTCCAAGAACAGGGACCCCCTGAATTTCCCCTCTGTTTTGCGCTTGTAGCCGTTCATGAGCTGCCTGAACTCCTCGTGAGTCTGTGGAAAGATAAAGTTAAGTTAGTAAAGCAGACAATGTGAATTAGACTGTTTGGAAAATAGTTTCACCCACAGCAAACCTGAAGACAAAAGGCAACAAGCAGCTGTGATTTATGATTGTAAAAAGTACGTGTGTGTTTTTAGCTGCAGATTTGAATGGATTTTTAGCTTAAACTTTTGCAGTTACTTTGTGTTTTTTATCCTGTGTTGTTCTCCAATTCTATGCACAACACTGTTGCATACTTCTTCTAGCTGGTTCGCCCCTTCTCCTTTAATTTTTTTTCTTGGTATGGCCGTGCAACAGATTCCTACTGTTTTGCTGGATTAGTGTGTGTTTGAACAAGTGTTTTAATATTTGCAATGTTTTATTTTTACAGTAAGATAATACATTTGCAGAGAGCGGACAGTGTTCTCAGCAGCTGATGTGTGACTGGACCATTTTATCTTTTAACTGAGGGTTCATTATTCTTAGTTATCAAATCAGTGTCCCTTGTCTTTATTTGTTCTCTAGCCCTTTATAATAACCTGAATATGTCCTTCCCAGTGAGATATGCTTCTGTGAGTCAAAACTGTGCTCTCACCATGTCTCCAAAGTGGTTCATGCCCAGGCGGTAAGAGTGTGTGCCCATGGAGTGCTCCAGGTTGTGCAGCTCGATTTTCTTCAGGTTCTTCTCCCACACCATCCTCCTCCAGCCCTCCTCCTTCTGCAAAAAGACAATCCCCATTCAGACCTTTCTTTCATGGTAATTGGCAGACTGGAGTGTCTTGCTGGGAGAAAAACAATGCATTACCTCATGGTATTTTCTACTGTGCCAGCTCTTCCACAGCTCCCAGTGGTCATCAAGCTGTGGGTCCAGGCTCGGGGCTGAAAGGGCTGCACTAAGGCACAGGGCCACGACGGCTAGAGGCAGCATTGTTGCTTCCTACTGGAAAACAAACAAGTCAGGACTCAGTTTCCAAAGAAGCAGGTTAATCATTGATGGAGGCCCAGAGCAGTGGCCTACAAATAGAGTACATTACAACAGACTTAACTGCTTAGGAAGAGAATTGAGTCATGCAGGTTTTCCACCGAAATCCATTTCTAACATTCAGATACTTGTCATGCAATCAGCAGCCTGTAGTACAGCTTGTTCTTTCCCATGATTCATACAGAAATGGGAGCCGCATTGAAGCTGCAATACACATTCCCGACAGTACAGTCATTTCCCGGCTGCTCGGCTCAAAACATCGGTAGTAATTAGGCCATATAAACAATAAAACCCCAGCCTGTCCCGATGACTATCTAATGTTGGCTATTTGCAGGAATAACTAGTTGTTTTTTGGCTGTTTTCCTGCAAGTTGAGGAGCGGAAACTTCGCCAGATCCCAACAATAACCCGAGCCTGTTTTTGTTTTGTGAGGGAGTCACGGGATCTGCGGCGGCGGCGGAGAGCCAAGGCACCGGCCTGGACATCGAAACTACTACCAGGAAAACGAAAAGAAAACCAAAACTTTACCGGGTGGCTGCCGGATAGCGGTCATTTTAAACGAATCTGGTGGATGTTAATTTAAGCCGTATGGAATCAACTAGTAATGGCTGCTGTTGGCTACAAGGGAGGTAGACGAGGACAAAGGCAGCCGAATCACACAAGATGGCAAATGCTGGCGGATTACAGCAAAAATATAGGAATTTTTCACTCGGAGAATAAATTTTAACACGATATAAGCTTAAATATATCATTTTTAAACGGACACTGGGGTGTTGTGTATTCCAGGCTTAAACGACGAAAAAAATCCTGGAGAAACACGAATATTCGTCAATATATTTGCTTATACGACACATTTAAACACCAGGTTTTAAAATTTTAACATCAGAAAACAAATAAAACGAATAAAAGTTAAACTTACTGTGTATTCTACGCTGTCGTAGACGACGAAGAAAAATAAAATAGCGCTCCGTTAGCAGTACACAAAGTTTATAAAGGCCTAACTGGCAGCTGAACGACGTCCCACCGAGCTCTCTGATTGGTCCGCTGCTTGTTTATGCTGCGAACGCCCCGCCCCGTCCTGTGACGTCGCCGCTGGATGCACGTGATTCCTTCCTGTTGGGAAGAGGGACTGAGTGTTTTCCTGGTTGTCCTGCAGGATTGTTGCAGCTCGAAACTGCTCAAAAAAAGCAGATTTACCAACTCAAGGTTGCTTGTTTGAACTTGTTTAATGTTAAGGATCATCTCATTGATATTCACAGTGACTTAAAATGTTAATTATTAAAGAAATAGGGCAAGTGACGACCATTTTAGTAGCCAAATCAACCTTCAGATTAAGGCATAAATACTTCTAAATCCCTATGAAACTGTCACTTGATAATAGGTGTAATCATTTGTTGATACTGGAAATGGGAATATGACAACAGAAGAAGTGAAACGTGATTGCAGCAGCTAACATCCGACACAAAACTAAGCCAAGGGCAGGATTTCACCCCCCTCACTTACCAAGTCATTGTGCTCACATGCATTTAGGTAATCAGGATAGTGTCGGCTTTCTGCAGTTGCTTGGCGTCAGAGTCATCCGAGGAGGCGACTTAAGAAGCCAGATTTTCCCAGTTAAGAGTTCTCCTGAAGAGACGAAATTTCTTGGCCATGCAGATGCGTGACAAGGGCTTCTCACTATCTTGTCACATGTATGCATGACAAAGACTTCAGACAATGAAAGACAGGAAAGACCATTAAATGTACTGTACGTCCTATAGAAGTCTAAAAACAACATTTGATTATGATATTAATATGTGGATTTCCAGTAGCCAGTAACATGTTGCAGGCTCTCAAAACCTGGTGTCTTCTCTTCATGATTACCAAACACGGACTGTAAGGTTACACAACAAATAATTATTTAAGATACGCAGGTCAACATGTAGGTCATCATCATTCAGTTTATGGGCTCCTTGGTGGCTGCAGGAGCTGATAACCAGACAAGCCTCCTGGGCACACGACGACAAGGGGTTGGAGGAGGCCCCTATGAGCCGGAGTCCAACCTGATATTTACTGTATTTTGGTTCATCTTTTTCCTACACAATACACCTGCAAACATAGGCTTAAATAAGTGGTAGAAAGGACTAACTTAGCCTGTCTTTAACTTCAAATCCAACGTGAACAAAATACTTACGTTTCAACCACCAGCAGCACTTTGAAGTTAAGGTTACGCACAAAGACACAGCTGCACATGATGTCATACTTCACCCATGTTATGCCTCAGACGAAGCCGTGATTTTGAAAAAGCCTGTCGGTGAAATTAAAACGATCCTTCTCTAGTTTACAATACAACAAATGATATATGATTATCAGTCATGGCCAGCCATTACAGCAGTGGGAATAAATGGGTAGACACGACAGCAGGACTTCCAGGAACTTCCTGGCACAAAGTCTGAGTTAATCAGCGTCAGTGCTCATGTGACTGATAAGACTGTGAAACTCTGAACAGGCAGAGTTGTTTATGCTTTTACAATGAACCTTTTTGGTTTTGAACACCTCTTGTTTGTGTTACAGTGACATCAGTGGTTGGAAGATTTCTGAAAGGCTACAAAACATATCATCAACAATTCAGATATATTAGCGTCAAAGGAAAATAGGCCTACAGGGAATTTATTTACATTTTTAAATTTTGGCTTAAGAGTAGTTGCAAACATTTTGGTCTAGTTGAGGGTTAGATGAGAAGATCGAAACCACCCTCATGATTTTACGGTAAATATCAAGTTGGATCCAGCCGCTAGTTAGCTTAGCTTTGTATAAAGTCTAAAAAACAGCTAACCTGGCACACAACTGTCCGCAAAACTTGTCATTTTCAATCTATGGATTTTCTAAATAAATAAACAAACAAGATAAAACACGTTACTGAGGTTTAGAGGTACTGATAGCCAGTTTTTGCTAGTTTTGAACAGAGCCAGGCTAGCTGTTTCCCCGTCTTGATGCTAAGCTAAGCTAACTTGCTGTTGGCGGTAACTTCATATGTCAAACTATTCTCTTTTCCTTTCCTTTTTGTTATCCAGCAGGACAAAGTACATAAAAATACCATTTACACATGAATGCATCAGCGATAATAATGTGATAATATGAAATATATTCTGCATAATGAGTATCTGACACTTTGCTAATTAAACATTCACACTTTTATGTACTTGTACTTGTATTGTAGCAACGGATATGAGCACCTCCAACCCTGCTGAAAACATTTTTCTCAACAGGGAAGTCCAACATTTTAGGTGACTCCATGAGATGTAACCGTAACTGACCAGCCTTGCACGCTCATACAGGAAGTGCTCAGTCACCCATTGTCATGTGTTGCTCTGCTTGAGCAACACGGTCCAGTCACACATCAGCTGCTGAGAACGGCGTCTACTTTCTGCTAATGCAAGGACATCATATATTTTTAGGCTCTGTAAAGTATGATGGTAAGGAAAATGTGGAACATCATGCACCCTGTGTGTGTGACAACATGAAGACATGATGCGTTACATGGACAAATGTAGATGAATCATACCGCATTATATCAGTGGCGGAGGAACTATAGCTGCTATATTAATGCTTTGAATGTTGCATACAGAACCTTTAATACAGGGTCTCTATCTAAATGTCTTTGTTGACATGTCTGTGCAGCCACATGGTTTCCTGTTGTGAACTATCTGCTGAATATTCAGTTTATCTTCTCTCTAACAGGCCCATGATGAACTCTGTGAACCGCTAACGAATAATTACTACATTCCTCAGATTGGGACGCTGCGGCTATCAGCTGTGGGCCTGGTCTTCACATCCAGACACAAAGGTTGACAGACGTCAACGCTGATGAACACGTCTACAGACTGCCGGGGTCACTGTCACTCTTACATGTTGTTTTCACATAACAGCCTCAACTGAGCAGTTAGTTAACGCCATTGATCCATTGAGTTTTAGGTAACACAACAATGCCAAAGGTTGAGTATTCACAGTGAGGAAGTGAACTGTGTGTGAGCTGTGTGTTATGAGCAGAAGCCTGGTTGTGCTGCAGTAAATGTCCTCTCAGTAACACTGACGAGAATGAAACTCAACCTGTTCAGACAATGAACTGAGAATTGTTTGCATCACGTCCTGATGTGACACAAGTTCCATCACAGGTACAAATGGATTTATGGCGTGTACTTTTTGGCTACATTTACTACATCCTCTTTTACATTCAAGTTATTCATTTGCAAATACTTAACACCTGTTCACCACAAATATGAATTATTTCATATTTCATATGTTTTTTTTTTTTTTGGCTATTTGCTCTTACATCTTACATTTCCTTTGTTTACTTCTTTTACACTGATTTAATGAGCACTGAAACTTCAAACTTCATCTCCACATTTCTTATTGAGCTCGTGCTCACATTGGAAATGTTCAAAAAATGTATTTCCTTATTAACTGTTGTACAGCAAAGCTCGAAATTGAATGCACTGTCTTCAAAACGTGATAAAACCATAACTTGAAACAGTTCAAACTTTTTTTCTGAGATGAATTTTCAAAGATTTGTGAAAAGCAGTCTTGTTTTCAGAAGTTAAAGTGAGGTTATTGCCTTAATCTTAAAACACATTTAAGACTTTATTCAACAGCTAGAAACCACATTACAAAGTGTTAAACATGGGATTAACCACAGATCATTTTGCAGGTGTTTAACTGGAGTTTTGCTGTATATTTAAAAAGGTGCTTGAAAGCAAAAATTTTCACTGTATCTACATTTTACAACCTGTTTTGCGCAGAAGTGTGACAAAGGTTCATGTGATTTTTAAACGTCACGCCCTCTGCTTCATTTATCTCTCTCTGTACAAATATGTTTGAATGACAGTCAACAGGCAAGTTGAGACAAAACCTGAGTCATGTGAGTGTGTGTGGGTGGAGGGTCGACGTTCCTGCTGCTCCACAATGAACCCAGAGACGTGTGAATAACGCAGCCTGGAATCTGGTGGAGGACAAATACAGCAAAACACCCTGAAGATTACAGTCTGTCCCCGCAGGCCTGATTCATTAATGATTTAAATTCATGTGCTTTTTAAACTAAAACTGGACGAGAAATAATTAAATTGCTTCTGATCTTTTTTTTGTTAGTAAGAAAGGTGCTTTACATTCATTTAGTTATGAGTTGTTTGGAGAATTAGGGCGACACTGCACAACAGGTGTTTTTGATTTGTTCTCACACACACACACACACACACACACACACACACACACCCTACTTCACTGTAAACTTAATAATTTTGGTAATTTCTCAGAATTTCTCAAAAATACAAATAAAAGCAAAAAATAATTAAAATCAAGGACTTTGGTCAATAATGGAGCCCCAGAGTTTCTGAATTAATACAAAAAATAAATAAATAAAAGAATAAAAATTAGTAAGCTGTATAAAATAATAAATAAAATAAATAAATAATACACAGATTAACTTGTTACACCCGATAAATAATGTTAAGTATCAGTACCTAATTGCTTCATGTAATAAAGTTTTAAAGCATTAACAAATCAAGATGAGTTGCACCACTGTAGTTCACATTGATATCAGTGAATCGCCTCCAACTATAGTGATGTCTAAAGTATGTTTTTAAAAAGACAAACTACAAAATCTCATCATTACAGCAAAAAACAAGATGTTGTTACTCGTCCCTCCCCTTCCTCAAATCTCTGTCTGCCTCTAATAAAGAGAATAAAGGTTTAGGAAGTGACGTTTTAAAAAAAAAAAAAAGAAATCTGCTAAAATTGTATGCTTCTGCAAACCTCATTCTCATTGACATACCTAAAGTGACATAGTGTATGATCTGACTTTGTCATAGAGAGTTGGGGGGATGAAGGATGGTGTGACACCTCGGCAAGACGCCTGCCGAGCTGCACTGACCACTGTTTGAGACCAAGAAACAACAGAACTTTTTGTTTTGTAGCGACCCATCAGTGTTTTCCTGGTGATTTTTTCTTTACAGAGACATTGCAGCATTTCCAGCAGGGATTGTTCCCCAAACCTGGCATTTTAGTGAAAATATGATCTTTTCCTGACCATAGCCAAGTGGTTTTTGTGCCTTAACCCAACCACACATTAGCCACAGTGTTTTAAAGGTAAAGTTTCAGTGTATTCGCCACATAATAACATGCAAATGCAACAAATCCCAGGTTTGCAGAAACGTACAATGGCAACACTTACTCTGAAGATTTGCTTGTTGTTCCTGACACCTGTTTTGATCATTCTTCTATCGGTCTGTAATGGAAGAACGTCAACCTTTCCCTGTTCTGTGCTGTTAAGCAACATTTTTAACTTTCGACTTGCAGACGTTCAGTTCAGTTCCTTGTTTTAGTTGTATAACTCAGATTATTCAGTAATTCTAAAGAACAGAAAAAAGCAAATATAGAGGAAAGCATAAAACAAACACTTGTGCTGTAGAAATATGTTTTTCTTGGGACCTCTTAAGTTGGCAGCCACTGCTGTAAAGTCAGCATCTGTTTGTGTTACCTTTTCTCGGTCTTAACTTGTTTATATGGATGCCTTAAATTGATAAAGTAAGGATTATCTGCTTCTACACAACCGTAGGAATCTGTCTCTAACTGTATGTCTTTAATGAGGACAGAGACGACGACATTAGGTAAAGAATTTATTATAAAATGTATTACACTATAAAGTGTCAGAAGTATTAAGAACATGGCATTCCAAGACATGCTAAAAGAATGTAACATAAATAGCGACAAAAAGACAATGTGTGCAATGTAGCGATTAGACCGGAGCCTCCGAGGGGGAAATATCGAGTTCGTCTTTCCGCTTCGAACAGAATCGTACAGAAATATGTTTTTTTTTTCTTTTCAGGACACTTTTTGAAATCCACTTGTTTCTGTCAAAGCCATCTGGAGAAAAAAAAGACACCAAACGGAGACAGAGTTGATAATAATAATAATAATTATAGTGACTCCCAGCTTTTACAAAAACATAATATTCACTTCCCTTTCTGAAACATCACTTCTCAGCTTGTATACTGTACAAGGCAATAATAAGAGGAATGAACGAGTGTGTTTGAGGCACACGACATTGGCAACAAAAGCTTCAATAAAACAAAGAAAAATAAAATCATGTTTCCAACCAGTTTGGGACGTTTCATTTCATTTCATCATGTTTTGAGTTTTATCACCATATCTTTGTTTTTCTGTTCTTAGGAGAGATGTGTAGTACATTCATTTTGCCTTGTTGAAATTGAAATCGACATATTTGGGCCTAACAAATGAAAAGACGTGAGGATGAAGTCGAGGAAACAGGCCTCCAGTATTTACATCACAGCTGGAAGTTTTGCTGAGAGGATTGGCAAGTTCAGGCCGAGACAAAAATAGTGAAGCAAGTATGTGAAACAGTCCTCAAAGGTTTATCTCTGTGAACAGATGTTAACACTGGGGAAGTAAAGCGCACAGGAAATACTGCACTCTGGCACATTAGCTCATCTTTAATTAAACTGAGACACCACGTCCTGGAAAAGATCCACAAAGTCTTAACTTTAAAGAGCATTTTCTCTGGTCACAAATATTATAAAACACCAGCTCACACAAAAGGACATGTCCGGCCCTTTCTCAGCTAACACTACGAACGTCATGCCATCTTTTCCTTTGCTTCTGCTGACAGAGCCGGGCTGCGGCTTCATGATATAAAAAGACAAAGTGAAAGAAGATGTGAAGCCACGCATGGCCGACCAACACTGACAGCGATACCGAGAGAAGCTCAAATTTAGCTCCAGAGAAGCGGCGTCGATGCCGCTGTGTACAAATCTGACACTGTGGACGGTAACGTGACTGTCGACGTCACTAATGCAGAAAACCTGTTGAAGAAGCGTTAAAAAGCTGCAGTGTCAGGTGTGTTTACTGGATATATTAAATTACATCTTAGCTCAGTAGAAAATCTTAAAAATGACGTCATTTTTTAATCATTTTGGTGGCACTTTCTTTTCAAAGTAAGGGAAGCTGAGCAGCATCAGTGCACGGCCCCACCCTGTCTGCCAGGAGGATTTTAAACATCTTTTAGTTTTCGTGACCCTTATACAATTTTGGTGCTGGAAGGATCAACATCCTTCAATAAGACACTGAACTTTGGGAAAAAACGTTTCTGTTTCTGTTAAAATGGCTCAAGATCCCTTTGGGTGAATTGAAAATGAGTAAATAGATTTTTAAGTGAAAACATTTAGTTACACTTTATTTTACAGGTCTCATAGTTCGCTCAAAATTCCAAGAAAAGAACTGATATTAACTGTAAACTCTTGAAAACTCCTGGAAAGGACAGTCTCTTTATTTGGTGACAATTAAAGGAAAAACAAACTTTAATTCATGTCTGGCGCTGCATTTTCTGATTTCCTGTTAGTATAAAAATGGCAATGTGCATTGATTTCTTGTGGACCAGCTGCAAAGCACAGTATACTGTACAAAGATTAGTATTATAGCTGCACAATTAGTCGAATAATCAGTCCACTGAAAATTATTTTGATAGTTGATCGCCCACCAGTGCACATCAAGAACGTGGATGTATAAAGAGTACTGGATACAGTGTGGGAGGCGTGGCCCCTTTCGTTTCTATGAGAGTTACTCAGTGGCGCCAGGCCCTCAGGAACGCCACCCAGCCTTGCTCCCAATTTTTCCCCAGTGGCCACTCGCGGTATTGCAGCAAAAAAAAAATCCACTGCCGCCCAAAAAGCATTTTCCCCATAGGCCACCATTATAAAAGAGACATCTGTTAAACTGTTGACAGGACACCTCACACTGCAAACAAGGTCAATTATGACTCTGTCTATGATGAAAATTTATTCCATGGGGCGTTAGTAGCGTAGTGGATAGTGCCAGCACCCCATGTATAGAGGCTCGACTCCGGCTTGCGACCCCCTTGCTGCATGTCATCCCCCCACTCTCTCTGTCTCCCCATTTCACTCTCTGTCCTGTACATTAAAAGGCAAAAAGCCCAAAAAATTATCTTAAAAAAAAGAAAGAAAATTAATCCATAAAGGTTTTAAATTTGTAACACTTACCTCGAGCCAAGAAAAAACGAAAATCTTTGGCGTCATCACAATGTGAAGTGTATGAGCAAAAGGGGAATTCACAGGTAGGGCCAGCGGGAGAAACACTAGTGTGCATATTCAGTGGGCCGCATATCACGGAAGTAAACCTAGAAGCTAGAAATTTTTTTGGCGTACGTGCCAGGCAAGTGACTCTATTGAACTGAACAGGCGCCATCTTGGTATTCAGTATCCCGTCATTATCATACATCTATGGGTGGCGCATGAAGCCAAAAAAGGTTCAACTGCCGTGAAAAATAACTAAGCTGATCAGTACTGCGTGGCCCACAGAGCACGCACACTAGAGACTTCTGCCATCCTAGCCGGCTTCTGGTTTAGCGCTCTGCCAAGTGGAATTAGAAAAAACAAATTTGAGACTTTCCAAATGTTATCGGACCAAATTCTGACGGTAAAACCAGTAATTTCGTTGGGTTTGTGACACCCACTGGTTCACAGACGTCTCTTTTGCTGTGCAAGACTATGGGAAAAAATATTTTTGGGCCCAACTGCACCACATGACGGACGTAATTCCACTATTTGACCACTATGAAAATTGATTTCAAAGCCTTGTGCACTTTCTCATCCTGGTCAAGATGGCTAGCATTAGCATTAGAGGAAACATTGACGAGCTACAGCAATACATATTTGAGCCTCAGTCAGAGCTAGACTCAGATGAGTCTACTGTACACCAACATCTGCGACCAGCAGACGTATCAGAATGGTGAGTGTAGTTAGCATCTTTTATCTATGTTGTTTGTTAGCTTGTAGGCTAACTGGCTGTGACGAAGGCAGCGTTAATGGCTGTGAAACATACAATATCTGCTATGATGTGGTTTTTGGTAGATGGTGAATGGAAGTTTCAGGGTCTGGATGTCCCAAAACTGCACACTCTCCATGTTTGCTGTCAAAACTTTCACTATGCTAATGCTAACTCTGCTCTCTGTACTGACAGGTCTGCTCTCCAGTGGAGGTTTCAGGTGACTTTGCTGGTGTCATGTTGAAGTGTGTTCCCTGGTTGATTTGCGTTTCCCGTATTGACGTGGTTTGGCTTTCGTATTGGTGACGTACCTAATCAAGCTTGACCGGCGTATATTTGAATCTTAGATTTTATGGAGTCCACAGACATCAGTATTTTAGTGAAGGGGGACTTTCAAGTAATTTTCATTTTCACCGCTACTAGCTTCCAAAATGTGAATGTTTGCTGGTTTTCTTTTCCAGCTATCTCTTGTATGGTAATAGGGCTTTGGATGTCCACATAAAAATACTGAATAGTGCAGCTTTAATTACAAACATGACGTACCTCGTAGTGTAACCCAAAGATCCTTTTAGTCACAGTGTAGCTTCATAATTAAGTGAAGTTCTCGTTATCTTTTGATCTCTTTTATGGTCGTTAACATTTTAGCAGGTCTTTAAAGGAAATTTCAACAGCACACAAACAACTGTCTCATTATAGTTCATATCACATCGCTGTTCTTTTCAGGAGCTTCTTAGGAACTTATGAGACCTGTACAATAAAGTGTCACCAAAAATTAATCAACGAAAGATTTCTGTTGTTGGATTAATGAATAAATAATAAGTCAACAAGATCATCTGTATGTATGAACCCACAAATGCACCAATTAAACATAAATTGCATTGTTTCCCACAGAGCATCACATCGACTCCATGCTGACTCCAGTGAGGTGTTTTACCTCCCAAACACTGAACAGAAAACAGCAGAAGTCTGATCTCTGATTTCAGCTTTCTGTTTGTTTTGTAGCCAGTTAAACTATTTGTAACGTGAGCCGAGCTTTCGTTTTTCTTTCTTCGTTAACCTTTTCCTGCCTTTTCCATTTTCAGACTATAGACTTGATTGAAAATAATTTTACTATTAGTGTCAACAAGGCACAGTTCTTCAAATGTTTGGAAAGAACTACTGTTTTTTTTTAAGAATAACAAGACTATTTGTGCTCTTTAGGGAGGTAGAAGGCCACAAAGGCACTCTGAAAAATGCTGTTAATTTATTAAACGCTAAGCTTGAGCGGCCCAAATGTCACATCAGTAAAACAGAAGCATGAAGGGAGATAGTATTACATGTAACTGTGGTGGATGGAGGGAGTAGAGATGGCAGCCTCCTACACTGAAAGAGGTCCAAACATGAGGCGGCCATTTTTAATTGCGTCCATTTCTTCATGTAGAGTTGATAGTTTTTAAAAATTTCTGTCTTTAAGCTGTAAGATGAGTAAGTGTGCAGGCGAGTTGGAGGGATATTAAAAAGCAGCACAAGAAGATTAAGAACAAAATAAAAGCACAGGATTCCTCTTTGGAGCTCAGGACAATCAGCTCTTTCACAACATTCATGGTGGAAGGGAAGGTCAGCTGTACAGGTGTGGAGAGCACAAGCACAACATCTGGTTCATACGCCAACTTAATGGGGTGATTAAGGGACGAGCAGCTGAACGATTGCACTTCATGTTCATTCACACACGAGTCCTGTTTCGGGGGAAATGTCACATCAGACTACGTGATGTTTGGCGAGGACATAGAGCCGACCCCGTTCAGTTCAGCGGGATATGACGGAGCTGATGGAGTTGTACGATGTGCCGCCGTTGCAGGTGGGCGGGTAGCCGTTGGCGGCCCCCACCACTGCTTCCATGTTGACCCTGAAAACAGGAGAAGCTTTGAGTAGGAAGTCGGCGGCATCTCGGCGACCGAGCTCCCTCAGTTTGGCCATCAGAACGCCCACCGTGCTGTCCGCTCGCCCGCTCCATTCTTGCAGCAGCGCTGCTGTCGGGCTGGGCTGCAGCATGGCCTGCTGGGAGTCCGGGGCTGAGTCCAGCTCAGGGGTGCCGTTTGGAGTCCCGTTGCTGTGTTTGGCCACCAAGTCTGTGAGGCCGAGGTTCATGGCCAGCAGGCACCAGTCTTTCCCCAGAGCGTCAGGAGGGTCCAACATGCGGCAGAGCTTCCTGCGAGCCAACAGGGGGACTTCTGATATGTGAATGTCCGTTCCCAGAGTCCCCTGCTGGTAAACTTCAGCGCAGCCGAAAGACAGGATGCTGCTGAAGCTCTCTCGGTAGCCGCCCATGGTGTTAGTGAGCGAGGTCTCCCGCTGGACTTGAGCGCGGAAGAAATCTTTGGGTTGGTAGATCATGATGGGGGCGTGGTGCTCCCGCAGCTGCTGAGGACTCAGGTAGTATTTGGCAGTGAGTAGTCCGGGGAGCGTGGAGGCCAACAGGTTCTCTGTTATACTACAGATGGTATCCAACAGGGTATAACACTTGGCCCGCTCTGAGTCGTGCCCACGCACCTGAATCTCCAACCCCTGGCCGTGGTTGACCAGCAGGATCATGGCCTCCACTGCTCCCTGGCTCACCTTGGCTCCGTTGGTCCACAGGTGGATATCTCCATCGAAATCCTCCCCGCCCTCCTCCTCAGGCTTCTGCTGGTGACTCCAGCGACACAGGTTCACCTGCAGTTTATGAAACAGGCCACAGGGGAAGGGGGTCAGGTGCTCCGCGGGGACAAGTCGTACTCCGCCGTACAGGAGTGACTCCTCCTCCTCTTCTTCTGTCCAGGAGCGGTGGAGGCCGTTGGTCTTGATGAGGGCGGGAACATCCACCATGGAAGGGTTGGTGGTGTCACGGGCGCAGACATCCATGGCGTCCAGGATCTGCAGCAGCTCGTCCACGTCACTCTCAGGAGCCAGAGCCTGCACCTCCTCCAGCCTGTAGCGCCCCCTGTAGTGGTGGATGGCCTTGGGCGTCTCCACCGAGAGCAGCTTGCCGAGGATGTTGCTGCAGAGCCAACGGGGCTCCAGCAGAACGACATCCTGCACCGTCTCACTCTGCATGATGTTGATCTGTGAGAGGATGGAGGAAATGACGGAGGAGGAAAGAAGAAAGATGGTGAAAGAGGAAGGGGAAAGTAAAAAATAAGTCAGAGAAGGTGGAAGAAAGTAATCAGAGGGAACAGGTGTGGGTAGAAAAAGGAGAAACGTGAAAAGAAAATGTGAATAAAAAGTTAAATGTGGTAAAACATACTGACACAAAAGAAAAGCGATCACCCAAAAAAAGACAGTTGCTGCACTGACAGTAAGACAGGACACTCAGTGTGCTTAAAAACAAAATCAAATACATAAAGAAACATTTCAGACTCAGTTCCTCATTTTTCTTCCTGAGCTGAGTCACTCTGGTAAACAAACAGAGAAACAATGTGTTTCTGCTGCGGAGTAATTGTGAGTAATCGTTTACACATGAAAACAAAATGTTGGTTTCATTTATTCATGAACTAACAGCACACCCTGGTGGCCGTCTGGTGAACTGACAGTCAGCTGCCAGAGACGAAATTTGATGTCAAACGTAGCAATATAAACAATAATTATTATAATGATGAGAACAATTTCCCTTAACATGCTCAATGCAAGAAATGCCACAAGTTAATTTATGTTTTGTGCCAGATTGAATGTAATTTGTTAACTAACAAATGGGAAATAGTCCAATAAATCATCATTTCGACCACAGGAACTTTCCCAACGAACTAGAGTACCTTTGAAGAACTCATTGTGTTTCGACTGCAGGAACCAGGTCTAAATTAAGTTCTGGAGACATTTTACCCCACAAAGAGTCTCTGATATAGAGCTGAACTTTTGGGGTGGGGTTTACAGGGATGACCGTCACTGATAGGTCAACACACGCAGCGCTGCTGCTTTAACTCGTGTACCGCTTCATTCATAAAACAAGGACGTATTCTAGAGTCGATTTAGGACCACTATAAGACAAGGGGAGGACATTTTCTCTCCAATAACATTACAGGTAGAGTTAGGGTTTGCTAGGTGTGGGGAAAATAAGCAATTCTTAGATGCATTGCAATGCGGATGTAGACGATTTAGCATAGATTCACAAATGTCAACAGTTGATTATATAAATGTTTGTTAATAATGTGATGTCGCTGGAACAAAGGAGGTGGAACTCGTAGCACCGAGACAGTGTACAGCATGGACACACTAGAGTTAACTTGTCGGTGCTTTTGAAAGTCAAGGCTGAATTTCAAAGAGGCTACATCCCGCCAAAGGATTGTTCCAATCTCCAATCTCTGTATGTACCAAAGAGTCCTTCCTTCAGAGAATTTCAAGGATGCATGTGTGTATCTTCACTGGGAGAGAAGTACCCACAATTCTTGCTCAGACGGAGTCTTGCCTAGTCTCTATTGGACCTGACTTGTTGGACCTAAACTTGTTTTTTTAACGTGTTTTTAAGGTGGAAATGGAGGCCACACTTCAGGCTCTTGAGGCTGCAGAGTGTGTTCACCCCTGTGACCAGCAGCAGCCTTTATTCTGTCATGTTGCTTGTTCATACGCCAGGGACGACTGATTTGCCTTATCTTCCTGGGTATTTACACTGCTATGAAAATGCAGACAACGATGGGTCGAGGGAACTTCCTGTAAAATAAGTCCTGGGACAAAAATGACCACAAACGTTTTGGTGGAAACGCGTCTATTGCTTTACTTTTCCACTACCCTATTTAAAAATATGTAAATTAAGAGATATTGTGTAATATGATTTTAACCAAACCACAAGGCTGTTTTATAATAGTTTGTTTTTCAAAATTATTTTTACATGTGAGATTCTTTTGTCTCATTTGTGAGCGCTAAAGTTTAAGAAGCAATTAATTAATTATAATTTTATTTTCCTGCAGTTACACACAGTCTGTTCTGAAGCTGATAAAACAAACACGCACCTCCCCCATGCTGTGCAGCTGCAGGGCCAGTGTGCGGAGGTGCTCCTGGCTGACCAGAGGGTTGATGTGCTCCTGGACGTCACTGACAAACTGCTGCCACGACGTCAGCTGGTTTGGTCCGCTCAGCTTCCTCCAGGTCGGCAGGGTGGCCAGCAAACGCTCCGACAGCAGCGTCATGGGACTGCACCTCTGCAGCGATAGAGAAGGAGGGGACAGTGTGGATTCACTGCATGTTATTATGTCTTAACATATTAAATAATCTGACAAATGAAGAAGAGAAATTTTCCAGATTTAATGTCCTCCCATAAAGATATCTCGTTGTGCACACGCTCTTTGAGGAATATTAAGGAAATGTACATTTTAAAATACAAACCCATATCAGGAATGGAAAGATGTAGGGAGAGCAACCAGGTGAGGGGAGATATATTTATATAAGTGTGTGTGTTTGCTCACAGAGATGATGTTGGCACGAAGCTCCTGCAGGTGATTCCGCAGCAGCTTCACGTCTTTGGAGTTTGAGGCTCCGGCGTCCATCACAAACACTTTGTCACTGATCTGCAGGTCGACCCCAAACCTGAAAACAAAAGAAAACACACAACACCATTTTAAAACTCTTTTAACAAGAGTACTGAGACATGTGAAAAAGCGGGAAACAGTCTCCCGACATTTTGTACTTTCAAACAGGTGTAACTACCAACACCAACTTTACTCACAGCTGCATATAATTTATTTAATTTCAGCAACTACAGTATTTTACTTTGTTCTCCATGGCAATGGTTGCTGAGGCTCATGGGTACTGTAGTATTTACAGCTATTTGACAAAGCAAAAACACCTTTACCTGCTATAATTGATTTTATTACCAAGCCATTTGCCTCTGCATTGCCACATCTAGTAAATAAAATAACACAAACAACTAAATGATCTCCATGTCTCTCTCGTGTGCTCTGGTTATAGTCCCAACCTGTTTCTGACTTCCTTTAGCAGCGCTTTCTCCTTGCTGTAGGTGAACTCTCCAGAGAACGCTCTGGGGATGTCAGCGAGGTCGGCGTGTGTCGCCACCAGGACGACCATGAGAGGCTGCTGGACCCGACCCCCGAAAGCTGCAGAAAGACAGGAGAGCACACAAGCACTGTTACGGAGATTCGAGACAATAATTAGTGTCCTGCTCAAATGTTTCACCTCAGCTGACATCACAACCGCTTTTTCTTTACGTAAATGTATCAGTGACCCTTAAATATCCAACTAAAATGGAAGAAGT
This sequence comes from Epinephelus moara, assembly GCF_006386435.1. Taxonomy (NCBI): domain Eukaryota; kingdom Metazoa; phylum Chordata; class Actinopteri; order Perciformes; family Serranidae; genus Epinephelus; species Epinephelus moara. The sequence goes on along the minus strand of NC_065513.1, from coordinate 38,155,024 downwards.
CTCTGTCTGTGTCTGTCCTCAGATTTTCTGGACAGCTGTTCATCGGATTGACTTCACACTTGGCCGGTGTGTTGCTGAGGACCAAAGGGAGTGCAGTGTCAAGTGTGAGCTCTTGAGATCAACAGGACACATTTCTTAATTGTGCATTTAGTACACACTGTGTAGTCTAATGAGAGGGGACCACTACTAACAGTTACATCACCAAACAGCATGCTGGGTACAGCTCACCCTCCATCATTTGATACGATGCATTCAGGAACAGATGAAGAAAGAGACTGGGGACGCAACACTGTAACAAGCTCAAACATTTTAAACATCAGCGATGGAACTTTGGGACTAAACACTTTAGTTCCTGGAAATAGCCTGGTCCCAAATAGCTAGCTGTAAATAGCAACATGTTTAGTTTGGCTTTTCCTTTATGTAGTTTGTGTTGGTTGTTATTGATTCAAATGACAGAGTTGTAAACATGCCAGAGGGTCGGCTGTGATTTGGTTTTATGACCACACTTGGAGGAGATTCAACAGTGTTGCATTTGGAGATCTTCCATCTTGGTGATACTCCAGATGCAGTGTGCCTGTTTGCTCCGGGGAGCAACATCACCTCAAGTGGCACTATTGGGGTCTGTAAAATCTGGGGCTTATTCTCAGATATTAAACTGGGGCTTTGACTTAATTGAGGCCATAAAATGTTTATGTGAGTTTTTGCACCCAATGACGGCACACTTAAGCGCTGCTACGGTACACAACTATGACATGGAAGCTGTATTGCTCAGGACCCAAGGAAGCGCAGTGTTGCGTATGAAGTTGTTGTGATGAGCAGTACTGCAGGCCAAGCCACTGGCATGTTCCCAACAGGCACGATTTGAAGGGCACTGCACTAGTCTGAGTGTATTTTAGGATAAATAGAATATATAAATTTGATTGTCCATTGATCCACTGATGCGTTTGGTGTCCTCACCGATGTTGTCCTGTGGCAAGTTGAGGGCTTTCAGCATGTTCAGCCAGTATGTGATGTGTCCCAGCTGGGTCTCGTACGGCTCCTCCAGGCTAAACAGGACCAGGTGGATGGCAGTGGCGTCGTTGGCTGCAAAGTAGTCGTAGGAGCAGTAATAGACCGGGTTCCCCGAAAACTCCCACACGCTGAACTCCCCGACCCCTACAGAGAGGGAAGTAATGATGTTAATATCATTGGTGACCTCATTATTCAAAGCATTTCCTGTGTAACGTTTCAGTTTTGGTTAAATGTAAGCGTGTCTGACGCTCACCGTGGATGTTGCCGTGCTGGATGTCGATGGCCTTTGTTGCCTGTTCGTCAGCTGCGGACAGAGCGTTGTGGACGGGGGAGAAGACCTCCAGGACGCCTTTGGTCAGGCTGGGCTCAAACATCATGCTGCGACTCCGCACGCTCACATTCTCACAACCTGGGTACAGGTTGGAAATGCTCACTGATACTAAACACAGAAAAAATACACATGAATGTACTGAGGAAACTTAACCAGTGTCCCCAGCAGGGTCAGATTTACAGAACTTTACAATATATTTCGATATTTGCCTTTTTTAAAGAAGAATTTGGCACCAGGAGCAGGAAATCTGATGCATCACACATTTCAACATGATTCAATGCATCTTTTATTTTATTTTCAAATAAAATCTTATGTAAGAGGAATTTTCACCCAGATGAATAAAGCACGTCTATATCCTCCTGAGACCCTGCGTCCTCATATGAGGACATCACACTCTGGGTTTGTGCACCATATACTTCATTCGACTTAACTCAGACCTGTTGTCCTCCTTCGTGGACACTTTTTTGTGCCATCTAGTGGTGGTAAGAGCACAATACACTAATCTAATGGATAAACAAGATGGCCACCATCTCAAAGTCCAAAACCTGAGCACATTTTCTGGCTGAAACTTTTTTATTTATGATTAATAATGTTTGTAGTTTGATATGGCAACAAATTTGACCCATTTTAGCAACAGTGACAAGCTTTTATAATCGTCTTGTTTGAGGACGTTGGGACCAATTAGGAGCGACAGACTGTTCCTACAGACAAAAAGACATTCCTGGCTTGAAGTATGGGTCAAGAAAAATTCGTGCAGAGTTTATAAATGAACAAATCACAAGACTTTTAGATTTGTTGTTTATTACACACTTGTGACTATTAAGATAAACCCACTGTCCTGATATGAGGACATCTTTTTTTCTCCAAAACTACTTCCTGTCCAAAGACAATGTTAAGTTTTTTAATCCAACTGATCCAAAATAGCCAGGAGACATTAAAATGTATACCAAAAAGAAGCTGAGATCTCAGGAGGATATAACAAAAATGGGAAGATAGCTTCTACTCCTAACTATTAACATGAGGAAAAAGTTGCTTAGACATTTTTATCAGTTCTGTTCTGTCAGAGAAAATGTTTCACAAATCTCAGTTGAACTTGTGTTTCTTAATAAACACATTGATGTTGAACTATTTTATACCTTTATTATCAGTACAAAGAACAAACTGAGCTCAAGTCTTCATGACTTCTACTCTGCTGGAGTAACAGACCTGCATCCACCATCTCATTTTTCATCCACTGCCCGCACACTTGCAAACACACGGGGGTGCTATTTTATTACAAATAAATCCACAATGCAGCATAACATTTGGATTTCATCACACTCTGAAGGACCACACCTACAGTTTGTTTTCTGTGGTAGAAAATGTCTTTCTGGCTGCAGTTTTGTATCAGTTTGAGTCCATACTGCCTCATTCTGACATAGCCTAATCTGTCAGTACACAAAGTTAATACTTTTGGGAAAGTTTTCCGAGGAACTACTGCAGATTGATTGCGACACCAGATTGTTTTTATGCAGCCAGTGTCTCTTCTCAGTCCTGAGCAATCAGCCAAACACACAGGATAAATGAGAACACATGCTTCAGCTGCTTGAGGGAGGCTTGGTGTTAATGCACGCTGACAAAAGACACACAAAAGCATGTTCAGGGGACAGTGTGTGCCATGACGTTTTTGGCATATTCATCTGATTTGTTGTCTTTTTATGGTGACCACACTGACAATGATATTGCACTGCTGAACTGATCACTTCAAAAAACCAAACCAAAAGTTCTCCCGATGAAACTTTTCTTCTTCTCTGATCATTTCAGCTTTCAGAAAATCTCTCCTCTCACTTGTTGTTTCGAGACATCTTTCTACATAAGCAATGAAAAGGGTAAGGCAAATATTACGCTACATGAAAAATGGACTTGATATATTGGTTTTCTGGTTTTAATAACAACAGCTGCTGTCAGTTTGGACTTCAGGGATGCAAAGGTGCTCATATGTCTGTGTCAACACCTTCTCTCTTCATGACAGGACGAAGCATCTCACAAGAAAAGCTGATTACAAGAAACTCAAGCTGTATTCACACCCTCTCGTCAATGCTTTACAGATTACTGAAGTGAATGAATAAAAGAGTCCCTCTCAATTAAGTGAAGCACGAACAACCTGAAAAGACAAAAATCAATGCAGAGGGCAGAATACTCTCCGTCATATTGAGTTTTGTGGCCAACAGTGTCATAAAGGTACAAATATTGACACTAGACGAAGGTAAATATGCATTTAACGTGCTACACTTTGACTTTCGACAGGCTTACAAAAGAACAAATTGATGCTTGTGCTAAAAAGAAATCCACAAATGAGCCAAATGAACATCATGACGGCCACTTGTTCCCTCTCAGCTCTGCTTCTTTGTGTCTCACTGTGGACTCTTGTCACGTATCGCTGCAGATATAACACACGGTCAATAAAGACCGTTACTGAATTCAGCTGGAATTGAAAGGAGGAGGAGAGGAATAAAAAAAAAAAAAAAAAGAAGCTCTTTCAACCTCTCTGTGGTTCTGACAGAGGCTGCAGATTTCCAGATAGTACAGAGGATGGGATCGGTAACAGTATACGGCTCACGTAACTGACCATTATCAGAGCGAGCATCACGTCTGTCTGGGAGGTAATGGCTCAGAGCGGCGCAAAATAGAGCGCTTAAAGGAAACACAATGGCATGTGTGTGTGTGTGTGAGGGAGGGTAGATAGAGTGCAAATACAGAGAGACTGGAGACAAAGTACGTGTGTTTTGTACACTACACTGAACATATTAGGGAGTCTTACCACAGACCTGCAGGACTGACCTCCACAAAAAAATCTTTTCTGAGGACCAGGAGCAGAAAAGAAGGAACAACTGTTTCTACTCTGAGATTCCAGTTTGGGTTCACTGGAGTAATGGAGTTAACACTGGGTTGGCTGCTAAAATCAACAAGGGTGAGAAGCAGGTCGATGTTTTCAGTTTGATCGTGTGGACTTGTGTGATGTGGAACCTTTTTCTGTGATTACAGCATCTTTGTTTGTAGAAAAATGAGACATCCTGGTGAAAATGGGTGTTTTCTATGTTTTCCTCTCGGCCCATTGATCTCAGTGCCCCTGGGTCAGATCTGTGAAAGGGGGGAGGTGTGGTACTGGTGTGCATTCATGTCATCCACCCTGCCTTTTTGGGTTCTCTCACTGGAGGTCAACAAAATCAGAAATCCTGCATAGGTTAGAGTGCAAAAATCTTACTTTGTAAAGTACAGGTAACTAAAATAGCAGATAGAATAGATAGAAAATAGCAGTCTGCCATAACAGAGAGAAGAGACTGACAGACAGGAGAAAATGACTGCAAGACTGAACCAAACAGTCAGAGAAGTGCGGCAGCTGCTACAAGGCGATCGTCTCACAACCTGTCCAGTGTGTACCCCGCCTCTTGCCCAGTGTCAGCTGGGGTAGGCACCAGCCCCCCTGCAACCGCTAAAGCCTTACACGATTTTCACCGCGTTTTTGACGTCGCAGAGGATCTTGAATGTCCAGTTACGTATATTCGCAAAAAGTGTTTCCATTACACTTTTGCGATATACTTCTATTTTGACACGTCTGAAAAACCACCTCATGAGAGCGTAAAAACGTTTTCTCGATATTTGAGATTTTTGTCGAAATGTAGGTGTTTCCATCACCACTTTTTTATTGCGATATTTAGGTTTTGCACATTTCTAGGGTTAATGGAAACGCACTTACTGTTAGCTCTGTCAGCACTGTTTATGGAGTAAGCACCATTAGCTGCTAGCCTCCAGCTTAGCCACCTCCATAATGAGAACCATATGCAAACAACTCATACACTCACTCTGAATTTCACACACAGAGCCCCTTTAAAGCAGTAGTGGGATTACAGGACTTATTTCAGGTAATTAATTCTTGGATTAATCAAAAACATCTGATTTTGTTCACAAAATGCTTCTCAGCTGAATTTCAAGGCCATGTACTGCATCACTATTTGTTGTGCATGTATATGTAATATTGTGATATAAATATAAACTTAGCAATAAAAGATTTAATTCACATCGCCCAGCCCTTCTCCAAACCAAACAGGCTGCTGGCATTCTGGCTCATTTTCCTGCACTGCCCTGCTTTTTACACAACAGAGCATCCATCGTCCAGAGAGAGAAGCCTGATGCTCAGGCACTTTGACAGAAGCTGTATAAGGAGAAATAAAGTAATTATCAACACTAGCATGCAGATTTTTCCAGGCTGATGCTTGTGAAATTCGTCTTTGGTGGATAAATACACAGGTAAAAACAATGCCTCTTATCGTAAGTCTTTCTTACTTGAGGATAAGTTGAAGAATATTTGCAGTTAATTTCATCTAGCGCCTGATTTTTGAAGCTTTGCCCATTGTTTCTACTGCTTATGTTAACAGTGTACTCAACAACATGCCCAATCTGTAATCTTTTTCAATTTTAGCACTGAACTTTGTGCGTTAAATGTAAAAATAACCAACAGCACCGACACTCAAACTTAACAAAAATAGGAAACCAAGTTGTGGTAAACTGGAGCTATTGTTTTCATGCTTCAAAGTCTCTTGAAAATGTCTGAAAAAGGGGAACAAGCACTAAACGAACACTGTTCCTAAGCACTGAATAAAATGGTGAATTAATTATTCTGGCCTGTTTTGGCAGAAGAACTCATTCTGTTCCTTGGCAGATGAAGGCTTAATCTTGTGAGGGATTACCTCAGCTTCACCGGAGCCGTCTGTCACCTACCAGCAGGTTTGGAGTTGACGGGGGAATTGGGGTGGCGGGTTGTGTTGGTCATGCGTGTCCTCTTCCTCCTGAAGAAGCTGCGCAGGATGCCACATTTCAGAGACTCCAGCAGGGTGCTCTTCCCGGCTCCGGGGTGTCCGAACAGCTTCAGCTTGATTCTAGGCTGGACGGTCTGAGTGGGCCGCAGCTGCTGGATGTAGCTCAGTTTGTGGTTGTCCTGACCCCCAAAAAAATACCACAGAAAAAGAAAAGGATTAATTGAAAACCACTAACAGGTCAGGTCACACTGAGACAGATGTTTATCTACTGTATGACACAGACTCCCACATGTTTTCACCTGACGTCCATTTATCAGACTTTGCTCCACATACTGTATCTTCTCTTTGAGAGAAACACCAGACACAGAGGCACCTGCAGAACACCTTGTATTTCATGTTGTACACATGTCAACCAACAACAGTGAGGAAACAGCTGTGTGAGGTTTGCAAACAGTTTCATTTTTTCCCTGTGCACCAAAGACTAATAAAAACAGACTTCAGATGACTACTACCCTTTTTCCATTGGCACTCTCGGCTGTGCCGTGTAAAGCCATGCTGCGCTGACTTGTGTTTCCTTTGTCAGTTTAGACGCGCCATACCAAGCTGCGCTGGAGATGGACCTACTCCTGAGTAGGGATGGGCAACAATTTTCGATTATCAATGATTGATTGTTAAGGATTTTGATTGATCACAAATAACTTTACTAGATAGTCGCAGCGTTTCCCCTACAATGCTACAGGCCAGGCGAGCCGCCGTGCCTACGAGACCCTTGTCGGACCTATGCCAGGCAAAAAATCATAAACAAACGGAGGCTCTCATCGCTCTCCAAAGCCTCAGCAGCTTCCCTTGAGGCCTCTGAAAACACTACGCCATTGAAAGACGGAGGTTTCACTGAAAACTGAAGCCTGTAACTCTGGCTGGCAACGGTTGCATGCGTGCCATTCTTCCTCTTTGGCCTGGGGGGTTGAAGCTCTGCGCTTTCTTGCGGCGACAGTCTGCACTGCACTATTTTGTTTTCTTTCTTTTGAAATACTCGCTTATCAATTAATCGCTAATTAATTGTTAATTTTTTTGATGATCGAATAATGAATTTTGATCGTTTGCCCATCCCTACTCCTGAGAAGGAGCTGCTCGCCCTCAACTGGTAGTGGTGACGCCTCGCCAACTGCAGCCAACCCCCCATTGACCCCTACAGAGTTTCACTTGATACTACAGACTACTAAAACTGCAATTTGGAGACAGTCAGCCCGTCCAATGTAAGTGAAAATATCCAAAACCAAAAAAAGTTTTAATACCTAAGAAATAAAATGCCTTGCGGGTGAAATACATGGCACATGTACGCGGCCCGACACATCTGCCGCAGCATGCCCACAGCAGAGTGCGTCCATTATAATCAACTGAAGCTGCTAGGCTGACCAAGGAGTCCCGCAGCTCACGCGTGCGCGGGCATCACATGGCTCTTCTTGGCTCTTATGTAGCTGGTCTATTTTTTTAATCTCAGGGTGTCACCACAACCTTTAAACGGATAAAAAAAAAAACCTTGAATTGTTGGAAAAGCAAGTGCATTATGTTTAAAAATGTTTAAAAGTGGACGGGAAAATTGGATGGTGTACATTAAACCCGTTCATTCTGCGTTTGTTTTTTTTCTCCCAAATATTTTTATTGAAAAAAATACAATACAATACTTCTAATCACAGAAATACAATTTACCTTTTCCTTTCTTTTTTTAAGAACATATATGCATATGTACACAGTCACATATACACATATAAAAACGAAAATAACCAAAAAACAAAACAAAACAAAAACACTCTGATAAGAATGTAGAAGAAAATAATTTAATTAAATTACAGAATACAGTGTCGTTCTTCGTTTGTTTAAGGTGAACTTATGTCCTTTTGAGTTGTTTTATTTAAAAGTGATTTTTTAATCCTTGTTTGTAAAGTGATTAGAGTATCATGAAGACACACCTCAACACTCTGGTTCATATATGGAGTTCAGTTTCTGTTTTGTATTAGTTTCTCTATGTTCATACCTATATTTACATTTACTTTATTGGTCCATTTTGGCTCCTGTACTACACACTGTAACACAATTTTATGTTACTTTCTGCTGTAACTGTGTCCTACAGAAGGCCTGCTTTGAGTATGATGAAGCTGTCTGACTGGACCCTGTCTAACTAAACAAAAACAGAAAATGCAGCAGAGCAACCTTGTGTTTTTACATCTTACATTAAAAAAATCAGTGCATCCTGAAGTTAAAACAATCCAGTTGATTAAATCAGCAGCTTACATTTCCAAACCCTGCATAACCAACAGCATCATCACTTGGCAAAACTCAGTACTGTGCACAGTGAAGCTGGCAGCAACCACACGCTGCAGAGACGAACAGCAGGTAAAATAAACCCGCTCCGCTCTGTCTGCGTGACGTGTCACATTGATACCCTGTGTGTTTTGGCTGTAAGTGTATAGACATGCTCTTTTCAAGTCTACATCTGATGCACATGAACATAGATCTTTACTGTCTCCCCACATGCACACATTCTTTGTACCTTATACTTCATTCTGTGAACATCCTGCACACAACTGTACAGCTTTAGGGAAAGGAGCAATATGTAAGTGGATGTGGCTCCGTCTGTTATTATCTTTGTTTTCTTTACATTTCAATTATATTTTGGGGTCGATCCTCTTAATATTATCGGGATCCACCCACTTAATCTGTGTAAAAAAAAAACAGGCACGCTGTAAATTCAGATTTATAAACAACACAAGCCACGCTCTGTAATTCTGACAATTCCACAGGTAACATTTGTTAACATCAAAGACACTTTTTAACTAACCAATAGATGAGTCACGAATCAGAAGTGGCTTCAAACGCTGAGTGGTTTGCGTGGGATGTGAAAATCACTCCCCACTCCCACCTGGGTCATGTGAACACACTGAATACACAAAGTTTGTAATTTCAGTGTGATTCACATCAGAGCAGAATACAACTTACTGACATTTTCTCTTTCAAAGTTTGAGGGACGGGACTGTGTTTTTCCATTCTTTCTGGGTTTCTGGGAAGTCAAAAACTGGCATCAATGTGCCAGAGAGTCTTAAATTAGACCCAGCATATGCAGAGGATGACTGTTTTCACAGTTGCTGCTGTCATGTTTTCACGCCCTGCACTCAATCTCAGCAGGTTTTCTGGAAAAATACATCAGAGGAGAGGCTGGTGACGTTTAGCTTGAGGTGATGTGGTGGATGTGACTCAAGTCAGACTGGGAACACTGGACTGAACACCCTGTACACCTCTGGAGCAGTTTAGACAAGCTGAACGTCATGTAACCAGAAGGTTTGAGTCCTCTCATACTAGATACCGTGTAAATTATAATCTATTCTAACTCTGTGCTGAGTGAAGTGCTTCCACAAAGTGTCTAAAAATGGTGGGACGCTAAAATCTAACACCTTCCTGTTGCAGACGTCTCCCTCCACACCTCTGCAACTGAAATAGACCAAGTGTGAGGAGTGCTTGTGAAACCTGCTTTTGCATCATACAGATTCTTCCCCCAACATTACATTTAAACAGTGAAACTTTTACTTATAGGCTCAGGTGTGTCGTATTTTACCTTTTTAAGCTTTCCCAACAAAGAAACAATGAGTTCGTGTTGATCAGCGTGAGCCAAATCCTCTGCTGTCTTCCCATCCTGAGAGAGAGGAGAGAAAGACAGGGATAAATACATGCATGAGAAATCAGACAGATAATCCCTTACAGTTTGGTTTGTTGACGCTCAAGTGTTTCTAATACACATTTTGGTTGACATTTTGTTTAGGAAGGAGTTTTTTAGTCTCGTCATTTAGAAAAAGGAAACATATTTACTGGATACACAGTCTGTTAGCACAACGAACACACTGTCAGTAAAAATGATGACATTTGTTCATTATTCAAACATCTAATTTTTTGAGGCAAAACCAAACACAGTTTTGACAAGATTATGGTTCGAGCAGGTCGAGTATGAACTGAGCATCATGTAAGCTTTACAAGAGAAGACAGTGATCACTTATTTTTCCAAGCAACAACCTGAAAAAGGTCAGACTGACTGCTCTGTTGATCTTTTCAGTCCTCCATTTTTAGCCACCACTGTTGTAGAACAGGAGCATTGTTTCCTGGATTTTGTACAAGATTTCATAAAAAACACTTATCTACTAGTGACATTACTGAACTGACCTTTAAACAGAGTTCAGGGGGAACTATGGGAAATTCGGTTCCCCTGAAAGCTCTAAAACAGTGGTTCCCAACTGGCACGTCCAGGCCCAAAAGGGGGTCACAGGTACATTCTGAATGGACTGCAAGTGACTTGCAAACGTGTCAAGTTTGTAGAAAACACAGTTTATTTTTAACACAGTGAATTTCTTGCACCATGCTTTTATTTTGAAGTGCTCTTTCCTGCTGTAGAGTGAGTGACTAACAGATAGCTGCTTAACAGAGACAGCAAACTGGCTAGGCTGCACAGCCAAACGCACAATATAGTGTTGTATATTTTCCTGTGTATTTAGGTTCCTGAGATAAATAATAAGAGCGTGTCCTGTGCATGTTTATTCATGCATAACAATTTATGGTCATTTCTGTCTAATACACACAATGATGTCTGTTCCTGTGATGGCTATCACTGCAAAACACTGCAATTGACAGTATATTACTGCATGTAGGCAGGTGAATTCATGTATGAGCACGCATGTGTACAGTTTCCTCTCACCACTGAAAAATACAGCTCTCCCTAAAGTCACAGTGCAGTTTGAACACTACCTTTAATAACATCACACCATTTTTTTAATGCCCAGTTATGATTACATTTTTTTTTTTTAAATCCTCCGCTCAATAGGAGCTGTACACTTCTCATTGTTGGACTCATGATGAGTTTAAAAAAGGGATACAAATCAACGCAGCAGCAACAGAGATATCTTTTTTTCCCCATACATTCTCCTTACTTGTCAAAACACCTTCATTACCCACAATGCAACACAACCACCCACATTTAAGTCACAGATTTGGATGCTAGCAGCAGCTAATGTAGCCTCGAGCTGTTGAGAAGCTGGTGACAGAGGTCTGGTAACTCACTTCTTCCCAACCTCAGACCCTCCTGACAGCCTCCTTTTTGACTGCAAATTTGTAGTCTTCAGCCCCAACGTTCGGTGACTCAAATGACATCACTTGAGGCAAATTGTCACACTTCAAACACTCCTTGTGAAGCCACCACAGGCTTTATACTACTTTTTTCCCCCTCATATGCAGTCGACTTTAATGTGTATAATCAGTGGGGTTTCTCTTTGAGCACTAAAACTCTCACAGTTATTTTCCAGTAGATTAACTACAGCTGTAGAGTCTGTACAGCACACACACACACACACACACACACACACGCACACACAGAGTACGTGCACTCTCTTTTTCATCCTCCGTCCAGCTCTACAACTGCCCTGATTTGTTACTCTCTCCCTGTTTTCCCTTCAACACATTGACACAGAAACACCACAGTCCCGACAAGTTTCACGTCTCTTTCAGTAACTCAGCCATCTGTCACTGTTCGACTCTGGCTGCTGCTCCACTGGGAAAAGCTGCATCGACAGCCTGGAACGCCCACAGAGCGCCTCCTACTTCTGCAGACCATGACGACAAAGGCCAGTCAACTGGGTTTGTTATAAGACACTGAGAATCAATAAAGATTAATAACTGTAGACATGTTCTAGCTTTATCCTCTTCTTAGATTTTGTATTTCTTTGACAAGGTCTCATAATGCTATAAAAGCACGAGAACACTGACCTTTAAGTTGCCTGGATCAGCTAAATGTCAGAGGTGTAAATGAAGTGCAGTTTGGACCAAAAGCTGACCGCTTAGTGTGATTTACATGTGAGTAATTTACGGGACTCGCTCTCACAGATGGCAGGCTGTTACAACCATTACTATCACTGCTTGGCAACTGGCAGATGAAGGCTGGTGTTACGTGGACCCCAGAATATTAGATCAACTATAGTATCTCTGCTTTAGATTAAATATCTGTCGTCTGAGAGTGTTTGTGTTGGAGCAGAGCAGCAGAGGAAACTAAAGAGAGGAATGATCACACACAAAAGAGGCTCTAATTTAAGCTCTTACTGCAGGCTGACCTGACTGAGCCACACATGTATTGTTTCTTTAGGCGTCCAATGACATGTTAAAGCAAAGCAAATGAGCTTCCTGTGTGCTCCCTCAGCTGCTCCACAACAAACCACTGACCAGCGACCACTGGACGATGAATTATACATCTCAATATGTGCTTTTGTCAGATTAAACATGCATGGCACATCAGCTGTCATACAATATTAACAGCGAGAGAATGCAGAGAGAGAGAAAGAAACCTCAGTGTGAGACATCTGGCAGTGGAGAAACACCTTCTGATATCTGATTCTCTGAGTTAAAGCAGATGAAAAAAGATATCTAGTGACCAGATCAGAGTTAAATAATGCCTTAACCACAGTTAAGTGGGAAAGAAATCAAGGTGGAGACAGGAGGAAACAACACCACGCTTTGGTCTCTTCCTATTACAGGAATATTAAAGCCAAATCTGGGTAAAAATGGTGTAAGATTGCAGAGAAGTCTGTCAAAAAGACTACTCAAGATTGACCATATTTCTATGTACGATGTGCAGTGTGCAGATTCTGCATGATTATGATGAGTAAATTTAAAGGAAAGATAATGTTACAGGTGAAGAAGAGGGCAACTTCATGATAGACAAATATATAAAAAAAAAAAAAAACATGTCTCTACAGTCTAAAAACAAAATAAATTTAGTTCCAGACACAACTGCTGGTTAATCCAATCCGACTTTTTCTCTCCTAAAACCGATTCTGATACCTTAAGTCAGGGTATATTCAAATACAGATTATCTTAAATCAGTCTGATACAGATGCTCTCTTTTGTCCTGCAGTTTATTCAAAATCAGTGTGAAAATTGTTAAAAATAAACATCACAAATTCCCTAAATCGCCGTTTATATATTCAAATGTGGTAAATTATCCGACCAACAAGCTAAAAGATATTTAATTTGTTGTAATATAACAACAAACAAAAGCATCAAATAGTCAAATGTGAAAAACTAAAAAAGCATTGAAATGTTAATTTTTGCTTGAAAAATGCAAAAACTATTAATCAGTTATCCAAATATTTCACATCACAGAATCATTTTTCTGCAAAGTAACATGAGCTTTGCTGTAGCAGTAAAATCAGTAACCTACTGTGATCAAATGAATGTAACTGCATATTCATTGACTTTCATTTAGACACTGACAAAGAAACTGAATGTGAAATATGTGTAGACTAGTCACCACATCAGCTAAATACGGTCACTATCAGTATAAGATAAAATTCCTCTACTTGTGGGGAAAAACAATGTATTTGCTCTTTTAATGTGGGTAAAATGAAGTCATGATGTGGGGCTGCAGATTCTAAAAAGCCTCGAGAAAAATCAGCTGACAGATGTTCAATTCTCAAGGAGCATGGCAGCGAAAACAATGTTTTTTTTATGTAGCATCGAAAAACCATTGGACATGAACCTCCCGTTTCCGAGGTCAAACACACTCGTATCCAGATGAAATAAGTGAATCTGGTCTCTGACTCCTCGCACTGACTCTGCTCTCCATTTGATCCTCAACAGTTTGATAAAAGCTCTTATAGCCTGCGGCTGTCGCCACCCTCAGCACCTTAGCTGCTGTTCAGACTCTGCAGAAACAACTCAATGAAATCATGACACCTGAGTGTTTTCTTTAAGACTCCTCTCTGCACGAACATTCACTTGTTTTTTATAACTGTATTTACGACTTCATTGTATATTATGATAAAGACCACGTGAGCCTGAGCGTTTTGGTGTTTGAGTTTGAGCGATCTGCATGAAACTGGGTGAACATAATCTAGAGACCAATATCTAAAGTTCCCTCTTGGCAAAAGTTGCAAAACTTACTAAAACTGAGCTTCTATAAGGCAATGAATATTGCGGAGGGCGTGGCTCATCACATAAAGGTGTATAACATCTCAAGGGTTTCACCCATCACCACGCAACTTTGTAGGCATATGACCACACATAATCTGAGGGGACCCCTCCATTATTGACCCCATCAAACAAAATGGGGGCGCTAGAGAGCTAATTTCTTATCTAGGCCTAACCGCCATATGGATTTTTACTAAACTTGGTAGGTATGTAGAACAGGACGCCTCAAGGTGACTGGAGAAATTTAACTCTAATTGGCAACTGGGTGGCGCTATAACAACAGAAAAATGCTTAAAAATGGCTAAAATGCGACCGATCGCTGTGGCTCCCCCTGTGGACCAATGTTGTTGTTTTTCTAATTTTTGGTATGACCAAGTCATGGTATGGTATGCTGTACATAATGGGTATGGACTAATATATGTTTGTAATTTTGGTCACGCTTTCGTTTACAAGGTTCACCATTCCTTAATCACTGCCTCATTATTTTCTGGAAATAATTGTGTAATTTGGTACAAATCATGAGGGGAAAAGACTCAACACCTCTCATTAATTTATTCAAATGTATTACTAGAAGAGTCTTTTAATCAGCGCACAGCAGGTTGAATGTGTAAAAATGTGACACTGCATAAAATTCTGCATAACTGCAAAATAAAGTCCACAAAAATAAATGAACAATAAATTCATATTCACTTACACTTAAATCAGGCAGTTCATTTAAGGAGATTCCTCTGGAAATCAACAAACACTTAACCAAACTCAAATAACTGTCTCAAAACTCTTTTCTTTGACCTACAGTTTGTGGCAAGTTATATATAAATTTTTCAAGCAACATCTTAGGAAATTATTCGGAAATAATCAGAAAACAAAACTGTATTTTTTTATCATACGACATTTAAACCTGCAGTGCTTTCCCTTTAATGTCTGATTTGAAGTTTTGTGATTTGTAACTGTTTGCGTTTTATTTCCTTTTCTGTTTTTGCCTTTTTCTTAGCTTTGAACATCTTTTAATTATTGTAATGTTATTATTGTCTTATTTTCATGCAGTTTGTGAAGCCCCTTGTAACCTTGTTTACATAAGTGCTATACAAATAAAAATGCTAGTATTATATTATTACTATAACTTTGTTATATTGATAATTAACCCTCTGGTCGTCAGACTGGTAACATAAAAAAAAGTCGACGTCTGCTTATGATGTATACCCGCAGCTTCCCTGCCCCACTCTTCGTTTGACTTCCTCTGAACGCTGAGTTTTTATCTGGACCATCCACTCCAAAAGTTCTCTTGAATGCTTCTTACTGCCATAGCTTCCACCATACTCCTAGCTGCTGCTCTGTCGCTATGGTCGTTCCCTTCTTTCCGCTCCCTTTTGTTCTGACCGCATCACTTCCTGTGTGACAGTGCTGCAAAGCTGCCAGACACCACAACTCCAGTATACTACAAAATATAGAAAGCTTTCCCTGGTGGCAATAGACTTAATCAGCATTGTGTGAACTTGTTTGGCGAGGGCTTGAACATAACAGACCTTCATTTACACATAAAAGTCCCAAACTGCAGCTTTAAGTTACGATTTATTATCTTGATAAACAAATTTCTCTCCAATTTTTTCTTTTCATAATCAGATTTTATGGGTATTTAATTCACAATTGAACATTTACTGTAGATGTTTTAAGCTTAAATATTTTTAGGCTGCTTTCTTTTCCCCTTTAATGTATAAATCCAGACTGTACTGACATTTGCATGTTACTCATCTCAGCTCTGTTCAGCTTTGAGATCCTAAAGTTTCCAAAGATGCCAGATATGCTTGGCTGAGTGACACAATAATGTGTATAAAACAATAAACACATTTCTTTTTATAGGATGTCATGGTGTAGCTTTATAACATCTTGGATATGAATATTTCGGACACTCGCTGTGCTGTAAGGAAAGAACTGCTTTGTCAAAACTTTGAAGCTACTTAAAGGCAAATTTAAGGCGAGTACCAGGGTTCAAGAGGTTAAATCAATTTTAATAATATAAAGGAGGAAACACATTAAGACTTTAAAGCTTTAAACCCACAGAGGCCGACAGAGAAGAAAAGACAGACACTGCAGCTCAGTATCAGGAGGGCAGCGCTAATAAAGAATTCCTGCAGATTAAATCCAATTTGACTTGAGAAAAAAAAAAAAAAAGCTGCCATCAGCTTTTCTACTGTTATTAAGGGCGAGAAGTGAACAGCGACGTGCTCTGCAGCTCAAGCAGGAAATTAACAACTCACTGACAAATAAGTCATCACCTGAAGAAATAGAGACAGACGTGTTTTTTGTGTTCATATGAGCTGTGTCATGTCTGTTGCTCATCCATTACACTCAGCCAAGGCAGGAGATGTTGGGAAATACATATGATAAAATCTGTCATGGTGGTAAATCCTCTCTACATACTAATGCATTCAGCTCTACTGACAGCAGCAGTGTTCATATATGAAGCAGTCTGCACTATATAATCAATCCAAATGCCAAAATGCTGCAATATTTTACTGAAATGTTGAAGAATTGCTCTCACAGTTTCCTGCAGTGCTTGAGATGAATTCTTCTCATGATGCATTAAGACACCTTAAACTACAGTAGAAGGAAGCAGTGAAAGAAAGAAGCTGTGCGATGACTTACGTTGGTGACAGCGTCGATGTTAGCTCCAGCCAGACAGAGATGACGGACAACCTCAAGGCTCCCGTTGTTGGCAGCCAGGTGGAGGGGAGTTCTGCCATACTGGAGAAAGACAGAAAAATATACAGTTTTTTAAATCTTTGGGGGTCACGTAGCATATCAAAACCGAAAATAACAGGATAATGATCACACAGGAGGAGAACTGGCTGGGCGAAGAACGTCTGGTCCACCTTTAAGGCACGATATATTCCAAAATGGCTGCAAAAGGCCAGGTTATACTGTCTGAATCCACATGGATTTTGTCATCTGCCCATGGCCGTAAAAGGTCCGTACAAAGGATCCTCAAGGACGTGACTATGTTGACGTGGGCAGTATAATGTCGGCTTGCATCTGGCCCTGAACATGGACACACAGCTCTGTTTATAGTTTGAGTACTTTGCTGTATCGTGACTATTTCCTGTGCACTGAAATTACTCACAATCTGCTGGTACTTTGTTCTGCCCTCTCCATATCAAGTTCTCTGGGAGAATCATAACAGCACTAAATAGACTGCATTACCCAAGGGGCATCGGGGGCACTATGTGACGCTCACCTGTTCGCGTTCTTGCCTGCCTGCTTTTCTCTGTCTGCAGCTTGTCTAAGTAACGTTATATTACGATGATGTGGGCCTGGCTCATGGGCAACATGAAGAGAAGACGGACAGAGTCAGATGGTGACACAAGAGAGCTTCGAAAGTAAATTATGGCGTTAACTAAACGCAGGCCAGGAGAAGCAAGCTGTCTAGCAGCAAAGAACCTATTGATGTAAAGACAGCATCAGCTTAAACAACCTGCAGCTACTGCCATCACTAGAGATGAGAAACCCAGTTCATCGTTCACCCACTGTTGGTGACGAACTCATGAAACGTCTCTTGGTTTTTGCCTTTATTTCATAGGACAGCTATGGTGTGAGGGGGACTGACATGCAGCAAAGGGCCGTGGGTTGGAATCGAGCCCGCTGCAACAAGGACACAGCCTTTATATATGGGCCACCTGCTCTACCAGGTGAGCTAGTGGTCGCCCCAGCTCTTGGTTCTTTTGCTTCGCAGACAGTACCCCTCCCACTCCCTGACAGATGTGTTCATGTTTGATCAATTTTGATCAATGAAACTGCCCGTAAAAGGATGTGTTATCAAGGCTCTGATGAGGGTATGAACAAATATTGAGAGCAATCACAAACAGTGTATGAGAGCGGTGCTACAGTTTATAGACCTGGTAGAGTGATAATACACTAAACATGGTCATAAAACAGACTAGAAAAACAACTTGATGTGTTCCAAGTGGCTGAGTGTGAACATCTGCTACATGAAAAATTATATGAAGGTGACTGGCTGCGGCTAAACAGGAAATGCTTGCTTAAATTTGTCTGGGAGGCGAAGTGAATATCTGCAGGACAGATATGAAATAAGAGCATAGCTTTATGTAACCTGCTGCCACTGTGATGTGGACAACAGCAACAGAAACAGTTAAATGGACAATTATAGTGGTCAAATATATCAAAACAGTATTGTAATGGGTGCCCAGTGCTCAGTGGGTTGAGCAGGCACTACGTGTACAAAGGTGACATCCTTGCCACAGCGGCTGCAGGTTCGATTGCAAGCTCTCCAGCTCCTCCTGGGGGACCCGAGGCGTTCCCAGGCCGGAACAGATATGTAATTCCTCCAGCGTGTTCTGGGTCTGCCCCAGGACCTCCTACCAATTCAACTCAGCACCCACATGGTCGTTGCAGGTCCTGCCTTGGTTGCCCTGCCTCTGTATGACTGGTAGAAAAGGAGCTCGGGTGGGGTTTAGAAAAATAAAACTGGTAATCAAAGCAGGAGCACCATGTTGTGTTTACAGCTCCCTCTGTAGTTACCATAATGACGGTGATAATCTCTAACCATCACTGCTTTTCACCACAGTACCTACAGTAAACCCCAAATACTCCTGCAAAAGTTTTCTGTGCCTGAAAATAAAAGACAAGCTTTGGAAATATCAATACCCACTACAAAATGAACTTGTTTGAAAGCAGCATTTCAATCAATTCCCTTTTGTCACAACTTGAAACAACAAGGAGGCATTCATCCTGTTTCATTCTGCTGTAAACAGAACTGGAGACGTTTTCAATTCCATCCTCCTCATTTTTCTCCCCAGTGTCTGCAGCTGACAGCGAACACAAATCCAGGCACAGACTCAGCAACGTGTGATATGCTGCTTTAGATAAGCTTTAAAAAAAACAAACAAACAAAAAAACAAAAACAAAAAAACAAGCAGAAACTGAAAATAATGAATAAATCAAAACATCTCCGGCAGCGCTGTCTTCTCCTGATACACATCACTTCCCTGAACTACCCTGGGAAAAAATGTTTCCAGCGTCGGAGAGAAGCAATCCCATTGCAGAATACATTAAAATGGATGGCGTCAAAATAGAAAGTGAAAAGGCAGGAACATGTGTGGGAAGTCGTGCCTGGCAGAGAGGCAAAGCAAGATGAGATCAACCTGGCATGTGAGAGCTCCCTTAAAGGACCAGTTCACCCAAATAAGAAACAAAAAGCTGCTTAGTGAGCAGATACCAGAATAAAGACTCTTTTCAGGCCAAAAAATGCTCTCAGATTTTCAACGTCAGCTCAAATGAGTCCTGAATTTCAATTACTACCACTATCAATAGATGTGGATTAAATATTTTTACCAGTAATATACTGAATGCCAGATTAATGAGCCCAGTCAAGATTAGATTGGATCACACAGCAAAAATCCTAAGGCTGCATGTATTTACACTTAGAGAAATCCCTTTAATCCCTTTAATATGTTTGCCCTCTATGTTTATTTATCCCTCTGTTTGGCCTGTGATCAGCTCTAGTTTAGCCTGGATGGAACAGCTAACACAACCTGGTCAAAAGTCTGTGGACATTGAAGCCATGTGTGACTGTTAAAACATCTCATTCCTGAACCATGGACATTAATCTGCAGCTGTAACAGCCTCCACGTTTTTGGGAAGGCTTTCCACCAGATGTTCTCTACCATTCATACACAAGAGCATTAGTGAGGTCCAACACTAGCTATGGTTACATGGACAGTATTTCTTTAACCCGACTGAAATCATTCTGATTAGAGATTTGAACTTCACTGTTTACACGAGGGCGGCCCCCTAAAAGTCGACTAAACGTTAGTCAACCAGAAAGGTCATTAGTCGGCAAGATTTCATTGGTCGCTTAGTCGCAGAAAGAAAAAAAAATCTATTAGGAGCTGTGCCTTGTCAAAATAAATCAAAACCTATATGACCGGACCATGTGGGAATTTATTTTGAAAGGAACAACACAGGAAGTGGGTCAGGTTCAATCCAGGGCTGGTACCTGCAGTTATTCCACAGGCTAGTTAATAACATGTCGGGCAGGAAATCCAAAGTGTGGGATCATTTTGAGAAGGTGAAGGACGAACCCAAGGTGATATGTAAACTCATCTTCATTGGTCGACTACAAACATGACGTATCATCTGAAACATGGAAGTAGCTACATGCCCATTAGCCCACAGCGTCATTAACAGGCGGCTCGCTCAGTGTGTGACGTGCACTTGTAGATAAAATATAGGCCTATATTAATGAAGGTTCATTAGTACGGTTTTGTATTTCTCTGTAATGTAGCACAGTGTTAACAATGTTACTGATACTATTCTTTCTCACACCTTCAACTCAAACCACCAAAATATATCATTTAATAATTAAATTAATATCTCAACCCTACTGAAAATTCCTTCTGATCAAGCCAGATCGGGCCAGTGTCCTCTGACTGAAGTGGTTCCATGAGGCATTTTTGTTTGATTGAACTGTGTGACAGTTCTGGAAGCCTAATTGGTGCGGTGGGCAGTGGTTTGCTTACCTTGTTGGGGAGGTCCAGGCTGGCCTTTGCATTACAGATTGCTGTGACGACGGGCAGGTTTCCGTCCTTACAGGCAATGTGCAGCGGTGTGTTGCCATGGCGATCCTGCTGGTCCAGGTGGCAGTGGTGTCTGAGGAGGCAGCGGACCACTTCAATCTGACACCTCCGCACAGCCAGGTGAAGGGCTGTGTGGCCGTCCTGGAGAGCGACACACACACACACAGACACAGACACAGACACACACACACAATGTAAATCCTCTAATCTCACATTATTGTATGTTGCTAACAGCAGGGTAAGTGCGCTTACTCTTTTATTGGTTTTGTTTAAGGTGCATCACGAGAGACTGACATTTAATCTGAAGGATTATTCCATGTATGGTGTTTTAAAATACAGATTTGGGTGCTTTAGATGGCACACAGGAGCTTGCTTTGTCATTAAAAACCTGTATATTCTTTTGAAAAGTTAAGAGTCAGACGAAAATGATATTATGCAAACAAAAGTGCGACTGAGCTGAAGTGTTCAGGTCTGATCACCTTGTCAGTCGCCTCCACATCGGCCTTGTGCTCCACCAGGCACTCCACAATGTCCACAAAGCCTCGAGCAGATGCCGTCAGCAGCGGACTCTCCCCCTCACGGTTCTTTGCGTCCACGTGGCAGCCAGCCTGGCAGAGCGCTCTGGCTACTGGCGAGTATCCATGCCATGCAGCGCAATGCAGCGGGGTCTCCTGCTCCTGGAGATGGAGATGTAGAATGCAAAAGAATAAAAACCTTTGGACCTCTAAAAACACGAGAACATTTTGCTGTATGTGAATGTTTGCATGTGCTTACCCTGTCAGCCAGGTCTGGGTTGGCTCGGATGCTGCACAGGTAGCTCACCACATCCACGTTGCCATAGCGAGCCGCCACATGAAGAGCAGTTTCCCCAGACTAGAGGCCACAACAAAGACTCAACATTAACAAATCATCAGCAATAAAAGTATCCATCAAGGAGCTTACGTCAACCACAACTGAAATAATAGGATGTCTTTACAGTTTTTACGATAATCACTTCCATAACTGAGAACTATTTTGAGGCAGTGACGTCCAAGGATGTTGCAGTCATCCATAACATCATGCTGTTCAGTCATGCCGTTTCCGCTGAGACAGCCACTTTCCCCAAAACCTCCACTCAAACAAGGCATTCAGATTTTTACTGTCCTGTGTGTGCAGACATTGGACTCGTTAGCAATCGATCCATCAGCTTTAACTTTATGGCTGCCAGTCAGAGGGGAAGCTCGTTAGCAGGGAAGCTGCTTATGTGAAACAACACCCAAGGCGCTGTGTTAGCTTGTAGGTGGGAAAGTGAACCGCTCAAAATAGCATCGAACTGATGTTGGAGAAACTTTACAGATCTAATTAATTAGGGGGATTACGTAAAAGCACAGCAGATAGGAGAGGCTGTTAAAAAAGGTGTTGAAAGGTCTTTCCCTTTCTCATATGACAATTATCTGGTTCCGCTCTGACACCTCAGCTTGTGATTTCAGGGTTATAGAGTAATAAAGTAAGATGAAACTTTAATGTTGCTCTGACAGAAGAGGACACCACCGGCGGGTAGAATGATTGAAGAGATTGGAGAAAATGCTTTTGGGATTTCGTCTGCCCGAGCCTGCTCTGTGATGGAGGCTACACCAGCATCAAAAGCAAACACACACACACACACACACAAAACCCATCGTTCTCAGCAAGACCTGTTTCTATAGCAACAGCAAATAAGCTGATAAAATGCCAGAGTAACTGGTTTCTCCCCAGGTGCTTACTGTGGCGAATGTGTGTGTGTGTGTGTGTGTGTGTATGTGGGCATTTTCGGAGAATCAAAGTAATGCCCCTCAAGAGGTTGGATGGGTGGGAGTGTGTGAGTAATTGCTAAGAGATAACAGAGTGTGGTGAGTAGTAGTAACTATGTGTGTTTCTGCACATGTGTGTGTGTGTGCTGGGAGGAAAAGGAGGCGCTTGAGTCACCTTATCTTGAACATCCAGAGGGCATTTCTTTTCATGGAGGAATTTCAGGGTCTCGACGTGGCCGTGTCTCGCTGCGTAGTAGATGGCGTTGGCTCCACTCTGAAGGTTTCAAGAGAGAAAGAAATTCCAGGATTTATCCCTGACCTTTACTAGAAAATTAAGCTCCCTGGGAATGTGTCTGCAGCCCGATGATATGAACACATCCTCCTAAAATACTGCACACAACATTTTCTGACAAAGAGCTTGAAACTATTTTGAGGATGTGCTCGCAGTTAAACCACCAGAGCTGAACTAGCCAGCTTCTTGTTGAATGATTTACAAAACACCAAACGCTTCCAGATGTACAACAGGAAAGAAGTGTAAGAGATTCAGTGAGAGAATTGATCAAACTTGAATGAGGACTATGGTCAAAGTACTCAGGTGTATACTCTACTTTTATAAATGCTCATGTTGCTACCTTTCAAAACAAAACCACAAAAGAAAAATACTTCTCTCCACAGGGCTTGGTGACGTTGTAAAATCAATATCACACCATCAGGTATCAAGAAAATATTACAATGATGATGTTTACGTGCACACTAATATCCCACTATTATTCCAAATTTGAAACGGTTCACATAAAACTAAGTGACGCATTTTCTGACATGTGATATGCCTATATTATTCAAGTTTTAGGAGCATTATTTGGACCTATTTGGACATTGGACATAGGGGGTGGCATGGTTGTATAGTGGTTAGCATTGTTGCCTCACAGCAAGAGGGTTTCTCGTTCAAACCCGAGGTGGGGGAGCCCCTCTGTGCGGAGTTTGTATGTTCTCCCCATGTCAGGGTTTTCTCCAGGTACTCCAGCTTCCTCCCACAGTCCAAAGACATGCAGGTTAATTGGTGACTCTAAATTGTCCGTAGGTGTGAATGTGAGTGTGAATGGTTGTCTGTCTCTGTGTGTCAGCCCTGTGATAGTCTGGTGACCTGTCCAGGGTGAACCCCGCCTCTCACCCAGTGTCAGCTGGGATAGGTTCCAGTCCCCCCGCGATCCCTAACAGGAAAGCTGTCACGGAAAATGACTGAATGAATCTTAGTTGGGTTTTTTGCTGCAGTTTGCTCCACACAGCCTCCTGCCTGTTAGCGGTCACAAAAACCAACTAGCCCATAGTCTGCAAGGCTGTGGGGTAAAGATACATGCCCAAAAGAAAAGCCCAAATTCCTAGCTGTAGGTAAAAACACACCTATTTTCAAACATCGTGAAAGACTCGGCTATCAAATGGTCCAAATATCGCAATGTCAAACTTTTCAAGAATGTGGTTTAGGGATTTAAGGCGGAGGCTGTGTTCACACGGTCAAACAAGCCGGCCACTGGTAGAAAACTTTTGAAGTCCTATTTTGATGTAAAGAAGCAAAATGTCACAAGTAGCTCTAGCACTCAATCCATCCAGTTTCATCTGCTTATCTGTGGCTAGGTCGCAGAGGCAGCAAGGCTGAGCAAGGTACTCTAGATCAGTGGTTCTCAACTGGTGGGTCGTGATCCAAAAGTGGGTCGCAGGTCCATTCTGAACAGACCACAAGTGACTCGCAAATGTGCAGTGAATTTCTGACACAAAGCATTTATTTTGAAGCACTGTTTCTGCACTCTAGCTCAACGACATGGGTAAACGCAAGTATGACACTGAATGTGTTTAACTGTGTGGACCTTGAACTAATGACGAAGGAAAAATCTGGACCCTGTGGCTGGACCAGTTGGGACCACTGCTCTAGACGTCCCTCTCCCCAGCAACACTTTCCAGCTCCTCCTGGGGATCACATGGCGCTCCAAGGCCAAATGAGATATGTAATCCCTACCAGTTGGATGTGCCTGGAAAACCTCTAACAGGAAGCGCCCAGGAGGCACCCTGTTTAGACGTGCCAACCAACTCAACTAGGCCCTTTTGATGCGACGGAGCAGCGGCTCTACTCTGAGCTCCCTCCAGATATCTGAGGCTGAGCTCTATCTTTTGGTCACTACCCAAAGCCATTTTCTTTATTTTGACATGATGAATGACTTGTTGATCAGAGTATGCATGGCTGCATATGAACTGGAATATTAGAGGAATGTTCATTTTACCTAGAAGGAAAGGAAAATTGTCTTTACGGAAATAAGGGCAAAAACCGGAATTTTTGTGCATGTAAACATAGTCATGGTGGCAAATCACATACAAGAAAGTAAGACAGGTTTTCAGTCAATAAAGTTGGTTGAACTGGTCTGCACTGCAGCCATAGACTGTATGGATATAACTTGAGCTCCTAAGATCGGTTGATCCACAAACAATTAATTGCCAATAATTTAAATAATCAGCAAGTTGTTTGTCATTTTAAAATAAAAATGCCAAAAAATAAAATAAAATAAACAAAAATATACTTAAAATAATAATAAATAGAAACATAAAACAATAAATAAATGAAAAATAAAAATATTTCATTTGATTTGAATATTTGCTGTTTCTCTTTGTCGTCTGCGACAGTAAACTGAAAATCTTTTGGTACATGCTCATTATATCTCAATGGAATTCAACTGAAAGTCAAATGACCATAATATCAAATCATTGCTCAGCTTTAATTTTCTAACACATGATCTTAAACCAAAACAGTGACAGCAATATTTAAAGTTATTTTAATATTTGCAAATCATTTTTTTATATTTGTCTTATAGTTTTCATATTTTGAAGCTGTTGTGTTGGTACAGACGGATAAATTGAAGGATAAAGTATCTGTCTTTATAAAGATGATTATCAGACTACTTAAAACATGTGTGTGCAGCAAATGCTCGTCTCTACAGTGCAGTACTGAGTGCAATGAGTTTATGGATACATTTATAACGTGGATCGCCACCGTCATAATCCAAATGACAGTCTGTCACATTACTGCAGCTCCGACGCCTTTAATTCATGTCTGTTAACCTCCACAGCTGGCTGTCACAGCCACACTGATTAGACCGAACAGATGAGTTTACCTTGTCATGGGCCTGGATCTCTGCACCTTTCCTCATCAGCACCTCGATGATCTGAATGTTGCCACAGCCGGCTGCAATCAGGAGGGGAGGAGTCCCATGCTGCAAGGTAGGCACACAGGGTAACTTTTAGTTTTCAGTGACCATGATGTGTTTGTGTATCTTGAATTTGTGCTACAAAACCTCAATCTGACAGCATGTAACTATTACAACTTAACAATATTTGGAAATAGGCTGATTTTCTCCCACAGGTTCTTAAAAAGTTCAGGAGATGAATCTGCATGGACGTATCTCAGGTTTTAGACAGTATGTGTCTTAAAGTGTCAGCACAGTGATGAAGATACAAGCTGAGGTAATAGAAAAGAAGGAGAAAGGATGGCAGAAAATAGAAAGATGACTCTGCTCTGAGCTTAAACACAGAGCAGAGTTAGAAATCTGGCAATTACCAGCACTAACTCTGGTCCTTACAGAGCTCTCTCAAGCTCTCTGTCACTAACTATAGTGTTATTCTCCTCCTCCTTCTCACATCACTATTTTCTTATGCTCCCACTCCTCTTTTTCTACCCGTTTCCATATTTTCCTCTACACTTCGCTGAGTTTAATAACATCATGTCCCCCCATCGCCCATCATCTGTCAACAAACAGCATCTCTCCTCCAGTGAAACAGTGAGCAGAATGATGACGAGGGAGGTGCTGAGTCTGGATGCAAAACTGCAATTCATAACCCACTCTCTCATTAAATGTCTGCAAATGTGGGTCTTTCTAACTCAGCATCATCTCTGTATGTTCTTTTCTTTCGACAAATACGCATAAATAAAAACTTAATAAAGTGGGAACTGACGCACCTGAACTGTCTGTAATTATCATTAACATTTTTACACTTCAAGAAGGCACAATTCTTTTTTTGTGGACTATTTCAACCTGTCCTCCACCTCAAAACATTAATTTCTGTTTTCCATTTCAATGTCTTCCACACAGATTAGTGTCTGAGATTACTAAGGATGACAAATTGGTTCTTTCTGGCTGATAATTTTCCTTTTAATGTGCAGAAAGCTCTTCTGTTTATGATGGTCGTAACGAAGAGGCTTATCTGTTACCTGCCTGTTTTCACACAGTGTTTGAACTTCATGACTTCTTCCTTATCCCTGAGGAAAACTTGCTAAAACACAACTGGCTCAGGTGAAAAAATTGTGATTTAGCTACAGTTTTTGAGTTATACGAACAACAACGACTGTGAAAGTATGTGACTTTCCTGCATGCCAGTATTACATCATAGGAGTATCTTTGTTCTGACTAGACGGAGGCTTTGAAGGGATAGTTTGGATTTTTTGAAGTGGAGCTTTTTGAGTTGCTTATAGTCAGTGTATTACCTACAGTAGATGGCAGTTGCCACGGCCCCAGTTTGGAGAAGCAGACAGGAGTACCACTATGGAAGCTAACGAATGTACTGCTGTGGACACGGGCAGCAGCAAAATATATTTTAGCCACTTAAAAAATCAGTCCAGATTTCTCCTTAGTCATTAGTTCGAGGTCCACACTGTAATATATTCTGCGTCATACTTGAGTTTGGCCACGTAGTCGAGCTAATTTGCTGTCTCTGTCAAGTGGCTGTGCGTTAGCCACTCACTCTACAGCAGGAAACAGCACTTCAAATTAAAAGCTCTGTGCTGGAAATTCACTGTACTTGAAAATAAAGTGTGTTTTTTACAATTTACACTGCTTAACTTGCCGTCAGACAGCCGTTTTCAGACGGGGAACTAAAGCCGTTACATTCGTTTATGTGTTCTCTTCGAAGTCACCAGACTCCATTGACAAAAACACTAATTTTACCTCACAGAACACGGGAGCTGTCGGTCTACCACTGTATCAGTCAGTTAGTTTGTTTGTGTAATTGTGTGACTTTGGTGAATCTGAACCGACCATTTAAAACACCAAAGTCACATGGTAACACAAACACACTAATCAACTGATGCAGCAGTAGACTGTCAGCTCCCGTGTTCTGTGAGGTAAAATTGATGTTTTTGTCAATGGAGTCTGGTGGCTTTGAGATAACGTTCCAGTTCCCTGTCGAAAAAGAACTGTCTGATGGCAAGGTGAAAGTATTCTAGATACAGCGTACACTGAGATTGGCCTTTTAGGTGGGCCTGTTTTTTAGGTGGCTTTGATACATTTTGCTGCCCCCATCTACAGCAATGCATTGCTTAGCTTCTGTGGTGGTGCTCCTGCTTGCTTCTCTAAACTGGTGGTGCATTGACCACCATCTACTGAAGATAATATGCTGACTATGGATAAGTACCTCATAAAACCCCACTTCAAAAAATCCAAACTATCCCTCTTGAAAAAAAAAAAAAAAAAAAAAAAAAAAAAAATCAAACAAACTCCGTCTCCTCGTCTTTGCTTCAATCATCATCCTAAAATGAAGCATGATCTTGTGATCACAAACTTCCATTCAGTTCCTAAAAAAGGCCGTCAGACTGGCTCCAGGGAAAGACATGTGGACACTGACAAAACCAGACCCGACCAATCAGCTGCCTCAGTGATGATACTGAACTGAACTGAAGTCTGTGTTTGTGGGAAAGTGACCTGCACGGCGAACTTTTATAGACATGGCATTCTTTCAGCTAACATAAGTGCTGTCATTTTTTTTGTGTTTGATTTTCTGACAGTTATAAGTTTGGATTTATTATAAAAACAACACAGAAAACATTTCACATATCTCATAAATAATAAATCATTATCAAAAGACAGGGTTGATACTACATATGTTCAATATGTCTGTGTTGGTCACCTTGTTTGGCTGGTTGACGTCATAACTGTTCAAGGAGCCCAGCAGGTGCTGCAGACCTGGCACGTTGTCGTCGTTTATGGCGTGGATGATGGCCTTCATCACAAAGGAGTCTTCCTCGTCCTAGACGGGTGGGAAAGATAGTTATTACTCTTCTACTGTTCACGGGATGATGATCTAATCCTGTGAACATTAATCCTGTGAATTCTTTCTATCACATGCTCCCCGCTAAGTCTCTCTTTCATCTTTACCCTCACGCATGAATACACGCAGAAACAAATAGACTTTTCTTTTGCGTCTGCAGTTCAGGTTCAACATAAATCATTACTTTTTTTTTTCTTCCTATTGCTGACATTTGACCCAGTAACCTTCATCCAGAGTCAGCTGGACGGCACAGAAATCAGCTGTGACGCTCTGCTGCACAAAGAGACGAGGAGGAAAGAGGCAGGGAGGTGGGGAGGAGGGAGCAGAGGAGGGGAGGCTGAGGTGGCGTTTGTTCTGCCAAGCGTGACACTCCGGCTACATTCCTCAACATAACCTCCCTGCTGGGGAAGCCATGACTAAACCACCTCAGAGGGGCTGCAAACACAACACAAACACGTACGGGAAGCAAACCGCCTGCTGGGGATTCGCTGTCAGCTCAGTTGTTTGGGATTTTTACCTTCGAAAAATTGCAAGTCATGACACAGGACGGAGAGGTTTTACCAATCTACTTAATTTCTCTTTGATGTGAAATATTTTCAGAGTAGGCCTCCACTTCAGAGTCTTTCCAACAAAAGAAGACAACATCCACAAAGCATCTGTTTCTCTCCATCTTGACTCCTTGTGACACATCTGGTCCTGGACAACAGTCTCCACAACAAAAACAAAACAACAACGGCTTTAAAACACAAGGAAGGACTTTGGTATCCGGGAAACAAAGATGTGGTCCTGCATGACTAAAAGTTCAGCGGCAGACAGACTGAGAAAAATAGGGCAGGCAGCGGGAATGAGTAATGCTCCTCTGTCCCTCAAGAAGTTATTTTTGAGGTGTTTTGTAAAGGTGACTAAACCTTATGTGCCCGTTACCTCTGCAGGCTATTTCTCCAAAGTATGTCGCTCTTAACCCACAGTCACCCTCCTCTCTGTGAGTCTCTCTCACTGTTAATTTGTGTTGCAGAGATTAGACGATTAGTTGACTGACAGAAAAGTGTGATAACTGATTAATCATTAAAGTCATGGATGAAAAATGTTTCAACTCTCGACTTGTTTTGCTTCATTTCAGTGTGAATTAGTTAAAGGGGCTCTGTGTCAACTATCTAGTGTCTGAGTTGTCTGGACACATTTAACATGTGCCCTTTATCCATTGTCACTCTTGGCCATGCCGAGTAAAGTCATGCCGCACCGATTTGTGTTTCCATTGTCAGTTTAGATATGCCGTGCAACACCAAGCAGCGCCAGAGATGGACCTACTCTGGAGTAGGTCCAAAAGTCTGGCTGCCCGCCCTCAAGTGGACAGCAGTGATGTCTTGCGACTGCAGCCAAACGATGACCCCCGTTTCCCCCCCCAAACACACGTGTGTGTTGCGAGACTCTTGTCACCTCTGTCTGCAGGAGACCAGAGAGAAAGGCGTCTTTAAAAGTCTCTGTGTTCAGCTCTCAGTGCTTTTGTAGCCTCTAACTGAATCTCTGTGGTTTGGAGTTTAGTATCTCTCCTGCATCCTGTTTTTACTTTAGATATCTGCTTGATTTTACTGTGTCATGTTCGCTATTCGACATGTTAGAAGTTGTGTCAAGTTGCTGCTCGAAAAGTCAACATTTCCTTCTTTGCTGCTTCACAATAAAAGTTTATACATAAAAAATAACAGTGGACTTTTATTGTGAAGAATCTATAGGAAATTAAATGTGTTATTACTGAATTAGTGGAACTTTATTAGCGGCTTTCCTTCAATAAAGTCAAGTCTAATAATTCAGCAGGGAGGAAAGTGAAAGCAGGAACAGCCACAGTGAGACGTTGATGAAGAGCTGCAGACAACAGGCTCTTACTGCACCTCTGCAAGCAGCTCACCTCCAGCAGGTAAACTTCTTTTACCTGCCCTGCTGTGTGATGGAAAAACACATGCAGTAAAAATAACAGGGGACTTTATTCATGGATGAGCCTGCTGCTTTTAAACGTCATCACCCAAGACAAGCCATCATCAGTTTAAGACACACGCAAGCAGGTAGCCCTGTTGTAATGGAAATGCAAATCCCTGCTGTGCCGGGTTGACGCTCCAAACCAATCCATGACTGTCGAAAAGGAGCAATAGAAGTGGCTGAGCTGGCAGCCAGCAGCAAATGGTACTAACTCCATAAACAGCACTTAACAACTGCAACAGTGCTGACAGAGCTAACGGTGTTAACCAGGGGGAAACTGGAGGGTGGGTGCATGCTACTGCAATGACGCTGTCCCAATATCAGTGGTAACTGCTGCAATAAAAAAGCCACAGCTATGAGCACTAACATGCACACGTGGTCAGACAGTCCTACGCAAGAAACAACAGAGAAGCTCGGATTATAACCCACACATACAGAGCGTGACTTCGCTCAGGGTGCTATCACTCATCTGTATGTTCACATAGCAAATAGTTGTTTCTGAATGTCACATATTGAACCTTTAAGCCACATCTGAAAAGCAATAAACCATTCTAGATTTCTTCAGCTTTAAATGGCAACATACAAACTGCAGTTTGCAACATGAGATGAACAAACACAATGATTGTGTCACATGCACGATCATGCGAGAGTAGAAAAAATCATTCTGCTATTGGCGAGCAACAGTCCTTTGTGCAACGAAACAATGCCAACATCTCTGATTGGCTTCTTCTCCATAGCAACAGCTGCGAGACTCGTGAGTATTGTAGTATTATAGAGTCATCCTCCATGCCAAGCAGACTGGAAACACATGGTTTCAAAGCTGAAATATCAAACTTGATGGCTGTGACAAAAAACCCGTAGTATCACTGAATCATCCAGGTGTGTCTATGGTGAGAAAACTGAGGTTATCAGGAAAATAAAACTTAATACCCACTTCTTACTCTACTTCGGCTCATTTTAAAGACTAAACAATTATTCCAAAAAAATGACTGGCAGATTAATGAATGATGAAAATAATCATTAGCCGCAGTCCTACTACTAACACTTTCTCAGCTCTCTGATGTGTGCACTTCCTCCCACTCTCTGATACAGAGCCTCTAACACAAACAGCTTCTTAGTTGAAAATTTACAGAGGGGCCGCTGCACTAAAACAGATCTCTAAGTCTTTAAGTAAAGCACTTAACCCTGGAGCTGCTCAGCCAATAAAGACAGCGATCTATTAGAGAGCTTGTGCTGTTGCTGCAGCTCCATTTCCAGACTACAGGGGGCGCTTCGTTCTACCTGCCAGCTCACCTGTGATACGAGGAAGTTGCTGCGTAATCTTCTGATGAGGAAACAGGCCTGGCCTTGGCCTGCTGGCAGCGCTTTGTAAATGATTAAGCCTATCACTGAGGCTGCAGTGTTTACATCGCACGGGCTGGACAGTATCAACACATAGACACATACATAACATAAAAGCTTGAGTACTAACTCAAACAAACTGACTTGTACATTCACACAAGTTTCCTTCACACATTCCTGTGAGCTCAATCTGGTTTTAAGGTTACACACACACACACACACTGAAATTCCAACAATTCTACAAACACCTGACCTGTGGCACTGTGTGGGAAACGAGGAACAGATCAATTACACGTAGGAGCTCAAGATTCTCAGAGAGATTGTCGAGCTAGAAATACCAGAGCTGTAACTGAGAGCTTGGGGTCCTAATAAGAAAATGCACTTCAGTAAAAGCAATCTGAAACTCATTAAGCCGCCTGTCTCCTGTCAATTATGTTGATTTGGTTTATATTAAAGATAGGACAAGACTGCAGAGATAAAAGTAATGGCTCTTCTGTTGTAGATGTTTTTCCTCGAGTGCAATTTAAAGTGTTGTTGGTGTCAATAGCTGCAAACCCAATCAACTTAATGAATTTGCTGTAGTAAAGATTAACAATCCTGCCTGCTCTCTGCTTTAATGCCTGTTTGTAATTGTTCAGAGACAACAGAGAAGCGGCTCTTACCAGCGTGTCATCACTGCGTGCCACACTTATGTTGCTTCTGGACAGGAAGGAACGGGACAGCCGGTTGCATAAGGAGATCAGCCGGACAGATTGCTGGAAAAGAGGAGAAGAAGAACGGCGGTTCATGAGTGAGTACAAGTAGAACAGGTTAACGTCAAGTCGTGTTCAGGGGACCGTGAATGGGCGGGCAGGTGCAGACATAAAGCAATTTTCTGCTCCATTTACATCAACTTTACTCATTGTGATTCATCCTTTGATAACCCATTGTCCTTCAGACTGTTCGGCGACTTGACTCTGGACTTTTGCCTGCTATGCACTGGTAAATTGGATGCTGAGGTTGTGCAGTACAGAGTTAGTGTGCAAAATCTAAAATAACTCAATTCAGAGTGTTTCATTTGGCCCTCACTGAGCACTTTGAGGCGAGTGAGTCTGCAAACACAAACACAAACAAAACATTCACTTACACACATAAAAAAGATACGATAATGTAAAAAAAGAGCTGAACTACACAAGTGTTAATGCCAGAAACCAGTCTGTGACAGGGCAACAACACATTATTATTAATGCTCAAACATTTATCACAAGGTAAACACACCACCTCTTGCACCGGAGTCTAATGGCTCCTAAAATCAAACCAAACTTCCTTCTATTTGTTTTATACACAGGCAATCTAAAGTGCATTCCCCTCAGTTTATGTGCCTTTTTGGGGACTTGTACGGTATTAAGCTACGCAAGGGCTCTCTGTGTTTTCTCACTAATTTTAGAGATGAGTTTAAAGCTGGGGAAGGCAGTTTTATTTTGGCGTCTTTGGGCAAAAATCCCATAATAAACTTTGAGCATATTGTAATTAAAGTAGAGTAAGAGAATACTAAACTTCTGCACCTCCGCTTAGCTCTGTTTTCAGAAAATCTAGGCCGGGATGGGAGACTGGCTGATTACAGGTCAGAGAGAGGGCGTTCCTAATGCACGTTCATGTCCCTATGGTGAAAGCCTGATTCAGTGGTGGAGAATCCAGCAGAGTAATTTGCAATTCCAGCATTGGCAACGACTGCAAAGCAACCCAAAAAAAAGGAAGACAGACTTATCATAAAGTGTCTAAAAGAGAGCGTGACAATAAACAAAGCAAACAAAGTGTCAACATCAGCAAAGTGTTTCAGAGGTGGACAGAAAATGTTTGTAAGAGTTTCGCCTGCTGCTCACAGCTGCAGCTTCGGGTTCATGTTTTGGTAGCGAACATTAGCTAGAGCCTCGAATCACAGTGTGTCCTCTGCGTCACTCCCCACCGCTACAGACCAGGGGAAGCAGCTCCAGAGATTGACCCCTAGATGGCAGCTGCAGCAACCTCAATCCAGCCAGTGCAAAACCCTAACCCTGACACAGTCCCAACTTTCTGTCGCAGCCGCCAACCAAAGATGCTGAGCTAATGCTCCACAGTGGTGGGGAGCGAGGCAGAGGGATGGTGGGGTGGCTAGCTAGCCAATCTTTGTCTCATTTGTGGTCTGATAACAGAAAGAAAGCAGGGCAAGAAGAGGATGAGCAAATGCGCTGCTGGCAAGGCAGGTGCACAGCTCCACGGACCTGCTTCTCCCTCCGGTGTTGTGTCAGAACCCGGTTCCCCCTTGGGCTGTGTCTCTCCTACTGTTTCCCACAGAGCTCTGCCCCGCTTGAAAGGCGAAGGAAGCCCGTATGTGGAAGGACGTCGCCTCTGAGATGTAGAATGTGTATTATAGGAGAGAAACACACATTTCAGGACCGCTGACTTGTATCATCAGAACAGACATGTCCTGTGATTTTCAGCCTCCTAGAGGGGGGACAATACCTGACAGTAATATTCTCAGCGGTCAGGATATGCCTGCTGTAAAGGGTAAATATAATCACAGAAGGCTGTTCTGATTATACAAGTCAGCAGTGTAAAGCTCAAGCATGTGGGGGCCTCCTTTCATATTTAAGCTGTCAAGATGCCCCCCGCCACAGGCCTTTGCCACCTTGGTCTCGAAAAAACCCAGGGAAAACCGTGGAAGCACATGCATATGCCTTTGGTCATCCGGTGGGAGGGGCTTAGGACAGAGAGGGTAGAGGTGCAGGAGGAGGGTGTATTTTCAAATTCTGATATTTTTTGTTTGCCTTTAACTCTACATACCCTAGCTTTGACAGCACATTGCAGTCAGTGCTTCTCTGTTCAAGAAAGGAGAAGCCTTTTCGACTTCAAATCAACAGAGTGCGGCCTTCATGACAGCTGGATTTTATTCGCTCTGTTCATTAAATCTTTTTAATTAAAGTATGGTGTGATATTCCATCAACCTGACACCTCTTAAATCTCACTTTAACAAACAACAAATATACTAAAGTCTCTGCTTTGTCATGTTTTAGTGTCAGTTTTGCATGTAGGAGTAGATAAAGTCAAATCAAGGTGACTGCAAAGCCAGAAGCTTTCAGTGTGCCAGACTCCAGCATGAAGACAGAGGCATGGCATGACAGGACCGCCAAACCACCACAGATAAACACTCCCTGCATTTCTGTCAGGCTAAGATGTGATACTGGGTCAGCTGTGACAAACCAAAACAGACAAGGAGACAACCACGAAAGCAGCACTGGCGGTAAATCTGATGGTTATGGCGATGCCTGCAGCAATTTTGGTGACATCAAAGAACGTCTGAGGAGGCAAGAAGCTGTCAAAGTACAGTGTTCTGGGGATGTCACGACTTACTAAGTTTTTTGTCTTTCGTGATGCTTTAGGGACAGTATCAGAGAAAAGCACTTACTTTCCATTTTCTCCGAGCTGCAAACTTCTTGAACTTCTCCATATTGACAGCTGACTCCTTTCTGCTCAGTGCTTGTTGAGTGTCTTTTGGCTGATTTCACAACACAACAAATGCATTGACAGAAAAAAAAAAAAGGCTTATTAAAATATTCTTGGCAAGATCACTTTGGTACAGAATCAATCAGCTGAGGCTTGGCAACATTCAGCTTATAAATCCAAGCTGTTTCTAACATCAACTACTACCTCAAAATAATAAATTTATATTTTACAGGACTGTGAATGTTTTAAATAGAGATGACATCAGTCGGCTATAGAAAAGCAGAGTCCAACCTTGATCCAAGGGTGCTGGAGGCTGTCCTGAATCGTCATTCTCTTTCTGCAGATAGAAAAAAATATTAAATATAAAAAAAGGATTGTCTTTTAATATTTAGCAGTTCAAGAGTTCAGTGTTTTCTGGCGTGATTCAGCATTTTAACACTCAAAGCAATGACTATTTATGGCCACAGACACAGTTCACTTCTATCCAAACAATATATTAACGTCAATGATTTTACCTGATGTCATTGGCATCATCAATGTGCTTTATTTTTAAGATCAGGAAATATGCCCTCATTCATGGGTGATGTGTGACATAAAAAGATCCAACTGACCCTTCGCTAAGGTCCAGGTGCCAGAGCCAGACACGGTTCATCTGCACGCACTGCGATGCCACACAGCTGGTTCAATATCAGTAAAGCTTCCCTTTATATTCATTGTCTTGTGTGGCGATCAGCAGTGATGTGGTGGTTCACTTTTACACTGTGATCTGTAGCCTATAGTTCGGCTTTAGCTTCTAACTATCTTTGTCTTTTTAACCTGTTGTTGCTGCTGAGTCAGTTTG
>NC_065513.1:38032682-38118389 GCF_006386435.1 Epinephelus moara | reverse complement strand
TCCGCTTACATAGATTTTCCGCCATTTTGAATTTTTTGAAAAACACTTAAAATGGATCTCTTCCTAGGAAGTTTGAGCGATCTGCATGAAACTGGGTGAACATAATCTAGGGACCAATATCTAAAGTTCCCTCTTGGCAAAATTTGGAAAACTTACTAAAACTGAGCTTCTATAAGGCAATGAATATTGCGGAGGGCGTGGCTCATCACTCACCATTATTGACCCCATCAAACAAAATGGGGGCGCTAGAGAGCTCATTTCTTATCTAGGCCTAACCACCATATCGATTTTTACTAACTTGATAGATATGTAGAACAGGACGCCTCAAGGTGACTGGAGAACATTGGGAACAACATTGGCAGTTGTTCATTTATAAACTTTTGATGCTTCCACCCTGTATTTAATCCCTTTTCACTCTGACCTCATATAATCGTGGTACTCGCTCACAAAATAGGTTGTTGCTTCACGCAACCTTTAAGAGTGTCTTTCGCTTACATTGCTCCTTAAACATGGAATAATCTGCAAAAGACATTAAACTTGGACACTCTGCCACACTTATGGCTGTTTAAATGCCTTATATATGATCTTGTTTAACACTATAGCATATTTATCACCCAGTATTTCTACTTTTAGCGATCATTTATTGACATTGTTGTTTGTTGTTGTGTATTGTTGTGTTGTTAATGTCTTTGCTCATGCTCGGCATCACTGAAAATGAGGGTCACCCCCAATCGATTTCCTAAGTCTTAAATGAAAATAAAGGTTTGAATGAATGAATGAAAAAATAAATAAAGCCTTTCACAAAAATGGGCTGTTCAGTCTCTACACTCCTCAAAGTGTCCTGACACACAATCCTTACGTGTCGAGAGGACTTGGAATTTAATTTTTTTAGGCCACATCCCACACATGGATGAAGGCATTTTTTCTCTCCTCAAAATTATTTGTGTGGTTGTGAGAGACACCAGAAGCATTTTTTTAAAGTAAGGTTGTATCTGCAAGATGTTCAGAGACACTGATTGCTGTCAACAGTCCATGAAAGCTGTGGACAAGTTGAACGAAGGATTACTGAGCACGGACAACAATCACAGCTGTGTGCTGATGGATATAAGAAAGTGTCACTCCCATATAACTGCAAAGAAATGATTATGATGATGCACTTGTGAGACACTAATATCCCATCTTACTGTAAAATAAGTGCTAAACCTTGAAAGATTGAACAATTATTTTAACGATTTGCAAAGCTTATTCTTGGAGCAGTGTGACTCAAGCCACTGTTCAGACTGACATCAGCACTGTGTGAAAAATGCAGCCCCCTCATTTGTTATAATGAGGCCACTGGGTCGACAGACAACAGACTCTGGCAGAAAGACGCACTATCATCCAGCAAATCTGGTGTTTAGGCTTCTAATAAGGCATCAAACTCACGGATCTATTACTTTAACTGGACATCCCGGATTGTGCAAACAGGAATCTCCTTCTAACACCACCAAATGGGATTTAAAATGTCATTGTGTCACAGCGTTAAAGGGCAAAATTTAAACAAGATAGAGATAAAATGATTAATAGATGAACGGTTGGACAAAACAAGACATCTGAATACATCAGCTCAGACTCTTTGAGGATATCGTGGCAGATTATTTGACACTGAAAACAATTTTGTTAGTTCGCTGCAGTCTAGTTGAAGCTTTGCGAGTATAAATGTGACAATATCTCTTCCTGATCACAAACAAACAAGATTTCTACAAATTAAAACACTACTGGATGCCATCTTTTTATAACATGTATGAGTAATTCATCAGTTCTGTTCTCACTGTAGCTCATCTCCATTCAAAATAGTGTGATATATTGACCTTTGTTGACCTAAACATCTCATTTCCTTTATGAAACTCTTTATACTTCTCTTAAATACACATCTAATATGGTAATGAGACATGCGAGTAAACGGGAAACAATTTCTGTGACAATTACGTCATGTACTACTTCCCATAAGATATCTTAACGGAAAAAACGCTTAAATTGAAGTAGATGTTCCAAGGCATAAAGTTGGCACTTCATCCATACAAAGATTATATTTAATTTACATTTTTAACAGACTAACGCTTTAAATAGCAGTAATCTACATTCAACCTCCATCTGACCTTCAGTAAAAGCCTTTAAGGAACGTGGTTGAAAGTGGTTAAAAGTACAGATGCTCTTCCCTTATTACAACTTCTGTAAACTAACAATGAAAACAAGAAGACATTGTTTAGACAAAGTTTCAGTTTGTTAATGTAAGCCAACATAACCATTAGGGAAACTGGTGCGGTCGATTAGACGCGCACAAAACTTCCTCCCGTTGACGTCTGTTCAGTACCACATCCCTGTTTCTAACTGAGGCTACACTGTGCTCACACACACCTGAGTCAAAGCACAAACCCACAAACCTTCACTCTACTGACTGAGGTAACAGTGAACTCAGGGGTGATGGTATCCGTCCACATTTTAGGAGAGGAAATGTACCAGACGCATTGATATAATCTCAGTGATCAGTGAGTGTGCAGTCCAGTGTCATGGCCAACATTATTAATGTGTGTCTCCTTCAGGGGAACCTTCATTACTCTTCCTGCCAGCTGAGTGGATCCATGTCCGCTCACGATGTAGATCAATTAAAAGCCGTTCCGTTTTGATGCGCTCGGTCGGGGATTTCTAAAAGCCCCATTAGATGAAGTTTGTAAAGTCAGACTCCTCTTTCGCCCGCCGTCTGTTTAAGGCGCCACGTTCCTTTTCTCACTTTATCCCGTCTAAATGAAATTATCTTCACACCTATAATTATTCACCGCTCCTCACTCCTCTGCCTCTAGCTCCATTGTTCACGGTCTATAAGTGTTGCTGCAGCCATTCATCTGTTGCTAGAGCAACACATTAACAAGGAAGACGCTCACAGTTTTAGAAGCTGGATCGTCTCTTGTGACAAGATGGTTTTATTTGGGATATCGGAAGTAGGCCTATATTCAATTTTCTTGTCTGCCTTTAAGAACAGAAAAAATGAGACTCCTCAGTGGGCCAATACTTAGAATAGTGTCTTTCAAGTCAAATATTATAGAATTCAAACTGAGTTAGAGATAAGATAGATTATTTTATTCATAATGCTGCTTTACTTTTGAATTCTACCTGGCAAAAAGATGCGGTCTTCCTCATTTAAATGCTTGTCTTGTTGTTAATGTATTTAGAAGATGAACTTCAAATGGTGATTCCACAAAATATGGGAAATTAAGTCTTCAAATAAGGTAAAAAAAAACATGGTGTAATCTGAGTCTTAAAACACCGTCCTACAGGTCAAATTGACTGATTGGTTTACGTTAAGCTTCATCCATTATTTGATTGACAGACAATTAATTGCCAACAATTTTGTTTGAACTCATTAATCCAATGCAATGCAATGAAATATCATTAGCTGAGCATTTGCAGAGCTGACAAAGGTCTGTGTGATCAAAAACCAGGGGCTGTATTCACAAACATTCTGAGAACACTCTCCTAACTGAACCTAAAAGATCTGAGTAAGAAGCTCTAGCTTTGATTTGGAAAGTTCTCAGAGCAAATGTGAGCAAGCAAGGGACAGAAACATTTAGCTTAGTGAGAAGGTGTGTTTAACCCTGTTGCTAGGTATGATTCACTGTTTAACAGATGTGATTGGTTGTCGCAAACATGCCCTTTTGACTGTGAAAGTGTTGTCATTGTTAGTGTGATCACTCTGCTGATGGAAGGTTGAGGAAGACAAAAGTCATCAATGCATTTTTCCAGTTTTCCAAATATCTTAGTGTTGTGATCATTTTGTTTCTGGCGTTACAGTGTTATTTCACTGGGTGGGAACTGTGTGTGTATCCCTAACGAACCACAAATATAATTCCTGCATGATCTTATCTGTAGTATTTCATTTTCTCACTGTCTTCCAGTGTTTGGAGAATATTCCTCCGACCTCTTTGTGTTTCCACCATTTTCTCCTCTGATTAAGAAACTCTTAAGCCTCTTAAAAGTCCTCCTCCCTGCTCCTAACAGTTTTGCACCTTAGGAGCTCTTTTAAAGTCTAAGATGCTTTGTGAATAACTTTTATCTTTACAAGGACCTAGTGTTAATTCTAAGAAAACATAACATTTCTAATAAATTTCTAGGAACAACTCTTGGCATCAGGAAGCTGTGTGAATATGGCCCCAGGTGTTTCCAAAGGAGAAAATGTGCATTAGTTTTTATATGTTTTCACTGCAGTCATCAGAAAAATCCGACATTTTCTGGACCACTGCTTGGACAAAACAAGCGATTTGAATTCTCCAACTTGGACTGTGGCAGACTGTGAGGGTCATTTTACACTATTTTGTCATGTTTTCTAGACTTAAAGGAATACTTCACCCCCCAAATGACCATTTGTATATCAGTTGCTCACCCTGTGTTATGGTGAATTTGTGAAGAGAACTTTTCTTGCATGCCACCATGGTGAAAGACGAATCAAAATAAAATAATACAAAACTAAATCAAAACATCTGTTTACAAAGTCTCACACAACTCGTGCAGTACAATCCAAGTCTCATTTATCAAGCTATATGCTCAGTGCTTCCCAAACAGACGGCCCTCTCCAACAGGGAACTGAAATTAAAGTTTGATTTATAAGTTTCATTTTACCTCATTCAACTCGGGAGCTGCTGATCTACCACTGCCTTGATCAGTAGTTTGTTTGTGTTATTGTGTGACTGCAGTGAACTCGAACGTCACTTTTTAAAACACCAAAGTCACACAATAACACAAACTAACTAAGAGAGGCAGTAGAAGACCAGCAGCTCCTGTGTTAATGTAGGAAAAATGACTCTTTTGTCAATGGAGTCTGGCTTTGAAGAGAACGTAGATAAGTTCTGAATATTCAACTGGATAATTGAGACTTGGATCATAATGCACGAGTTGTGTAAGAGTTTGCAACCAGTTGTATTGATATAGTTTTGCTGTTGTTAAACAGAGACCCCTATGACTTTCATTAAGAATTTAATAGATTTCTGGATTCTTCATTCATTGGAGGCATGGGAATTGTTCATGAATTCAACGTACCATTTGGGGGGTGATGTATTCCTCTAACAACTGACATAAAAATAGTCAATCCTGAAAATAATCATTGGTTACTTCCCCCATTTTGAAAACTGTCGACTTTTGTTTTTCACCCAGCAGATACCATCAAAATCCCCGTCTCAAATATCACACAGAAGGATCATACATACTTAGGGTCTTTGACAAGGAGCCGTGCAATGAAGTCTTTGGCCAGGACGCTGGTGCCGCTGAAGAACTCCTCGTCAAACGTGTAGTCGACGGCCGACACGTTGGCCAGAGTCTCTTGCTTGTTGTCACCCAGGAAAGGAGATGCACCACTCAGACTGTACAGAGGGGTAACAGTGAGGTTAGATGTGTAGAGACAATGAAGACAATACAGTCAAATACCTGTTTACCAAGATAATCTGAATTTGATTAATTTCTTTTTGACTGCATGTTAAGCTCTACATTTGTGTTTTAATCAACTCAACAACTTCAAAACCGTCAATTTAATCTACTTGAACAGCACCAATGCTCTTTCATCATCTAACTTGTCCCTGCGGGTCTTGTAATCAATGGATTTCAATTTAAACACTAACTCACCCATCGCTGTTTGGTTCCAGCCATCGAAACCGAAACTGAGATCTTACTACACGTTGAGGTGGGGATTGTGATTATGGAGCCACATAGCAACTAATGGTGACTCATTAGTCAAGCCTTGCTATCAAACTGACGTACTTGGTGTGTTAGTCAAACATTATCAGAGCAGAGCCAGCTGGACGGCTCTCGGTTACAATGAACATGTGAGGAGTTTGAGCAGGGTGCAAGAGTTTTAACACACTTTCACACCTCTCAGCTGAACGCACACGTGAAAACAAGATGTACACTGCTGCTCAAAAGTCTGGAATCGCCACATGGCTGAAAGTACTAATCTATACTTCTGAATGGTCTTTCATGCTTTTAGTTTGCAGAAAGTCCTCTTGACAAAATGATCTTATTTTATGTGAATGGTTTGTTTTATACATGGAGAGCAAAACGCTGCACAAAGGTTCGACCAGACTGACAACAAGGAAGAGACAAAGTAGAAGAAATTTCCTGTCACTGATTAAAGAAACTGGAAGCTTAGCATCAAAATGTGTGCGGATTTAAAAAGGAGCAGTTTCCTGATTCAGTGTAGAGTGCACAATTATGCCTATAACACGGTAATCTCAGGGCTAACACTGTTGGAATATCAGCTGAACAGACTATGGACTGACAGATCACAGTTTAAACCTCCTCAGTCTATGAACTGTGTAGACTGCAGAAGGCCTGAAGAAAAATGGCGTCACTAAAATCAAAAGAGCCCAGCTGCACCTTTGTGGCTCAGAAACATTTTTCTGGACTGGAAAACAACTTCAGAAATCAAAGTTCACACAGTATTTTCCCCAGTCATGCAACACTGTGGGTAAAAAGTGACTTAATAGATGCTTGAATAATTAATTCTTTCTTTTGGGGCAAAAACTATTTTAAATGTCAATAAAACATTTGGTGTCTGAATCAAACTGTTTTCATCTATAACAAAATAGCCATTAATGATGGAAAGAAGACAAACTTTTGAACGTAGAAAGTGTTGTGGGAACTTTTGAGTCCAGGAAGGGAATGAGACACAAGCATGTCTTAATGGACAAACCTGGGCTGCAGTTGAATAGTCATGAAAAATTTCTAGGGATGCACCGAATATTCGGTAACCGAATATATTCAGCCGAATATTGCAAAAACAACACACATTCGGTATTCGGTGGAATAAGTGAAAAGCAAGGCCGAATAATAGCGGCGTGTTTTGATGACGCAATCAAACAGCATGCTTTGTTTTCCACAGAGCTCTACGGTGCGAGCGTTTTACTCGCATTTGCTACTAAAAATAGTTTTGTGCGAGCAAAAGAAATCATTCAGGAGCATGCTGTGCAAGTACAGATTTCAACCAGCAACGAAAGGCCAATCCTGCCGGATGTGGGTTGAACGGGGGTCACAGACACAGACAGGAATACGCATTCCTGTCAAATACGGTGGCCATAGTGCTCCGTGGCGCAAGATAACGGCTTACCGGCGATGGAGAAGCCCGGCTCCAGGTCCAATAATTTCCTCTTTCGTTGGCGTCATGACTGCCCAAAAGTACCTGGACAGCCGAGCCGTGACAGCACACAGGGATGTGACGTGTCAGAGGGGAAACGAGCCGTTCACATTTCTCTCTGTGAGAAATGTGAACGGCCCGGCTGTTTGATTTTTGGTTGATTTTTATTTTATTTATTTTATTTTGATCCCCCCTATGTTAATCACTCAATAAGTGATAAGTCAATAAGTAATTTATTCTATTGAAATATCATTGATGTATTATAGAAAAGTGATTTATCTTTTTATAAAGGACAAAAGGCACATCTGCCTCATTTTCGCTGTGGTATCGTGATACTACTCAGAATCATGATACTTTCACTGGTATCGTACCGTGGGTCCCAATTTTGGTACCGTGACAACACTAATCTGGAGGGGGTTCATCTGCAAAAACTACTGAAAAACTAAACAACGGCATTCAGTATTCAGTACTCGGTATTCGGCCAAGCGTTTTATTTTATTCAGCTTCGGCTACAAATTTTCATTTTGGTGCATCCCTAAAAATTTCCCAATGGAAAACGTCATGAGTTTAAGGAAAGATGTGTAGAGGAATTCACAAGGAGAAAGAGAATCCGACTACACTTGGCACATGTTACTGATGTTCTGAGGATGGACTACTAAAAATGCTTCTTAATTCTACTGGTTTTTACACCTAAATGTATTTTTTTTTAAATCCTTTACAAACCTTTAAAACCTGATGATTTTATGACTTCTCTCTTTTACTTTGCTGCCTTTGTGAAGGACTTTGTAATGTGGACTTTGAAGTTATTGTTGAGATTATTATTATTATAATTATTATTATTATTACCTTAGATACTTTGCCCCGTGACACCGTGAGTTTCGTGCAGGCTCACCAATGGGGCAACAACGTTATTTCATTTCAAGGTTGGAATTAAAATAAAGAATAAAAGTAGGCTCCCAGTCACTAAAGCGAAACTAATCAGATGTCACATGGAGAATGGCTGCTCACAGTCACCCTCCTGTCGAGTCATATTTATTGAGATAAATCCCAATTAGCATCCATCCATTTTCT
Organism: Epinephelus moara; assembly: GCF_006386435.1. Lineage (NCBI taxonomy): Eukaryota > Metazoa > Chordata > Actinopteri > Perciformes > Serranidae > Epinephelus > Epinephelus moara. Next base: position 38,110,162 of record NC_065513.1, on the reverse strand, counting down.
GTGACTGCTTATCCTCTTAGGGGTCGCTAAAGGGCTTGAGCAGATCCCAGCAGACACTGTGGGAGAGGTGCGGTACACCCTGGACAGGTCGCCAGACTATCACAGGGCTGACACATTCACATTCACACCTACGAGCAATTTAAAGTCACCATTTAACTGAGCCTGCATGTGTTTGGACTGTGGGAGGAAGCAGAAAACACCCACACTAACATGGGGAATACATGCAAACTCCACACAGAGTGACCACCGCCGACCAGCGTGTTTGAACCTGGAACCTGCTTGCTGTGCGGTGACAGTACCAACCACTGCACTACCGTGATTATGTGAACATAATTTTTAAATTGATAGACACAATGTGAACAACTGAGTAGCGAATCGATTTAAATGTTGCTGTTGCAAGGATAATGTGAGATGTCGCTATCTTCCTTTGGTTAAGGATGAATTAAGTGTACCCTCTGCTAAAGGAGATAAGAAATGAAGCACTGACGCACCTTTCCTTAGCATTTCAAGAATTCAACCAGCTCTTATCGTGGCTGCCACTTAAATACTTCCAGGTCATTTCACCCAGTTAGGAACTCTCCTACGCTGAAAAGACTATTCAACCGCAGCCCACGACACAGTACCGTAAACACAGACCTGAGCGATCATGCATGTAGAAACGATCTCAGTCCCTCAGAGCTCAGGCAGTTAAATCAGACACCAGTCCCTGACAAACCCCTGGCCTTCCCCTCTGCTCTGATATCTCTCCAGCTCATCAGCTCCAGCTGTTAATTAACATGCCAGCTGGGACAGACGTGGAGGTCGTGCAGGTCAAGCTCAAGTTAAGCAGAAATGTATGAATTTATCGACTGCATAAGGTGCAGCTGCTCGCAACAAACAAGTAATTAAGGCGATTCTTGCCGAGCCAGGCGGTAACACCAGCAGGAAAGTGTTAAGTCAGGATTCTCTGGCGACATTTTATTCACCAAAATGTTTCCCAAATGAGACTTAAAGATGCACGGTGCACAATTCTTAACAACCTGAAACCCAAATTAGGGCTCTAGCAGAGAAGAAAGCTGGCTGATTCACCACATTCACTCAAATGATCTCAGTTTGCATTATCGCTGACACATGAAGTCTTAAGAAATGGAAGTCAGAGTATCTTATGTGACTACTTTGGAGTTCCCAAATGGAGCTTTTTGTGCAGCTTCCATTACAGTGTTACAATCGGGTCATCACTCATCCAGCATATTCCCATTAAGGGTGTGGAGATGCTTCCTAAAACGTACCTCAAATCATTTATTCGTATTTGTAATTCCTAATTATTGAATTATTCTTCCCTCTCACATTGGTCTTTACAATAGGAGATGAGCAGTAAGTGCACCTCGCTGTTGCTCTGCTGTGATAATAGGCAGTGAGCGATCTATTTTCTACCTTGCCTGGCAGAGCTGTGACAGCTGTGTGGGTGGACAGCATGAACAAAGATCGTGTGTGTATGTGTACAGTATGAATGTGTGCATGGATGCATGCGTAAAAGTGTGTTCATGAAGAGTAGAGACAAAATGATGCATCATTTGAATAGCCCCTACAATTTACTCTTTAAAAATGAAACATGCGATGTTTGCAGCTACTTATTATGTAATAATGAGATAACACTTGTGTTGGCATTTACCTTTACTTTCCCTTTATTTACCTCGCTGTGTTTTAGTGAGAGCCCTCTACATGTTTGTGTGGGCAAAGGCACCTAATGCGCAGTCTTGTGCACACGTTCTGTGTTTGTGCTCCGTGTAGGTGTCTCTCTGAAGGATAAAAGGTGTGTGGGAGCTCAGAAAAGCTCGTAGCTGTGTATAGAGAGGAGGACAGCATCGTCAAGAGCCAACAGAAGTTGATCCGTGGGTCGCAGAGGGCATGAACTTTTCTCTTGCTGTTGAATTAAACTGCGCTGACATGTCTGCAGACAGCTGCTTCAAGAGCACTCAGTACTTCAACGAAAGCACTTGGCTGTAGAAAATGATGTCGCTGTAGACATGTTTGTTGTTTGAAAGATCAACTGCTTAATTGAAGTCTCAAAGTAGCCACACAGGTGAAATGTTTTAACATAACTTATTGTGACAGGACGAATATCTCATCAGGACTTCTTTTCTGAGGTTACATCCTCTTTATTAAGTGCAGAGCAGGCCAACAAGATCAAAGAGGACTGACCAGACCTTGGACAAAGTCCAGAGTCGTTTAGCTACAGTAGATCAGCCTCCAGCAGACAGACATTTCATTTTTGAGAGCTCAGTATTTTAGTTTTTGTTAAAAAAGAAAAATCTGGAAATATATTTTGAATATAAAAATAACTGGTTAAAATCTCCTGCTATAATCTTGAAAAGATTCGCGACTCAATTAGTAACTCGAATAAAAAATCCAAAAGGTTTGGGCCCCTTTCTGAAGTACTTTCAGAGCTGCCAGTTAAACTGAAGATTTTATATTTGTTTCTTGTTCTCGGTGCTTTATGTCAGTGTACACTGATAAAGTACCCCATCATTCTGATCCTGCCTGTTACAAAGACATCCCTCCTCCTCTCTTTTAATATTAAGCCTGACTTTCAGCTTATCTGTCTTATTCAGGAGATGGCGGACCGTCCTACTGACGATATTCCAACTGTTATTAGTTAGGGTATGGGGAGGATTGCAATTTGATTTCAAACTTTGTTCTCCATCATACATATTTAAGTTTAATACCTGCTGTGAGCGTGCTTTGTGTAATCCTGTTAAAACCTAATAAAAATATTCTTGATTTAAAAAAACTGGTTAAAATCAGATTTGAAAAATAGATACTACAAAAATCTGTGCATAAATAGGATTAAAAATTTAAAAAGCTTTTTCCAGCTTAAACTCTTTATATGGATAGACAGCAGATCATTTACATTTTCTCCCCACTTCTCTTCATTTTCAATTACAGGAAGCATTTTCTGAGTAGTCAAGGTTGCCAGAGCAGGAAGTGCAAAAACTTTGGACATGTAGGGGTCTAAAAATCCAACTGATGATTAGTTTAGTATCAAAATATACAGTACTTGAAGTAGCAAAAGTCAAAGTATCTATCATGCAGGTAGAATAGCCCATTTCTAAGTGATATGAATTATATAACTGCACTACAATTTTAATGCATTAATGTCTTCATCACTTTAATGTTGGAGTGGGTAAAGGGGGACCTTATTTTGGAGTATCTAAAAAATTGTGCTTAAGTACAGTGAATGTATTGTACTACTGACCCTAGACAGGAACCCCTGACTTTTGTTGTTCAAAGCAATAATGGCAGAAAGCGACTAAATAGTTTTTGCTCAAAGTGCGGACTGTAGGCAAATCGTGTCCCTCAGAGTTATTTTGTGCAGCCCCCGAACATGACATGAAATTAATGCCTTATATTTATAATATTTGAGGTCCATTTCAATACTTTAACTTTCACTGCTAAGAGACTGCATCAAACTGCACACCCCCTAACGAGTGTCCGTCAGGTTAGGGATGACAACTTGCAGAAAGCTACCGGCTACATGGTCACTAGCAGCTCTGTTAGCTAAAGGTAGCGATGTCAGTGGGACTCGGTCATTAAAACTTTGAGCACCTCAACTTAAAATGCACAAGTAAACTACAAAAAACAGTGCTGATGAATTTGAAAGTTACTGAGAGAGAATGTGGTCAATCATGACTAACTGACACTGGCTGTGTCTGATCAGCAAAACAATCTCTCTTTAATTAAAGGAAATGTCCACACAGCTGCTGACACAATGTCACACTCAAGTGCACTCAAAAAGCAATTTTAAAAAGCTCGCAGGTCATTTCTGCAGGCTGTTACTGCTATTACTCATGACAAACAACACTGTGACTGCTCTGTGGCCCGGCAAGTTCAACAGCAGAGAGGTCAAAGAGCCGCCTGTGACCGCTTTAGGTTCTGACTGACTGTTAAGTTCAGTGAGTGATGACATCCTGGTGTGTGTAAGAAAACCTGAACATGAAGGTTGTTTCCGATTCGTACATATTTCACATTTCACACAATTATCCATCATGACAGGAGACATTTACACGATGCACTGGTGATACTTACAGGATGTAGGTTATCACACCGACACTCCTGAGGAGAAGCAAGGAGACAGAAAGAAAAAGAATATAGTTGTGCACTCTGATTGCAGTGAATCATACAAAACATACATTTACTTAACAGCAGATGTTCTTCAGAATTATGATTTCAAACAGCGTATGCACACAATGCTTATTGTAGAGCAGATTGAGTTCTTGTTTACTCACCACATGTCTGCCTCCAGGCCTAAAGGTTCATAGTTGACTACCTCTGGAGCTGTGAGGCAAATGAACAAAACAGAACATGATTAATATTCAGGTCAGCATGCAAACAACAAACCCACACCACAGACACCAACTTTATCTTTGATTTAATGTTCTCTGATTATCTATTTTCCCTCACAGATAAATTTACTTATTTTCTTCTTGCGGTGTCATTTTGATGAATTTTGTTTGAGCTTGTTCTCACATTCAGATTTTTCAGTTTCTTTAGAGGTGTTGGTTTATGAGCCGCTGTGTCTTTTTTAATCACACCTGCTGGAAGTGTGATTATTTTTCTTCCCTCTCTCTCTTGTCACATGTCCTCAGATGTGTGAAGATCGTAATTGAAGATGAATCAGTGCCTTCATTTCTAATCAAATTAAAACAAACAGGTTTGATTGGAAACAGGGATTCTGTGGGAGAGAGGATCCAGACCCTGTACCTGCACCTCCGTATGACACTAACATTAAACAAGTATTATATCACTGCTGGAAAGATCGTTCTTTCATAAAACTGCAAATACTTTTGAAATTGGTGCTACATGAACAGAAAAAACTGAGATAAAGGGCTGTGGCATTCGCTTTTGCTCAAGAGGTAGAAAAACTACAACTACCAGAATGCACTGCGCCGTACCGAACCAATAAACACTCCTGCTGGTAGGTGAATTAATGTGAAGGCAAGAAATTAGAAAATTTGATCAGTGCTGCTTAGTTTTATAGTTTGATCTCAGTATTTTCAGCCTCCGTTTTCACTGTGTGGGAAAAAGTATGGCGCCCACTACCTGTTCATTATAGCCCCGTTTCCACCAAACACTTTCGTATGGTACCTTTGGAACCAACAGTAACCCTTCAGACATGGTACCTTGACCCTAGCGTTTCCACTGCAAACAGTGCCCTTAAATGTGGGCGGGGTTGTTGTCACTCACTGCTCCGTCCAGCACTCACTGTATTTCCTCATCAGCGGTGACACAGATGGAAGTCTGCACCTTGTTTATCGTCCACAGAACGAGGCTGCACGCCGACATTTTCAGAACAAAATAAAACGGTCTGCAGTGAGAGTCTCTCTCCATGGGATATTTAAATATAACGGGTTTGTGCATTTAGTCCTTCTCAGGCAAGCTCAGGGGTTTAGTGTTGCCAGAGCCCACAGGAACGACACTCCACAACACTTTTATTCTCTGACTGAGGATTAGAATATATGCAGTTCACATAACCCAGCCCAAATTAATAAACACTTGAAGATCCACTCATTACTAAAAGTGTATGTTGTATAAAACCTTAAGTAATGGTCACAATTGTCATATGGAATATTTAAGGTGTGCTGATGAATTCATGTCAAGTTAAAGTACCCCCTTAAAAGTCACCAGCAGTCGGCCCAGTTAATTAAATTATTTTCTTCTCAGTCTCCAGCTGCTGTGAGAGGCAATAAAACATCCTTTCATTTTATAGTTACAGTTTACTAATAAAACTCTCCACAGTATGAACAGTGGTTACATGAGCCTCAAAACCAGCCACAACTCAGCCCTGAGCAGAGTGACCGTCCTCTACTGACCAATCAGACTGCAGTGTTCACAGCTCCACCTTTTAGTACCAGATCTGTGTGCTAGGTACCCCAACAGAGGGGGGACCAAAAATGGGGACGACAACCAGCTAAACTCTGCTGAATGAAGTGCTTTGTGTCATCTGGTGGAGTTTCACCAGGGTGGGGATATCTAGGCACTGGTTTAGTGTTAAAATTACTACATTTTGTCACTCCAGTTTTAGTCTGTCTTACTTTTATTTAGGGGACAATCATGCATTTGTGTTGAAACTACAGCTTACTACAATAGTTTGGGGGATCTGGGGGACATTGCTATGGAGTCAGTTAGCTGTGGGTTATGACCATTTTTTAGCCAGAACCTGTTCACATTTGAGCACGTCAGCACCATTAAAAGAATGCTGAATAACCTACTGGTAGCTCCTGTTTGCAGTGTACCCACGGACGTACAGACAGTTATCACTAGATTACTTCGACACTGTCGAAAACATGCCGAATCTCTGGCAAGTTCTCAACATATAAGTAGCATCTTTTTAAAAATGATTTCTATGTGGATTTATGGACATTTATTTGCTTAAAACATCTGTGACAAGGATATCATTGGGAAGTGTTAGTCACACTGAATCCACAGTTATGTGTATCATGTCTAAGTATTCATGTTTGACTGATTTATGACCTCACAATTTGAAAAACTGGTGTACAACTAACAAAAAAAGCAGATGCTGGAAAGACAAAGGCAAAAGTAAGACTCATAAATCATACTGCCTTGAATCTATAAAGCATTTTAGTTACAATTTTCATTTTTTGTGGAGATATTAAGCCATACTTTCAGCTTTCTGCTGCTTGATCTTAATTTAGACCATTTGACCGCTGCCACCCTGCTGAACTGGGAACAGGCCCTGGTCTTGGCCTGGATGATGCTGGTGGTGAGCACTGGCATCGAAGCAAGGGGAGAGGCTGGGAGTGTTGGCGGCTGCCCCGGGCAAAGGGGTAGGTGAGGGGAGATGGGACAGAGCCACTGATGTGTCTATTAGTGCGTGTTTGTGTTGGCAAGAAGGAGCTTTCTGATAATCTCCAGTCTATTATCAGGTCTCTCTCACTTAGTCCCTTTGGCACCTGCTCTCACAATACGCAACCTCTGGGATAAAGCCAGGAGAGCAGGGTGGTGCACTGAGTGTTTGTGTGTGCATAGTATTGAAAGGATGGAGGGCATATTTGCACAAACTCCCCTGAGCAGAAGCTGTTTAAACTAGACAAGGAAATAAGACAGAATCACGATTCTTCAGGGAAGCACATACTGACCTACAAATTCTGGAGTTCCAAAAATGTTTTTAAAATCATTGCCAAAATCTATCTTGTGGGCCAGGCCGAAGTCAATGAGCTTGATGCGCGGGTGAGGCACAGAGCGGTTCAGCAGCATGATGTTCTCCGGCTGGAAAGACAGAAAAAGAGAGACAATTACAAAGGTGAGAGAGGAAGGACAGACAGAGGCAGAGGGAGGTGGAGTAACACTGGACATCTTTATAAGGACCAGACTCTTTACTGACCCTGTCTTTTTCAAGTCTTATTAGCAGAGTTTCAATGATGGACAGTTAAGATACTTGCAGAGAAATTAAGGGGCGAATAAAATGATCAGTGTCAGACACTAACTAGGTGTAAACAAGGGAGCGAGAAGCAGAGTCGGACACAAAACCAGGAACAGGCTGGCAGGAAGGAGGCTCATCAGCCATGGAAATCCCATGCAAAACACGAGTAAAAACCTCTCGAGGAAGTGGGAGAAAGGAAAGGACAGGCAAAGATGTGCTTTAAGCAAAGCCAAACAACAGAAGCCGGACATTCCTGAGGACACAATGGCTCTTTTTAGACGAAGCCATCTTCCCTCCAAACCTCGTCCTTTCAGCTCGACTGTGAGCCGAGCTCAAGGATTTAGTCTGGGAAGGAACAAGAACAGATTGAATGTGGGCAGCAGTGGCAACATGAGGCGCTGAGAGAATCTGACTCCAGCTCGGCTCGTTGGTTTTATTCTCTACAAACACTGATATGCTTATGTTAATGCTGGAACCAAGAAGACTGATATCAGATGAACACCTTAAATCCAGGGGTGAAATGTAACGAAGTACATTTACTCAAATATTATACTTAAGTTCAAATTTGAGGTACATTACTTAAGTATGTCTTTTCAAGGCACTTTCTAATTCTACTCCACTACCTTTCAGATGGAAATATTGCACTTGTTTTTTACTACATTAATCTGACAGCTTTAGTTACTTTATAAATTAAGATTTTTGCACATAAAACATACAAAAAACATTTAAAAATATTATGTTTTTTATAGACTGAACCACCTAACAGTATATACAAGTTCAACTGGAACAAATTAGTTGAATGACTGAAAACTGACTGGCAACTATTTTGATAACTGGTATTATTTTTCATGTTAAAACATTTTATTTGGCTTCTCAAATGTAAAGATTTACTGCTTTTCTTTTCTTTTCTTTTTTTTCATAATTTTAAATTTTGTACAACTGGATAGACAAAACCAACATTGTGACCACTGGGCATCTATCATATTTATTTTAGAATTTTTTAAACCAAACGAAAATAAATCAAATAATGGAGAAAATAATCAGGAGATCATAATCTTTAGTTACAGTATTATACAAAATAATTGAAAATGAGCTCCAACTCAACCAAATACTAAAATAAAATCCTGCTTTTACACAAATGCATGAGTAACAATAATCTAATGATATTATAACATAACACAACAGTCGCAGGGGACATTTTTCTGCATTAAGTACTTTTTATACTTCAGATAAATTGTCCTGATTATACTCACATATACTATACATGTACTCACAAAGCTTAGGCAACTGTAACTCAACACCTCACTGTGCATATGGATCTTTGACTTCCTGACAGGCAGACCCCTGGTGGTGATAAAAGGCTGACACACCTCTTTCACCCACATACTTAACACCGGAGCACCCCAGGGCTGCGTTCTGAGCCCCCTGCTGTACTCCCTGTACACACACAACTGAATAGCCACTTCAGACTCCAACAACACCAGTGAGTTTGCTGATGACAAAGCTACTCTTGAACGTCAGCAAAACTAAGGAGATGATAGTGGACTTTGGGAAGAAGCAGGGAAGGAACTACACCCTCCTCTATACCCTTAGTGAAGATGGTACATAGCTTCAAGTACCTTAGTGTTCACATCACTGAGGGCCTGACCTGGGTGCTGCATACTGACCCCGTGGTGAGAAAATCGAGGCAGAGACTGCTTCACCTTAGACGCCTGAAGAACTATCCCCTCATATACTAAGGATTTTCTGCTCCTGCACTATTGGGAGCGTCTTGACGGGGAACATCACTGCCTGGTACAGAAACAGCAACAAACGGGACTGCGAGGCCCTGCAAAGACTGGTTTATTCTGAGCATACTATAGGCCCTGCTTTACCCTGCCGAAAGGATGTATTCTGGAGGTACTGCAAAAGTAAGGCCAGGAGAATCATTAAAGATCCCAACCATCCGAATAACTGCCTTTTTTTCCTGTTAAAGTTGGCAAGAAGGTATCAGCACTAGGCCAGCACAGAAAGGCTCAGAAGAAGCCTCTACCATCAGGCCACAAGGATCCTAAATGAAGACCCTACCTAAGAATGTCCAATCTGATATTATTACAGCCTTTTTAATGCACATATTGAATGAAGTGACAGCTACGTTTTACTTCAATTAAGGACCTGAATAACTCCTCCACCATCATGAGCAAAGTGAAGTAGTGTGGCTACTTGTACTGCAAGCTCAATAACCCAAAACATGTCTCCCCACAAATCTCTCCATGGCATAATGAATATCACAAGGATTAAAGCAGTATTCAGAGCATTAGTAAACAATGATACAGTAGGAAATCAAAATTTGGGGATTTTCTTTACAAGCTGGGTCTTTTCAAGTGTTTTCTATTAAAAGTACAGCTGGCGTTAAATCCCTCTGGTGCTTCAGTTCAGATACAAATTGTGTTTTAGATGAGTCAGACATCATTAGTCTGATCTGGCCAACATATTAAGCTCTTGAGCATATTAAGTACATTGATTAGAAATGTTACTGTCTCTGTACAATTGATTTGACTCAAAAATATAAGTTGCTCACATTTCAAACTGTGTGATGGCAGAGAACAGCTTGTATATCTCTCCCTGAATGTCTATGAAGGCTGTTATGCTATTGTTGTGGCTTCACAATGTCCACATAATAAGTATAAATAGCCTTGAACTAAAATTGACACAGGAGAGCATCACAAGCAAAGACAGCTGCCAGCCTATGGTGTTGAATACTGCGGCATTGCAGAAAGCCATTCAACTAAACAAATTAAGTCTTAAACTGAGCCACTGCTAGACAGTGAATAACAGCAGCTGATATGTGAAGCGGAGGCTGCAGTGGTTGGTAAAAGCTCTAGCATTGATCACAAGTGGCTGGCTGGGCACAGAGGTTATTATTTTCTGCAAACCTGGAGGCTGAATGTCCTGAACTCCAAGGGATGATTTGTGAAGATTATTCTGTAAGTGGAGGAGTCGGTCTGGACTGTTTATTCTAAAGACGCCACATGTGCAGCAGTAAGTGGACAACTGATCAATGATATCGATTCATATTTGAGTAAAGAACTACCACAACAATAAACCAAACATCAAGGTAATGTTGAAGAATGTCACGTGCTGCGCGGCGTCCGTGCTGTGAGTACACTCTGACCTTTACTCTTCCTCCCGCAGGAGTATTAAACAGCACATGCGCCATAATAAAAAGGAGAGAGTCCAAAATAAGTCAAAACTGATTAGTCATGGTAATTAGTCTCAGATGCATTGGCTCAGAGAACATAAATACAAAGAGAAGCTGATATAAAAAGGAGAGGTCGAAAAAGAGGCAAGCTGATGCAAACAACAAACATATATTCGCATAATAATGCAAATCCACTTCTCCAGTGAGCTGGCATTTTGGAGAATGGATGTGAACTACTCCAGGCAGCTGAACAACGGGCAACACTTTACTGTGACCTCCGATAAGAGGAGAACATTATGGAGGGTTTTGTCTTTTCAAAGAAAATATGCAACTGTGTTGTCTGATACGACCTTGAGCAAAATTGCTGTCATCATCTTCTGTGTGCAAAGTGTTTTCATGGAAATGTCACAATCATCACAGGAGTGGATCTCTTCTTCTCTCAAATTACACAATTCTGTTTTGGTTCTTATTTTGAGGACGTTACCAAGCCTAATCACTTCAAAGGCCTCATTTGCATTTGTTGAAATGTCTGAAACTAATGATCTATGAAGGACAAGCGCATGAGGTATGTGTCTGTTGCTGTGTCCAAACTTTACTCTAATATCCATCCATCCATTTTAATTCGCATATCCAGAGCTGGGTCGCGGGGGCAGCAGGCCAAGCAAAACAACCCAGACGTCCCTCTTCCCAGCAGCGCTTTCCAGCTCCTCCTGGGGGACCCCAAGGCGTTCTCAGGTCAGATGAGATATGTAATCCCTCCAGTGTGTTCTGGGTCTGCCCCAGGGCCTCCTACCAGCGGGACGTGCCCAGAACACCTCTAACAGGAGGCACCCAGGAGGATCCTGATCAGATGCCTGAACCATCTCAACTGACCCCTTTCGACGCGAAGGAGCAGCGGCTCTACTCCGAGCTCCCTCCAGATATCCTAGCTCCTCACCCTATCTCTAAGGCTGAGCCCAGACACCCTACAGAGGAAACTCATTTCGGCTGCTTGTATCCGTGACCTCATTCTTTTGGTCACTACCCAGAGCTCATGACCATGGGTGAGGGTTGGGACGTAGATGGACCAGTAAATCGAAAGCTTTGCCCTCTGGCTCAGCTCCCTCTTCACCACGACGGTCTGGTGCAGTGCCCGCATCACTGCAGATGCAGCACCAAACCGCCAATCGATCTCATGCTCCATTCTACTCTCACTTGTGAAACAAACACTGAACACTAATATACTGTACATAATATACTATATACTTATTTTCACAATACACAGTTATTGCAGTGGTCCCAGTTTTCTGCACCCTGGCTCACTGTCACACTGACATGACTAACTTGTAAAGGGTTGACCCATTAATTGGTTTGGCCAGTTAATCTTTGTGAATGTGTCTGAGTGTTGTTTTATACTTTAACATGTATTTATATTACTTATTTTGCTTAAATTAAATGCTCTAGTTTCAAACTAAAAGCCCTCCAGTGATTCCTACACAGTCCAGCTATAAACTAGGATTTATCTTTGTCTTCTTTTTTGTTTTATGAATATTAGAGAAAGTATTTTGAGTATTTGGAAAATACAAAATGACTCCACTCCAACGTATCTTGTTACAAATTACATGTGACTTTTTTACACCAGTAACTGGTAAAACCAGTTACAAAATATTTAAAAGTAACTGAAATTCATATTTCAAATACAAGCAACAGAAACCAGCCAGCTCTGATTATCATTTTTCATGGAGGCTTTATACACCAAGTTAAGGTAAGGTAATGTCACTGTGTACCTGAGAATCTCCAGTTGACTGTGAGGATTTTTTACGGTTGATTTTATGTTCAATAGAATATTTATTTGAGTATTTATCATTTCAACTTAGATGTTCAGTTCAACAGCTATACAGTCTCTAATAAAGATGGTTAATTTCCGAAAATGTCAAATTCGGAGGCGGGAGGGAGGGGAATGGAAGGTGTTGTTAGTGGTGACATTGGCAATCAGCTATCGTTTCTTGCTGCTCAAAGTTATCTTAATTATACTGGCCTTTCAAAATGCAGTTCAACCTCTAATTAGCGGGACACTTGAATAGAACGGAGCCATCTTTGAGGCTATTTGTGACACCTGTGCTTTTTCATTTTGAGACGTCTGCTGTAAAAAGAACTATTGTGCATTGTATTTTGGAAAAATAACGTCTCCAACAGAACACTTAAAATCAGATAGACTTAGCATGACCTCCCAGCATATGCTTATGAAGACAGCAGCTATCAAATGTGCTCCATTAATCATTTAGAGATCAGAAAATATAGAAAAATGCCCATTATATGCCATTGTTAATTTCTCAGGTGGGGACCAGTGAAGGATTATCTCATCTAATTATTTCTCAAACCCACTGTGGCATCTTCAAATCAGTCAAAACCATAAGATATTCAGTTCACTCTCATTTCTACACCATGATAGGGCAAAGAAAAGCAGCATATCCTCACATTGGAGAAGCTGGAACTGGAGACAGTTTGGTATGACTAAACACTTTAAATTGATGTTGTACAGACTTGGAACACAGTTTTGGTTTATGGTATGTTATCAGTGTGTGCAGCTGACTGAACAGACAATATCTAAAAACCTGCAGTACTCCTGCTTGGATTACATGTCTGACAAAGGGAATATCAAACAGGGATGGTGTTGTTTATCTTTAGTTGCTGCAGTACCTTGAGGTCAAAGTGAGCGATTTGTTTGGCGTGCAGGTAGAAGACTCCGTCCAGGATCTGCTTGAGGAACTGGGTGGCCTCCTCCTCGCTCAGCGACTCCTTCTCTGCCAGGAAATCGAAGAGCTCACCGCCGGCCACGCTGGACGAGGAGAGACAGAGACAGAGAGAGGGAGGGAGAGAATTAAAATGTGAGATCCCTCAGATGAGAGCCAGTCACAAATCCCTGCTTATCAGAGCTGAGCTGATGTAATCTAATCATCCCGGTGCATTAGAGCCCGACCAATTTACACATCCCAATAACGTTTTAACCAGTGCTGCTCTCGGTAAACTTCTATAATGAAAACCCTTCATTAAAGTCAACAAACTGGAGGATATGGGAAAAAGGAATATGCCCAAATGTTTGAGCTTAGTTTGTTTTATTGGAATATTTAAAGCTTTTCTCATGTTTTTGCACCATTATTTCATTTTAAAATAAGTAAGGATCTTGGAGGAATAATAATCAGGGTATGAAGAACATTAGCAGGAAGCAATAAATAAGCTCAAATGTGATCATTCACTGAATCATGAAAACATTTAGCAAATTAAAATCAACACCATTTGCCTGAGTGAACATAATTACAGCACAAAAACAGTGAAATATTGGGACTAAATCCCATCTGATCCATGAAGTTTAATGAAAAAGACTGACCCATTTCTGGCTAGTTTGGGGGCATGAACATTTTATCATACAAAACTGACTAATATTAATACAGTTTTTGGTGTCTTATTTAATCCTGTCAGAATCTAATATTGTTTCTTATAAAATCCCCTTTTAAAGCCTGTTACAGTAATATCAGTATCAGTACTCACTAACTACTACCAACATCTTACCTTACATTTTATCTATAGAAACCTAGATTATTTAATGAACTAGCACTTAAAGGTAGAGAAGAAAAAGTAGAGATAAGGAAATGAAGCAAGCAGAGGATTTATCACGGTCACAGTATGAGTGAAAGCCTGCCGCGAGGGGAAGTGTGACGATAAAGAGAGGAGAGAGGAAGAGTACAGATAACTGTAATTACAGCCATGTTTATCCAGTCGTTGAGTGTTCACTTACAATACACACACTGTACAAACACGTGCTTGTCTTGCCATATAAATAAATAAGAAATGTAAGTCACACTTTAATTACTTTCATTTTAGAAGCCAATTCTCCATGTTCAAAGTTACATCTATTCAATTATCATTTTATCGTCTTATATCATATGAAATGTAACTTTATTTTACAAAAATTACCACCAAACAACGCCTTATCAAATCCTACAAACACACACGTGCACAAACACACACACTACTCCACCCTTCAGGGAGGAAACACCAGACCAGCTGCACAGCTGGGACCTCCGCCTCCTCCTCCCACCAAACACACACTCTGTATCTCGAATGTTTATTTCATCATCTGCTTCAGCGGTTACCAGGGTGTTCACGCACAATCACAGACAGTAGAGAACATTTCAGCCCGATCACGTCACCTCTGCCTTATTTCACACGCGGCTGGTCAATGTTTAACGTCAAAGTTGACGACTGTCACTGTTGCGGTTGCGGTTGTATTTACCCAGGGTGCAGCGGGAGGAGGAGAAGATGTGGAGGACAAAGGGACACAACGTGAAGCCAAACATTTTTAGCATCCAACGTGTAACCTGTTGTTTTACCTGCTCAGGGCTGAAAGTGCTAGCATGATGTCATACTACCAGCTTTGAATGCTAATTGTGATGTGTGCAGAACATTTAACTGTCATCATCTAAATAAATAACCACTTCCTCCAGTAGATTACGTGTATTAGATTAAAGGAACCCTTCAACCCACAAATGATCATTTGTATGTCAATTGCTCTCCCTTTGATATCACTTCAGGAATTCAGGAAGAAAACTCTTGCATGCCTCCACTGTGAACGAACAATCCAAAAACTGATAAAATTCTTGATTACCTAAAGTCATAGGGGTTCGGTTTAACAACAGGTAAACTATATCAGAGCATCCATTTATCCAAGTCTCATTTATCCAGCTGTATACTTCTTCGTACTGACAGTTCTCACAAAGGAAGACAATCATGAGACATTCATGATCTTGTAATGACTTGACTGAAAGTTGTGACAGGGTCTGACACCACAACTTACAAACTGCCAGAGGCTGGAAGAAGTTATCTTTAGCGGTTTAAGGAATACTTCAGCGCCTGAATGATCATATGTCAGTTACTCACCCCATGTTACATTGAATTCAGGAAGAAAACCGGTGGATGAAGAATCCAAAACCAGAGAAAATTCTTGATGAATATAAGTCGTAGGGGTTTACGTTTAAATGCATGTGTTTGGGAAGTATGAAGCAAAAAACTGGATAAATGAGACTTGGATTATACTGCACGAGTTGTGTCAGAGTTCGTAAACAAATGTTTCGACATAGTTTTGATGTTAAACGTTAAATGCGAACCCATAAGGCTTCAATACACTGAGACTTTTCTCCGTTTTTGGATTCTTCGTCCACTGGAGGCATGCAAAAACAACGAAGTTTCTTCCTGAATTCAACACAACACAGGATGAGTAATCGACATACAGATGATCATTTGGGTGTTAGTGTATCCCTTTAACCACTGAAGACAAATTCTCCCAGCCTTTGGCAAGTTGTGGTGTCAGACCCTGTCACAACTCTCAGTCAAGTCCATAACAAGATTGTCTCAGGCACACACAAAAAAACAAGTTAATGGCTATCCCATCCCATGATTGTCTTCTTTTGTGTGAACTGTCAGAAGTCACAGAGTATTAATGGTATAAGCTTGGCATTAACACTGAGTCATCATCGCCTGCCTGCTCATGTAACTGAAACAGGATCACTCCCCCAACAAAACATGATCCCCTTTGGTTAGCTGTGGTTTCCTGAGTTTGTATTTGGCCCTTTCAGATCATCTTTGTTTTGCCCCTAGTGTGTGCAGTGTATCACGCACCGTTGGCACTAGTAGGCCCTGTAGGAAAAGCTCCCTTCATTTAAACGTTTCAATACATAGGGTTGTCCTGGCTCTAAAAACCATAAAGTACTGCAAAGAATAAATTGAAATAAAATAAAACAAAATAAAATAAAACAAAATAAAATAAAATAAAATAAAAATACTTAATTAATTAAATACAATAAAATAAAAAACTAAAATAATTAATTAATTAAATACAATTAAATACAACAAAATAAAATATAAATAAATTAAATCAAATGAAATTTAAAAAAAAATTAAAAAGAGCAAGTACCCATATCAGGTCAAAGAACTTGTGACATGTGGGTCAAGGATGTGACATGTAAATTTTCTGTCCCTTACTTTTGGCAAAAGCTATAAAAATACATTCGTCAAACCGACTGTGTGATGTCTGGGCATTTAATAAGTCTACAAGCTACACCTCCTGGGTTATATTTCATCTTCTACCCATGCCCCCGTCCATAGCACGTCTACACAAACGCAGCCTGACTGACATAACAATGAGAAACAACTCGTCATATGAGCTCCTCAGGGAGCAAATCCTATCAAATGGTTGTCAGTGGCTCAGAGTACATCTTTCTGGGAGTGTTTGACATGAATAAGTTTGGGGATCCATGGGCTAAATCACCGTGACAGGTCAGGAAAATAAACTGCAGCATCTCCACAGACAGCAGACCACAAGATATGTTATAAGATTATAGACCATTTAACATTTTTCAAATGCTGAAGCTTCCTTTGAACCAGTGTGACCAACTCTTTCCCCAATGACAGTAGCTAGCAGTAGCTCCAAGAGTTGCTAAAATGTGCCAGATGACACTATAAAAAAAGTCGTAACACATTCATCTGGGATAATGGAAGCATTTTACAACTTTGCAGAAAAATATCCTCAACAAAACATCTGAATGCAATAGGAGCGTTCTCTCTTCCAACCCAGAGAGTAAGCACGTCAATGTAACGATCCAAACTCCCACTGTGCGGTGAGCGGCGTCTCCTCCTGCCTGGCCCACACCCACTGACTAACTGCACGGTGGTGTTGCCAAAAATATCATGATCTCAACACATATTGATTCTGAAAATTTGAAGCAGTTTAAAATGCTCTTTTTCTTATTGTACATGTTTACTACAGTCCTGCTACAACCAAGAAAAGTTGTTGTTCTCATGGTTTAGCCTTTAAAAATTGTATATCCATCAATGCCAATTTTCCACCTTGGTGTTAAAATGATATCGAATACAATTATTTTCAAGGGATAGACTGCGCTGTTAGCAGAGGAGCCATGGACGGCGATTACTCTGAGCATCATGCATGGGAATGAACAATGTTGGAGCCAAAATGTAGTTTTGTTTGTCTATTCTATCCTTATCTTAACAAGGTAAATATAAATATACACATGCAGATATCAAACTGAACACAGGGTGGAGCATTCATGTGTGAAGTGTATATAGATGAGCTCCAGGTAATGGGAATCAGGTGTGTGGAACGGTAAGCAAACAGTTTTTGACGGTGTTACGGAAGCATGTCAATAAGCATGAAGTATCGGCGTGGAAAACTTAATTTGCTGAATGGAATAATGTTTTATTTCTAACCCAGAACACGTGACCAGAACACGTTCACCCGTTCACCCCTCAGTGGCTTGTTTAGACACTTGTGGAGGTGTGTCACTTTCAAAATGGCTTCTCATTGTAATCCATTGCTGTCACCCAACTGTGCTCACTACCAAGCATATAAAATGTTTCCTTGACTCCTGTCCACCCTTTTGCACCCTGACAAAGAACTTAAGCAAGGTTTATGCTACTGCGTACCTACGACACAGAGGGCTTTGCGGAGGCGTTGCGTCCCTCTGCTACTGATGCAGAGACACGACGTGCACCTCCAAAAAATTTTAACCACGCGTCGAGGCAACGCAGACCACAAGAGCTATGATTGGTCCTTCAAACTACATCATTTCCGGCATTTTGCAATGTTTCACTTCCTGCTGCAGCGTCACATATTCGCCCGTAGTCTGCCTCAAGCCATTCAGCGCAGTCGCCTCTCTCTTTGTCGTCACCGTAACATTTGTAATAAGAGCATTTGTTGTTCAATGTCGATCATTTCAAGCTCCAGCAACAGTCTTTCTCTCTTGGTCGCCATCTTCACTGTGACTAGAGCAAAGCCGGAAGATAAACAATGAACGAGCAATGACCATAGACGTCACAGAGTCTAGGTAGGTATATAACCAACAGGATGCAGTACTATGATAGGCACACAGCAACTGCAACACAAGACAGACTTGTGCTACACTTTAACAAACCATGCTACAACCCCATTTCCCGTGTTGCAAAAAAATACCTTAGTAACACAAAACCCTTTATTGAAAAACTTGACACAATTGAACAATGCAGCGTCGAAGTGAGCAATACCATCAGGGAGAGCAAAGCTTGAAATGTGTGGGATACAGTGTGTGCTGTGGAGGTGTTATGTGGACGAAGCCAAACAACAGACAGGACGGATGCCAGCTGGAAGAGAGTGAGGGAGAGCTAATGGGCCAGTCTTATACAGGCGTTAGGGTCCATGCAGATCAGGAAGACACATCACTGACAAGTCGACAAAGAGAGACGTTCGGGTCTGGCTACCCCATAAAACAGCTGTGATAACTGGGACCACCCCACCTAGAGATCCCCAGCTGATGTTGCCCAACCAGTCATGAGCTGTTTCTACAATCTTTACGACCTCTGATGATGTCTAAGAACTGTAATTCTGGACAAATCTGACACAAGATCCTAAATGATTAAATAGTTTACAGAATACAACACAAAGCAGTCTGTTACTCAGTGAAATTAAATTTTGTTCATTCCCGTAAACCTTTACTCAGGGAGAAGTGGCTGCTCTTTACAACAGCTATTGGTTATAATGACTTGCTTTAAAAAAAAAAGGGACCTCGGCAGTAATTGGAATTTTCTCAGCCACATTTGTAGGACATTATATGGAGATGGGACCAGTTCTTTGAAACTTAGCCTAATCAGAAGCAAGGAGCCTTTTAATGGCTTCAATTCAGGACAAATGTGACATGAAAATATTGACGCAAGGTCATAAATGATCAACTAACTTAGGGAATAGAATACAAAGTGTTTCGTTGCTCAGTGAAATTTGTCTTGTTCCTGTTAACCTTTAAAGAGAGGGAGAAGTGGCTCAGCACAGTTGCTCTTTACAGCAGCTATTGGTTATAATGAGTTGCTTTAAAAGGAGAGCGTAGCAGTAATTGGACTTTTCGCAGCCACTCTTTCTCAGACGTTTGAAATCCAGCTCTCCATCGTGCGAGTTTATTCTGCCCGCACAAAGACAAGCTGATTTGTTTAACTCAAGAGAAAAGATGATCGATGGATCCTTCATAGTAGGTTAAATGACAAAGTTTCAGCAGTGGCGCTATCAGACACTGAAAACTGGGCGCTCTTAAGCAGGTATCTTAAACTGGATTCATTTACATACATCACACATCACAGCTATTTTGATTTCTGTGGTATTAATGGGTAATACCATGAATTAATTTATGATAATTAATGGAGGTGACACTGTAGGTTAGTGTCACCTGCTCTTACAGGGTACCCATTATGCTCTTTCTCAGGTTCATATTTGTTTGTAGGTTTCTACTAGAACATTTTTACATTTTTTAATAGTCGAAAAATACTTTGCTTTTTTTATACACTCTGTTTTAGCACCTGGCTCTTAAAGCCCCCCTCCCCCCCAGAAAAAAGCCCAGTCTGCTCTAAACATTTCTAGGTCTTCTGCAACACCGTTCTGAGGGTCTCTGCACCATCATCGCAGCTGGGAAAATTATTTAGTGGAGTAAAGTGGCCCTTCATACTGTGCAAAATCTCCAATGAAAGCTTTTAGGCCAAAATCGTCAAACTGGACTTGTTCCAGCAGGAATATGGTTCGAAATCAGGGAGAAATCAACAACAGCAGTTGAGATTTCATGTTACCCTGACGTTAGCCTGTGGCTACATGTAGCAGTGTATGTACTGTATAAAAAACACTTGCAGTAAGGGCCCCGACACACCAAGCTGACGGTCAATGTCGGGCTGTCGGTGAGCGTCTGTCACCCTAGTTTGGGTGGTGTAACACGCACCGTTGGCACCAGTTGGCCCTTGTTGGCTTTTTTTAGCCAATTCAGCATGTTGAATTGGTGTCTGACTGGCAGTTTAGCTCAGTGCACGAGAAGATAAACAGAAGTAAAGAAAGCAAACCATCGTATCAAAACAAATTTGATATATTAGGTAAGATTATTTTCTAGCTATTGAGCGCTTTGGCAGATCGTCATTGTTTGTGTTACTGTTCACTAGTGAAACGTAAACATCGGTTTTAGTTGTTAAAGTGTTAACTGGCTCACTAGCATCTTGAATCCGTCCTGTCAGTCTTTCGATTTTACTTCGATTCATTCAGACTATCGCTGCCTGCTGGTATGGAGAGTTATTTCTACCCTCGTCGGCTGTACGCTCTGTGATGTGTTTGCTAGCAACAAGCAACGCGAGACTACGCAACAGTCAGCCTTTGCTTACACTAGTTCTCTAATGTCGGTTTGGTCGTGCCTGAAGAAGATGACCATATAAAGAAATCAGTCACAATTTGATTTCATCTTGTAGCAAAAGTTGTGCAAATCACATCAGCTCAAAAGCCTTTTGTGGGAAAGTGGTTCCAACTATGGACGGGGTCGTAATTATTCGGACAGGGCATTGTAAATATAACCTCAAACATTACTATGCAACTGAATAGCATATTTCCATCCACAAATGTATTCAGATAGCTGATAAGAGAGGTGATATTAAATGGAAATGGGACCAGTTTTTTATATTTTTACTATTTGAAAATGAGATTTAAAACCACATGAAGTTGTGCATTGGTCTAATCAGGAGCAGGGAGAGTTCATGTAGACGTCTTTTGGAACAAGAGCACTTGTTTAATGTTTTGGGAAAGAGGAAACTATATATATAAATGTCTGAGAGAAAGAAAACAACTTGGTGTTGATGTTTGTTTATAAAGAACCTGGCTATTTTGACTTTAAATGTAAATTCTGTGTTGTCTAAAACATCATTAAAACAGCTCAATAATAATAAATACGATTGTTTCTGTGCTGTGCAAAGCTTATGACATTAATCGAAGGTTGTTACGTGCTAATTTTTACTCTGATTTTAAAAATCACCCTCTGAAGCATTTAATCAAGCCTCACAAACATGGAGATGTTGCCGTGGTGACCTGCTCTACCACTTCATTGAGTTGGAAATGAGCCATGGACTTATTATTCATACACGCGCTGTGCTGTAGGCCCGGACTGGTTTTATACTGGTGATTCCTTCCTTGTTATTCAATCGCAAGCGATCACTGGTCAGGAATGTTGTCCGGCAGCTGCAGTCCTTAACTTTACACTCATTACTGCTGGCTGTAAGGTGACCTACTAATTTGAGGTGTACCCTGATCTGCTTTCATGCCTATTTGTTCTGAGCAAGCGTGTCGGCGAGTAATTGTAGTGTAAACGTGAATGATGTTACAGTGTTTGGAGTTCCACCTAACCTGGTAAAACTGGTCCAGCTGGTGCTTTGTGAGCTTTGTGCCACACGACACCACGGACAGGTTACAGCTACAGGCAGAGTTTATAAACAGCCTACTCTGAATACATTAATCACCATCTGACATTTATTTTAGTTTTGAAAAAGAACTCAAAAACAAGACACAGCAAAATTAGTGCGTATATACATTTATTTAAACGTGGGAAAGCCTAGTAATAATAGGCAATAGACTGCGTTTCCATTGCCAGTAGATGAGTACACCAATTTAACTGGTGTGTCATGTTTGGTGTTTGACGAGCTAAAAAGTCAAAGCAGCATGGAGGCCAGTGAAAATGTTACAGTGGTCTCTTTTACTTTCTCAATCTCTCTTTCAAATAGGGTGCTGACGAATTTGGAACAATATGGAAGCTTTGCTGGGGCGGAGGCGGGCAGATTTTGTGGGCTATGTGGGCTATGATCACTTTGAAATTTCATACTTTGAAGACCACAATAGTTAAAAATGTCTAGATTATATCATTGATTCTGATAATATTTCATAAAGCCTGTCTTGAATCAGGCAAAATGATGGCAACACGTCTTGTTTTGTCAAAATGTGGTCAATGTTTTCAAATCCTTTGAAGCAAGTCATGGATTTTTCCCCCCCATCACATTCTAGGACTCTTACCTCACCATTTTGTAAAGGTTTCAATGTAATCATTTAAAAACAAAAATCTCAATTTGCCCAGTTATGACGGGCACAGAGGAATAAAAGACGAGGCCACTCACAGCTCCAGGATCAGGATGACCTCCGCCTTGTTTTCAAAGACCTCATGAAGCGTGATGATGTTGGGGTGCTGGATCTCCTTCAGGATGTTCACCTCGCGCTCGATGTCATCCCTCGTCACCCCCCGTCGGCTCGACTTGCTGCGCCGCTTCTTGATGGATTTGGCGGCGTACTCCACACCCGTGATCCTGTGCCGACATCTTCTGACCACGGCAAACTGGCCGCTAGTGAGGGGAATAGGGGAAGAGATTGTCAAAAGGTGTCATCCAGCCTTGAAACATTAATATGAGTACCTCTAAAGCTCAGTCATGAACACCATTACATTTGTTTGACCCATACAGCAGAGATGCTGTTTTAATCAGAGCCAGTCTTTATGCTAAGCTAAACTAACTGGCTGCTGGCTAAAGATGCATATTTACCTTATAGATATAAGAGTGGTCCATTATCTCATCAAACTCTCAGCAAGAAAGCAAACAAGTGCATTTTTTAAGATGTCTAGCTCATCATCATAAACAAATAAGACCAGTGCCAACGTGAAAATAACGATGCAATATATATATAGAAACCAGAATCTGATGACAAATATTAAGAGGACAGCAGACAATACAACTGACAACATGAACAATAAACAAAAGACAGATGTGTATTGGAAACAGATCAGAGTGAACTAATCAATCAGCTACAAGGACACTCTAATGCTCAAGTGTTAAATTCCCTCAGGGTTCATCATTGTTCGCGAATACACAGACAGAAAATGACTTCAGGCTGTAGCTGTATCAGTTTCAGTGTGGTAAACACAGACGTCTGAGCCAAAAGGAGTGGGCGGGATAATCAGGCATTAAAACGGTTGATCAGAAACAGCTTTAATTATTAACTGGCTGATGCATCATGGCCGAATCAGCCTTGAAGCAGAAATAGCAATGAAAACTGAATAAAGACACAAGTGTGTCTTCAGATCCAAATCAGGGGGATGCCAGGTCAACCTGTGGAGGTGTTTCAGAGACTTACTGCGATATTAAAACCCCCAAAATGAAACAATGATTAAAATGGATTATATCTATGTATATTTTCCTCTTTTTATCCCCGAATCTGTCTCTAATTACAGACGGAGCACCGAGCCAAGCAAGCCTCACTGTCTGCAGTGGAAAGTGAGGGTATTCCTGCATCCCTGTACGTTACAAAAACACACCTGCCTCCACCCACAGCAACCCCTCATCATCAGTTTGACAACAGTGTGTAAATTATATCCAGGCAGCGCAGCCCTCACTGTCAGCAGCACGCTGATAAGAATCACAGCTCAGCACAACATCAACACAGCTGACAAACATCCAAGCAGTAACCCTACGCCCCACACACTCAACTGTTTAGAAAGCAAAAACCTTTCCTGCTTATATGAAATTCAATATTTACTACAGTTCAGTTGCATAAAAGCATGTTAGTCTGAGAATATTACACTTTTGTACAGTAAGAAATAAACCTAGATATAAAGAGGTTTCATATTAAGTTTTCAGATAGCCTGGGTTTATAACTCAACTGTTCAAACTGCCATACCTCTTAATAAACTCTGATTTTGGCAGGACTGAGCACTTATGGTTATGTTTATGTGATATATTGGCAGCAGAAGCACCTGCATGTCCAATATAATTTAAAAACTTACTTGAAAGTGTGTTTGATTTCTATGATGTTAACAAAATCAAACTTTAACAGACTTTCTGTGTAAACTCTTTGCAAATTCTTTGGACTTGAAACGAGGAGCTGAAGCAATTAAAGTTGTTTGCTCAATCAGGAGATCAACAGAAATATCATTTGCAACAATTCTGATCATTTTGAGACATTTTTAAACTAAAAATTCAGTGGTTCCAGCTCAGAAATTTTAATTTCCTGTTTTTTCTTCATCTTCTCTGATATTTAAAAAATGTGGCTTTTAGACTGTCGGTGGAAAAAACAAGCAATTATGAAGATGTTATCTTGGCCTTTTGGAAACTGAGGGGGGCACTTTTCATTTCTGACATTTTTTAGACTCATGAAGCGGTAATATGACAAAAATGTTCCCCTCTGGGATATAAACAGCTGTAGCAACAAATGCATGTCTTTGTCTAATTTTGAACAAAATTATCAGATCCTAGAGAGAAATATTTCATCATTCATTTTAGGGTCCTTCCATATACTACAGTGTTAACAGGCTGCAGCATACATGCTCATAGTTAAGTGGATATTAAAAAAAAAATCTGTGTTTCAGCCTGAAGTGCACACATAAGCACTTTCACTGTCAAAGCAATCCAAGTGTGGCGAGCCTGTGTGACATTTTAGCGTGACAAATTACTCGATGTATGAACAACACAGGAGCTGTTATGGAAATTCCACCATCATGTTGCCATGCAGCATTGTTATTGAACGCTGCTATCTGACTGGATAACGCTGACTCCACTGTCACTCGACCAACAGCGCCAGAAAAATCACTCGGGGATGCAAGGACACTTGGCTGAGGGCTGTTGACGCCTCCGCCGATTGTGCCTCCTCACGGCCCTGGCAATCATGAGGCACTAAGTGTACCGAACACCCACAGAGGGAGGAAGAGAACAACGGAGTAGGGGGTGAGAGAAAAAGGAGTGAGAGAAAACGAGAGAGAGCCACATTCTGTCTCATCTCAGCCAGATTTTCACGCAGATTTACAGCTTTATGGCAAGAGCTTCCTCTGCCTTGGCAAAAAAAAAAAATGGCCACAACAAAGAGAGATCCCTGCGCTGTCATCTGACTCCTACAGTCCTGCCAAGACTAGAGTGCACAGTTGTCAGGAAGCAGTTTAGTAATTTAGCTATATGTTCCCACTCTAATCTTCTCTCTACAATGTGTCTCCCAACACTTGATGAGTAAATGCATGATCTAGACTACAACCCTGCCAGCTGCAGAGGAGCTTCACGGGAAAAAAAAAAAGGCCTCAGGGAGTATCCGTGACAAAAACGTCACCCTACTCTGACCCGTGACTATAATGTGTCCCATGGGCTGATCAGTGGTGTCTGAGGCCACGTCCACATTCATGAGGCTGAATCTGAAACTTCTACGTCCACACTAACAGTTTCAGGTGATTGTGGAAGTTTCACCAGGCTAGGGCTGCAACAATTAGGCGATTAATCTTTTCAAGTCATTTCTCAGGCAATTATTTAACAGTTACAGCTTCTTACATGTGAGGTTTTGTGACCTTACTTTGTCTGCGTGATCACTGATTGAATATCTTGGTCATTTGGACAAAAAATCTGAAGCATTTACAGACTAAATGATTAATCAAGAAATTATCTGCAGATGAATCGATAATGTATCAACCGTCACCTGCAGCCCTAGAACAGCTAAAACATGGGTGAATCTCTCCTTCCTGCTCTCTGGTTCTGTTCAACAAGCATGGCCCATGAGTTATTCCACTCACTCTAAGTGCCCTCAAAGTGGCACAGTGAAATGCATTTGCACATCCCTGCAAAGCAATTGGTGGTGGAAGGTTGGTGACGCAGTGACTACTTGTGGGTTGTGCAGTGGCTGCTACTAATTGCAGCTTTTTTTGTTTGCAGCAAAAATGGATATTAAGAGGGAGGTTCTAATGACGTTGCTTCTCATTCAGCAGAGCAGGGTTAATTGGCAACTATTCAAACAGTTGTTAAAGTCATTTTAATGCAAAAATGCGAAACATTCCTCCATGACAGCTTCTAAAATGTGAGGATTTGCTGCTGTTCTCTGTCATGCATCTTAGTAATAAAATATCTTGATCCTTTGGACTGTTGGTGAGAATAAACAAGCAATTAAAACACTTTGTCTTGTGGGAAATTCAACGTTTTTGGACATTTTATAGACTAAAGCATAGAGTGATTAATCAAGAAAACAATCTACAGAATAGTCAACAATGAAAATAAGGCAATTCATAGGCATTGGCAGAGGTATTTCTAAACTCCTCAACAAATCTCAGGTCTATACTTGTGGAGTTGTCTGATACTAAGGCCACAAAAGCCCCTGGTGGTCGAAGGTATCGACAAATCCACAGTACCAGAAGTAATTCGTCACCACTGCGGTTGCATCTTCCTATGATACATGCCACTGAATGCATGCTGTCCAAGTGTACAATTTCCTACTGTTACCTTTACCTCGTATGTAACATTACTTGTGACAACACTGGGAAGAGCCTGTCCAGTTCTGAGCTGCTTTAACAGCAATGGCAAATGTATAAACTGCTTCGCTAACGCAGCTAACGTTAACGGGTGGTGGACCAACAGAATAAATTCACTCAACCAACCAACTGTGGGGTGTCGTGACGGCAGCTGTTGAGAACTTTAACAAAACATGTAGATGTCCTCAAAAAAGTCTACAGTTCTACTTAAATCAATTTTAAATACACAGGTATTTGTTTAAGACCTACACCATCCATTTATGTAAGTTACTACGAGCCACCACGAACGCATTTGGTAAAACTCAACAGTATACATGCTAGCTAAATCGTAACACCGGTAGCCCTGTGTTTTGTAAGAGTGCTTTTTTTTTTTTAACTATGGAAATCTTAACTGTTATTTCATGTCTATATTTCATGTCAAAATTTGTCATCAATTAGCTAAGGTCATTTAGAAAATCGACAAACTTTGCTGCTGTCACTGTTGGCAGGCAGCAGCAGACACTGCGACTTCCCACCACAGTAATGGCGTCGCTGCAGGATGGCACAATACACAAAACCGGATTGGTGTATAGACAGTCGTATTTTCTATCTACATTACTATGAGAGAACAGTGTTTGCTTCAACTTTGACAGCAGCAGATTAGTGTGGATGGCAGGAAAGAACTGAGGACAGAAAGGATTAACACCCTGCAAAAAATCATACAACCAGACATCACTTTCCAATAATTCTGACTTGATAAAACAAATGCTTTACATAGTCTGGATATACTTTACAATCATATTACAATCAGCGACATTAAACTGACATATCTTGATTCTTGAAGGGAAGTAATCTGATTCTGACGGTTAGAAAATTGCTTGCTGACAAACTGAGCTACCGCACTGCTAAAGGGAATGATGTCTCTTTAAGGAAGTGACTTGTCCTGCGACTGAGGCAGAGACACGAAGCAGACAATGTGAAGAGGAAGAGAGAGCTGAGGATGAGGGCTTTCTCGTGCTAATGACACTTCCACCCCCCTTTCAGTCTGGTTTCAACCTATTGTGGTCCCCACCTGTCAGTCAGGCCTCCTTCATGTAGATAGAAGGGACGGAAAACATCAGGATTTGATCTGTTTCTTCCAGAAGCATTGACAAAAGAGAGTAGAGGGCTGTTGTTCACACTATGTAATATTATACATGTATTCAAATGACTGAACACCT
The DNA here is from genome assembly GCF_006386435.1 of Epinephelus moara. Taxonomy (NCBI): domain Eukaryota; kingdom Metazoa; phylum Chordata; class Actinopteri; order Perciformes; family Serranidae; genus Epinephelus; species Epinephelus moara. The sequence goes on along the minus strand of NC_065513.1, from coordinate 38,082,235 downwards.
GTTACACACATGCCTGGCTGGATGAAGCCACAATAAGGCAATGAGTGAACTCTGCATGTGATCATACCTCAAAGAATAATCACTTTAGCTACAAATGTGCAGCTGCAAAGGTCAAATTTAGACATCAAATGTAATGTAAATGCTTTTGGCTAATGTTTGACCCATTTTCTACACAAGCAGATATGCAGGTGATTAGAAAATTCAACAGATGAGCATGTAGCTTCATGTGCTAACCACTGAAACTGGAAAAGTAGGAAAGACAAAAATCTTCCGGCATCTAACAAACCAAAAAGGCCAACAGCAACAAACCACAACCCCAACAAAAAGCCAGCAGTTTGCTCAGAACATCCCTCAACTCATTCCTGTACTGTCAAACTTTCCACTGCTTTAAGTTCATGCAGAGGAAAAGAGTAATCTGTGAAGCCGTGGGACTTGGTGTGAAAATACTGTTGAGGATGAGAAAGGAAAACACAACTGATTTCCTGTTCTTGATTATACACCATCTGTGCAGTTTTGAAGACATCCTGTGACACTTGAGATGTTTTTTTCCCACATTTACTTCTCCAATCGGTGCCGCAGTCTTGAATCCTTTTAATGGTTTTATTCACACTGTTGATCCATTTGAGCAACACAAAACATTATGTACTAAGATGAGCCTGGACTGAAAGGATCTTGAAGAATGGCAAAAAGCAATCTTGTGTGAGAAGCCTGTTGGACTATTCGCCACTCTGCACTTAAAATGAACCATTGCAGACACTTGAAAATATTCTGTTTGATATTTTGTAAGTGCTCTTATGCTGCCTGACAATAAACAAGCAAGTGAAGCCTTGTGGGCTTTCAAATTCAAGCCAATTCAATCGAATTCACACAATACACTGAAAAGTTCACGGTTCAGTGCAACTACCAGTTAAGAGTAAATATGCATGACTGCAAAGGTACACTAATTTTTTTACATCGACTATCATGTTAAAGGACCTGTTGGGTGTCAGGTTGAACATACTCAAACAACGGCTGCAGTGAAGCATAACAGTGACTGTGGAAGATGAAAAAAGTAGTGTATAAGAGGCATTATAATTACTTCACCTTGTTGTCAGTTTTCCCAGGCTGGAAGGGGACTTTTTAATGGCGAGCCTGATAACAGAATAATGAATGTGTGATGAGGTTTTGCCAATGCGTAACAGCACTAATACACAGGTGTTTATGAAGCACTTTCTTGTCTTTACTGCGCTACACAGTAAGGCAGCTGGGGAAATTCAAATCAAGTTAGGCTGTAATAAGTGAAACAAGGCTTGAAAATTGAATAATGGCAAAATTTTAGCGCATTAATGCATCAAAATGTGTATTTCTGCAAATAGCTGTTTTAAATATGCAGATAACTTGTTGAAAATCTCAATAAAAACAGAAGTGAATTAGAATAAGTCCACATGTGATGATTGAGAAGAAATATGAAAAGGTTACAACAAAATCCTCTGTCAAATACGACCATATAAACTCGAGCCCCACTCCCATGGAGTACAACAGCAAAAGGGCGGCCATCCATCCATCCATTTTCATCCACTGGCCAAGCAAAGCACCCCAGACGTCCCTCTCCCCAGCAACTCTTTCCAGCTCCTCCTGGAGGACTCCAAGGCGTTCCCAGGCCAGATGACATATGTAATCCCTCCAGCGTGTTCTGGGTCTGCCCCGGGGCCTCCTACCAGTGGGACGTGCCCAAAATACCTCCAGCAGGAGGCCTCCAGGAGATCAGATGCCTGAACCACCTCAACTGACCCCTTTCGATGTGAAGGAGCAGCAGCTCTACTCCGAGCTCCCTCCAGATGTCCGAGCTCCTCACCCTATCTCTAAGGCTGAGCCCAGACACCCCACAGAGGAAACTCATTTTGGCCGCTCGTATCCGCGATCTCATTCTTTCGGTCACTATCCAGAGCTCATGACCATAGGTGAGGGCTGGGACGTAGATGGACCAGTAATAAATATACCATATACCATGTTTTTAAAGAAATACTTCACCCTAAAAATGACCATTTGTTTATCAATTACTCATCCCATATTACATTGAGTTCATGAAGACAAACAAAAAATCCAAAAGCAGAATTGAAGACATAGGCGACTGCGTTTAACAACAGCAAAACTACATTAAAATATCAGTTTACAAACTCTCATGCAACTCATGCAGCATTATCCAAGTCTTATTCATCCACTGGTACGCTCAGTACTTACACAACATGTGCATTTTCACTAAAATCTTAGTACTGAAAACCAAACTGAAAGCAAAACTTATCTATGCTCTCTTCAAGGCCAGACTCCATTAACAAAAACAAAGATTTTACCTCGCTGAGCTGCTGGTCTAAAACTGCCTCAATCAGTTAGTTTGTTTGTGTAATTGTGTGACTTCGATGAATCCGAACTAACCCCATTTAAACACCAAACAAACTGCAGATAGAGGTAGCAGTAGAACAGCAGCTCCCGTGTTCAGCAAAGTAAAACTACAGTTTTTGTCAATGGAGTCTGGCTTTCAGAGGGCTTGTGAGTTGTGTGAGTGTTTTTAAACAAATGTTTTGATACGTGTAAAATGTGGATCACTATGACTTCAATTCATCAAGAATTTCCTCCATTTTTGGATTCTTCAACAAAACCCAGGGTGAGTACGTGAAAAAGGGTCATTTGGGGATTATGTATTCCTAGAAATTGCTCCATATCATGAAACGTTTCCAGTCGTCCATTTAAGCACAAAGACTGCGCTAACAGTAACCATAACACAGCTAAACAGTGCACCAGGAAAACAACATGTTTCGAGCGATAGCATGTAGCTTGTGGGAATCAAAATCCACACTTCTGTTATTTCCAAAGTTCTCCCACTGTACGCTCATAAAGAGAGGGGAAAGTGAGCCCACCCTTTGTTAACAACACCAGCTGCACACACATACAAACAAGGGGAAAATGGCAGCAGTTCAACTGAGCTCTCTTCCCTTGGTGAGGTAGTGGAGGGAAACCAAAACCCAACGCTGCCTTGAAAATCAAACACCCTTTCCTCGGTAGAGTTTCTCTGTCAGAGAGCTGAGACTTAAAGCTCTTCAAAACCTAGCTAAGAGCTAAGTTAACAGGAGTTAATGCGGTGGATTCCCCCCATATGACAGACCTCTTATGTTTACCTACTAGGAGAGGCTAGCTGGGAAATCCCTCTCATCCTCCAGGGATGTTTAGGGAGAGCTCTGACTTGCACGAATGCTGCCGAGTAAGCGCAAAGATGGGGCAGGACTAATGAGCAGGCAGAGAAGAAAAAGCCTTCCTGGGAATCACTGACAAACAAGAGGCAGGGAGGCTGTTTTTCAAGAGCAGCTCTCCCCCTCAACCCTCTGCAGTGCAAAACCCCAGATAGTCTGCAAGATCAAATTGCTTCGTTCCCTTTGTTGTGCTTAAAGCACAGACAAGGCTTCCTACTTTTGGCCTACTTGTTTCTCTAAAGCAACTGGAGGGGCGGGGATGATAGGGAAGGAGGGGAGAGGTTTGTTTGTGTCTATCAGAGCTGCCTGGCTGTGTGACAATGACTAGCAGAGCGTTGCATTACCTAACAACTGCTGGCTGGAGTGTGTTTATCTGTGGAAAGATACAGCGGCGGTTAACAGATTTATTGCTGCATGCTTCTCTTAACCCTTGATAAAGCAGGTCTGTGTGACAGAGACACTTCAGTGCTCCACACTCAGCTATATCTAAGGTTTACTATATACAGTCCAGCCTGTTGAACGTGCACACACGGAAGCCCAGTTGCGTATACAAAGTACAAAGTAACTGAGGCTGCTCCTTACAACAGACCTGCTCTCAGTCAATTTACATGCAAACAGCCACACAGAAGCCAGGCTAGGAGCATCGGTTCAGCCGGTGCAAACACGGCAAATTAGATTTTGTGTCCGCTGAAGTGTTGCTTCAAAGCTCCAGCTGCACACAGGCACTGATTATAAAGCACTGAAGCTGGAAACACCTTTAGAGACTTCTTCATGAGACAACTATCGACTTAATAGGCCTACAAGTTACTATGGACAACAGCAGCTGCTAAACTAATGTAATATAAGGAATAATGAGTTTAATAATCAACCACTGACAGAAAATTTGCAGCTACAATGATAAAAGATTACTTAGGACATTTTTCAAGCAAGCCTCAGTGGAAACAAAGCTTTTATTTATTTAAATTTCACAGATAAGGAATAACTGTGAAGACAATTAAGACTCCACAAAAATAGCCTTCTAAGTCTTGTGTGTGATTTATCCTGGCTTCATACCAGCAGAGGAAATCGACGCTTGTCGCTAGGCTAATTTATACAGCGTTAAATGCCATAGGCTTGTGCTAATAACGTTAGCATGTTGTATTTGTTTGGAAAACGTGTTTAGTATAAGACAGTTGTTTAATCTGTGAAGCTTGTGAGTTGTAATAGAGCCAAATGTTGTACCATTACCTTTGTTGAATGTGCTGTTGTCCCTGGCTTCACATGAGTAGAGAGAAGTCCGCTAGCCACTAGGCTAATTTATACAATGTAAAATGCCATAGCCTTGTGCTAAAAACATTAGCATGTTGTATTTGTGGGGAAAATGTTTCCAGATAATGTTTGTCTGTGAATGCCATGTAAGCCATGTTTAATGTGTGTTTTAATTAATACTTAATACAGCATAGTCTCTGGTTTTAGTTTGATATCTAGTGACAGAAAAATGTACATTTTTGATCTGCCATTAGCGCAGTTAGCACACATTAACTCAGAGGGGTAACCTGGCTTCTTTATTATATTTCGTGAACGTCTCTGTCACCATGAAGATCCCGCCGAACCCCATTCAAACTCTCCAACTACCTACAGAAGGAACAAATAGTCAAATATTTGGATTGAGCAGCCAAATCCAGTTTCAACTGACATGATTCTCAGGTACAGCCCTATTGCAGTGTAACATTTCAATCCTTATAAAACAAATTATCCCGACTTTTAAAGTATGACAGCAGACTGTCACTACCAGCTGCTGGTTGACATTAAATGCTTTTGCCTTGATGTTGTGTTAGAAATTAAATATACGTCAGGAGTACAGACAGTAGTGTTGACTTGGTACCATAAGGTGTGTGAGCAGGATGCCCTTTCATAAAAAGCAACAAATAAGAGTGAGGTGTGATAGCAAGAGTCTTGTGTCCACTCAGTAAGAAGACTGACAGCTGGACACTAGTGAGCTGTCAAATCAGTACAGCTTCACCTCAGACTGTTAGTTAGGAGGTTGCTGCTATGACCGGGAGTCTGGCCTTGTCAAAATGAGGCAGCTCTGGAATGAACAATGTTCAGCGGTAATGAGCAGTAGAAAGGCCTTGTAAACAAAAATCAGGAAAGTGGGAGAGGGCAGGGCAAGGAATAAATGTGATGCTAACAAGCAGCACAAAGTGTGGCCATGCAGTTTGTAAGGTGCAATGGATAAAACAGTCTGGGTAGAACAAGCAGCTGTAGGTGTTCTCCACATTACCACCTCATATTCACTGTGTAGAGCCCCATGGGGAATACAGACACACCCAGAAGCAGGTCTTTTACAGTATATAATAACTGCCCATGTATCATTTCAAGATAAGAGCTCATGGGATAGACTTCACCCCTACAGTACCTACCTACAGGTTATTTGTTTTCCCTTCCCTTAGGATCACATGAGGACATCTCTGTGAAAGCTTATATGGCAACTTAATGCACAAGACAAAAAGGGTGCACAAACAAAATGAAGCGCCAACATTCACTGCAAAAAAACAAGTAATTGTGCAGTACTGAAATCAATAGTTAAAAGTTAAGTGTGTAGGATTTAGGGGGGATTTAAGCTGAAACTTGTCCAGGTTAGAATTCCGGTCAGCTGACCTGAGGTAGAAAAGGGGGTAAGAAGTAGGGGTCGACAGATGATCAGCCTGGCCGATTATTGGGGCTGATATTAGGAATTTTTAGGGTTATCAGTATCTGTGATTTTTTTACACCGATATGCCGATATACAGTTTTGTTTTTCTTAGCTGCACTGTTTTGCCCCTGGCGTGGTTCTCACTGCCTGCACATACCACTCTAGGCTCTTAAAAGCAAACTCAAGACCTACCTTTATTGTGTAGTGCTTTGTCAGTGTCTATTTTTTTAATTCTGTGTGAACTATGATTTTTACAGCAGACATATATTGGTTGTAAATATTGGCTATCGGTTTCTCTGTTTCATCATAATCGGTATTGGCATCGGCTCTGAAAAAAAACATATCGTTCGAACCATAGTTAGAAGGTCTGAGATGTAGGATGGGGCCAAACCATTAGGGGCTTTAGAGTTAATGGGAGCCAAATTATCCACAGAGGTCTCCTCCTTTAAAAAAAAAACAAAAAACAAACCGATCGGTCATTTAAACCGCTAAACACTGAATAAAGCAGTTTCACGTTACAAATCAGTGTTCTACCAATGCTGCTGGTCGCAGTTGGGCTTCTAACTATGGTGGCTGATGCGAAAACGGGATTGGCCCTATCGAGAGCCTGTGTTTGATTGATCCACTCTGGGCTACTGTAGAAACATGGCAGTAATTGTGGCCATCTCCACAAATGAGGACCTGCTCCCTATGTAGATATAAACGGCTTATTCTAAGGTAAGGAAAACAAAACAATTCTTATTTTCAGGTGATTATTCACTAAAGAAAACATATTTATTATATTATATTCCAATTCTGCCAATAAATCCTACACACTAAACCTTTAATCACAGATTTAAATCGTTTTAACGCACATGCAGTGTCGAGCATACAGGCGCCTCAAACGGAAGACAGCATCTCATCTTGTTTCATTCATTCATTCAAGTTTTTATTTTCTGAAAACCAGCTTGAGATGAACTTCCCCCTTTAAGCACTGGTGGATAAGAACTATTTACAGTGGCTTATCATTTCTTTTATCACTCAAGAATTGAGGAAGCATTTGCTGACTACATCAGGTGACACTGATTATGACACCTCAGGTAGATAATCGCTAATTATACCTCATAGGTTACTGTTTGGTTAGAATCACTCAGCACTCTGTGGCACAACTGCCCAATCTGGGTCTAGACATTATGACATCTTATTTCAACAGACTAGAAACCCAAAATATTGACACCACTAAATGAAAATATTAGTCTTGCAATGGCAAAAAGTCCAGTGATACACAGTTAGTTGTTGATGGCAACCAGACCTATATGCATTCCTGATTTATTTGTGACATGATTTTTTTTTAGCTTTACAAGTAGACACAGGGTTGTGTTGAAAAGGCAGCCTCCTCAGTGAGAACGAGGTGATAACAAGCTCAGTCTGAAGCTCAAGTCGTCAACACAGGGTGTCTGGCACAGCTTGGGCTGACAGCAGCTGAAGATGACACACGTACAGCTACTTTTCTCACACACACACACACACACACACACACACACACACACACCGCTACCTGCCTGGAAAATCTGTATTCTCCCTGCTGGAGAGTTGATTTCAGCACAGGCTCCAGCTGGCTCTAAGATCTCCCTGATATCTTAATGCATTGAATTTCCCCTCGAGGATTAATAAAGTATATAAAATTAAATTAAATTAAAAAATCTGCATTCCTGAAACTAAAATGCAGGAAATAAACCAGTAGAAACATTTTTTCTTCCAGCCAGATGGAGCATGACGAAGCCTATTCTAAGACCAAGCTTACACTTGTCTGGGCAGCATTAGATGTTAATGATTTACTGCAGAATTATTTAATGTGTAAGTAATTCCTTTGGAGACTGGAAAAGGAAGGTACAATACCCTTCTAATCTCTGCCCTCAATCCCGCCATGATCCATCTGTACATCACAGCCTCTTAAATACAGCCTACACTCGTGGGAGTATAATGTATGTATGTCATGACATTTTAAATCCATCACCCACACATACACACACACACCCCAAAAACACATCTTACACAATGTATAAGGACAAAATAAAAGCCCTGCTTGCAACACATTGTCTGCATAGAGCAACATGTTAAACACCTTGCTGTACACGCCGTGTCTGAGAATCTTCAAAGAGATTATTAACCTTGAAACAACCACATCACCATGCAGCTGCTATTTCATTCATTACAGCTGACTCACTGCTGGCTCTAAAGACGGACATTTAGTACATCAACACTACAATGCAGTTGGTTACTGAAGGGCAATACGGCAATCATTTGAATTTCGCATCTCCTCTTAATCTCATGAAAATCAACAACTGACTGCTGTTAGCTTCAGTAACTCTCTGTCAAATGTAAAAGTCCAGGGTTATGTCACTAAAACAGGTTTTAAAGTCAAGTGTATGATTTAAATCTAACTTCATGGTACCAAGAGCACACAGTTTGACGGAAATCAGTCATCTGGAAGAAGATAAAACAACAAGCTCAAGGATTCACATGTGACTCTCTTGGTCTGTAACAGCTTGGGTTGCAACCAATGATCATTTTTATTAGTGATCAATTAGATTATTTTGTCTATGTTATGAGATAAAATAGTGAAAAAAGCAGAAGAAAAGATCCTAGCGCACAGCGTGACATCTTTAGATTGTTTTTTTTCTCTGAGCAACAGCAAAAAACGGTGCAGTACGGTGATGATGTGCAAAGCTCATAAAGTCCTGAAAGGTAAAATCTTGTGTGGCATCTATGGCTCAGAGTTAGAGCGGGTCATCCACCAATCGAGAGTGGCGGTCTGATCTCCTGCTCCTCTAGTCCGCATCTTGAAGTATCCTTGGGCAAGATACTGAACCCCAAACTGCTCCCGATGGCTGTTCCATCGGTATGTGAGTGTGTGTGAATGGTTACCAAGTAGCAGGTTGCGCCATGTGAATGGGTGAATGTGACATGTAGTGTAAGACTATAGAAAGCCACCATACAAGTGCAGTCCATTTATCATTACCATTAACTGTCCAAGGACACATGATAAAATGGAATGGAAATTAGCAACATGTAAAACGATCAGAACTTTACTCAAAATATTAAATATTGTGTGGAAATTAACAGCAACTTTTTCCAATCTAGTTAGCTATGTTTGTGACTAGGGTTGGGTACCGTTCATAACTGAACCGATACGGTACCGGTACCAAATGGTACCTTATTTCGGTACTTTTTAAAGTCTAAACTTCTCAGTTTCAACATTTTATTGAGAACATTTAGGAACAGTGCTGCACGTTAACTTTTGTCTGCACATTTTTTTTTGTCGCCATTTTTGCTGAGTCTGAGTGCGAGTCATGCACTCTCGCTCCGCCTCCACCTCAGGTACCAAAATTTGGCACCGATTCATTTTAAGTGAATCGGTACTCTGTAGTACCGACGTGAATCCGTACCAATCCGTACCAAGTACAAAACGTACCAAGTTTCGGTACCCAACCCTATTTGTGACATTATGTGGGTCATCCACAGAAGATTACTGTAATAATTAATTTCATCACACACAACAAAATTCCATGACTTTTCCAAAACTTTCAATGATTTCTACTAATTTGATGCCTAGAAAATGACATTGTGAAATTCCCTGACTGTTCAAGGTTTTCCATGACCATGGGAACTCTGTTAATATCCAACATAGATAAGCAGCATTCAGCCATTTTCTGACTGAAAGCAGAAAATATTTTGCATTTTTGCTAAATAAATGCCAGAACAATTAAAAAAGCACTTGATGAAGCACTTTCTGTCCATCGCCAAACTGTTTTAGCAATAATAACAGTCAGCTTAATACTAAATAACTACTTGAGAATGCACAATATAGGCTCAGAAGCTTGAAAAATCACATTAAACGTAGTTATCAGGTCAGCATTCTCCAGGTCCACGTATTTGATTTAGCTCTGAAGGATAAGAAATGCTATCCTTGTGCTATAGTGACCAGCACCACACTGTGTATCACCTCCCTTCCACTACTGTGAGCCAGCTATTGATTGGCTCTGTGTACTACTACTGTGAAATAGGAGAGGGTGGTGAAAAGCTGAAAAGTGTTAAGTACAATGGCAGGCAGGCTAACAGAGCTCTGGGAAGGCACACACCGCACACACAAAGCATCTCTGTCAAATCTGATACTGATGCACATGGACTGATGGAGGCTGACACACAAAATGGGAACACAATGAGTGTGATCTCACCTACAGTTTGGTTTCCCTCAGTGTGAACCACAGAGGAGGTTTGCTTTTGTGCATTTTTGGTATTTTGTTCATTTTGGTTTATGCTGCCCAGTGACCAGCAAAACAAACTGCAAGTCACATGATATCAAATCTTATGACATCGTTTGGACGCACAACAGCTTTTTTAAGGCTACTTGGGAGCTGACACTGGCATACTGTCACGTTTTTCACACGGTTTGGCAAAAATGGTCCATTTTCACATTTAGCAGTTACAGAGTGACTTGATCATTTATTATAAGTTGTTTTACTGGCCACATGGTGAATGTTGGTTTCTAGCTTTTCGGAGAAAAGTGTCTCTTTCACTGCTAAATGCTCAAATATGTTCACCAGCTAGTCTCTAACTGTGTCCGTCTGCTGTATGCTGCTTTGCAGGTATAATGCACGGTGGATTTTAGTGCTTCTTCTCTGTAAACAGCTGCCTGCTGAGGTCAATAACAACGCTATGAGAGCAATGTGAGTGAACTAAAACAGTAAATTTGTTCGCTGGACAGAAAAGCAATGAGCCGAAACTTACTAAAAAAAACTCTGTAAAGCTGAGTAGAGCTGCAGATTCAGCTGATAATCCTCTGTTGGTTCATGACTACGAGTGAACCCTTTCAAAAGTGTCACATTATTTTCACTTTAATACAAAAATACTGATTACAGCAGCTTTGACCTCTCAAAAAGAGGTTAGAGAATAGGGGTGGGGGAAAAAATGGAGTTTTAGATGCATCGAGATTCTGTCTTGAACGATGCGAGGATCGATTTGGAAAACTCATAATCGATTTTAATATTTTTTTTTATATTTATTTTTCAAATTACCATAACTCCTCGACCATTCACACTATGGACGTAATTCCAACAGATTCTGAAAGCTGAGTAGCGGATATATGGTACATTACGGTAGTGACGTCATTACCTGTGGAGGAGGGGAGTGAAGTGAGCACAGCAGGATGAGAGTGACAGCTGATGAGGAGAGTGCAAGTTGGAGTTATTTAGCGGTGTTTTAGCAGAGTTTTGGTGAGTTTTAGTGGAGTTTGGGTGGTGTTTTCTAAATAATATTATTATATATATTATTATTTACAACAGTAAATAATAGTATTTGTGGTTTTTTTGAGAGCTTTTGAGTGTTTTTTGACATATTTTCGTCGTATTTTCACCATAGTTCGTAGTTTTGCCATCGTTCGTCTTTTTTGCAATAGTTCGTGTTTTTATAGGTCATAGATAGTTATAGTCAGTTATAGCTTTGTAAATACTGGAGGAGAAATGTCGAGGACGTCGATGATGGACAGGAGAGTCCCGTTGAGGATGATGGACCGGAGGAGACTGGTGGAGTGTAGTCATCTCAACCACAGTAAGTAATACAGTTTGTATGCACTGGATATATATTCCCAGTTTTATTACAATAATGTTTTTCAATATCTAGTGTATTGTACTTGTACTTTTGTACTATTGTAATGTACTTTTTTATGATTATATTTGTTTGGCAGGGATCTAAACGGTGTATACATGCCTTAGATTTAGCTTAGGTTATAAGGGTATTTATGTCCTGGTATTGTCAGGGATAACCCTAACCCTGTACTCTGATGTTGTTTTCTTTGTGTTTTTTGTTTTTTCCCCCCTCATTTTGGTCACCTGTTTGTTCATATGCTCATGATGTCACTTCCTGGTATTACTTATATAGTTTTCACCTGTGTCCTCATGACTGATTTGTCACCCTGATGAAGGCTGTGTGCCGCAACGCGTAGGTGCAGTTTATCTTTTACAATGTATTAGCCACTTCAAATAAAGGTTTTTAATCTTTGGACCTCAAGAGTGCCTTGGTCACCTCCTTTTTTGCCATCTAGTGTAAATTTTCTTATTGGCTCATTTTAGAATCGAGAATCGTTTTAGAATCGAAATCGTTGCCTTCAGAATCGGAATTGAATCGAATCGGGAGGTGCCTAGAGATTCCCACCCCTGTTAGAGAAGTACAAGAATAAAGACACAAGAGCAAAGTAAATCTTTAAAACACTGTCTTTTCAGCCCAGTCACCAGAATAAAATGTTGGCACTGTATGTTTCTGCACAAATATTTACCACTTGTACATTCCATAAATATGACATAGTTCAGATTACATGTTTGAGTTGAGTTTCTCAGCAGAAGGAGGAGGGGGATGGTGGACAGTATGGCACCTAGGTGAGACAGCAGCAGACAGCAGCAGACCGGTGTAAGGGACCAACAAATTGGTTGTTTTTCTAATGAGAGTTTGGGAATGTCGAGCCGTGTAGCGACAAAAGTTGCTATTTTGCAATGAGCGTTCCAGACCTCTCCAACTATGTTATTAGCAACCAAGCCCGGTATTTTAAGCAGAAACACAACATATGGGGCGTCGGTGGCTTAGTGGTAGAGCAGGCGCCCCATGTACATGTACAATATAAAATATTATCAGACAGAATACTGACAAAATAATGAAACACAACAGTGATTTTATTAGAGTCTTCTTTGTCGTCTTTACCTACTAATGCTATTTTTTTTGCATCCTACGATGATAATCTCAGCAAAAACCTAATCTACGCTGCTGCCCCACATCTGCCTTTTAAATCTGCTCTGCGGTCTGACATACTTTTGTACTGAAAAGGATGTGATGTCATTAAATACATGTCTGTGTTTCAGGTTGCAGAAATCTGATGAAAGTGAGGTGCTGTAATCTGGCATGAGTCTCCATCCCCATCAGCTTTGTGACAAAGCAGCTTTTATGCAGCCCAATGATTGGCTGATGGGATCAGTCATCACCATGTCGACCTGGTAGAGAGCGGTCAAGTGCGGCAGGCTTTTCAAAGGTCTCCAAAAGACCTCCTGCAGCAGGTAAAATTGCAGTTTTATTTTCGCATTACTCCGCGATTTATGCTAAAGCCCGGAGTCCCTGGTGAGTGGAATAAACAGGGAGATAACAGCACTATGTAACCTCTCTTTCAACTGCCTGCACTGCGTTTATTCTACTTCTTTCAGGCTGAAGTGCTCGAATGTGCTGCCCACTCACACCAAGTTTGCAGTACTCCAACAACAGCCAGTCTCAACAAATCAATACGTGTGTTCAAAAGAAAATTAGCAACCTCATTACTGCTCACTGGAAAAGACGGTTTTATTAAGTGAAGGACAGAAACTGTGAATGTTCTGATGAAATGAAGTGATGTTTTAATGTTTACACACACCGCTAACAAAGACAAGTGTGAATGTACAGTATGAATACTATGAGCGCTACGACTTTAATAAGTGTGGGTACACAGGTGAGCCGTAATGATTGTTTATTCACCTAAACTGGAATTTATAACTGCACTCCTCTTTAATTAGCACTTAGAGACTTAGGTCAGCCAGGCCATTAGTTATTCATTAATTTGTTGACTTCTCACTTAGCAGGGAATAACCTTGACTCATTAAGTGTTTCCATACCTTTAGAAGAAGCAAAACTGAAAGTCATCTGTCCACTGTAATGGAAAAACACAGCGGCTGCCAGGTTTTATGGATTTATTTGATGATGTACCTGAGATTTTAAACAGGACTGCCAAGTGTGTGGATGACAGTCCAAGGAAAAACAGGCCCTCGGATAAACCTTGGACGTGCATCACGCTGTGCAACGATGCATTTTGCCTTTCAAATCAGAGATTAATATTTCATGGGGATAAAAACCATCTTTGCTGCATTACTGCCAAATTGCTTGGCACTTAGGAGCCCAGCAACAAGAGGCAAAGTGAGAGTGACAGTGAGAGTGAGAGTGAGAGAAAGAGAGCAGTAGGACTGTGAAAGTGGTAAAATCTGACGCACATTAAAGTGGAGTTATTTCACTGTCGGTTTAACTACCTTACTGCGAAAAATCCCAGCAAAGATTTTTAACTTTGATATCTGGTCCCTTTCTTGCTTCAAACTGAATTCTTCAACAACTCAATCCATCTTAATCTAAAACCATAAGAGCATTTCTTTCCAATCATATATTACCCTGGTGTGAATTTGGGTCACGCATATTTTTTTATTCGCAGCTTCACACAAAAAGAAAGAAACCAACAATTTCTGCTTTTGTGTGAGATGCCCGGTCACTACAATTACAGTTCTGCTTCTCCAGTTAATTAAATTGTCTTTGGCTCATGGGGGATGAATAAAGCCCCAGGGCGCTGCACACCATCCTTTGTCAGTGCCCAAATTCACCACATCAGTCTATTCGTCCAGAACTGGAGATAATGTAGCTCTGAGCACTTCCTCTACATTTGTACATTCGTCTTGGGCGTAAATGTGCTACAGGAAATGGTAAGTGTAGATGAGAGAGCAGATAAAAAACCAGAACAGAAACTACATACTGCTGACAAACTATTTATTAGTAGTCTGTAATACCTCCCATTCTGTGCTCTACAAAGCAGGCTGCTGAGTGCAACTTTTTAATATTCTCAACTGACAGAAATGCTGTGAGGATTCTTTTCTTTGTCTGTGTAACTGAATATACTTTGTTTTGTATTGTAAGTTGGACAAAACAAGCACTCTGAAGAACTCTGAAATTATTCACAGGGTACAGATATTTGTCACTATTTTCTGACTTTTACAGACTGATTGATTATTCTGAAACATAAGACCAATGTGTTCAATACTGCACACTGTTCCAGGCCAGTAAAACTGGAGCGCTCCAGTAACCAAATGGTCGAGGGACATACCACCTAAACACACATCCCTGGTTTGACTCCAGCTGGAGACTTCTGTCGCATGTCACACGGCTTTCTTTCACCTTGTTTTCTGTCTGCCTCTTCACTGTCAACTATCCAATAAGGCAAAAAAATTAAAACAAACAAAAACCAATATAATCTGCATATTTTTTGATTAGTTAGTTACTTGTTTAGGTTAGGAAATAGTGAAAAAAGACCATCCAGGTTTTCCAGAGTTCAAGTTGAGAACTTTAAATATCTGGTTAAGACCAACCCACAGTCCAACACCCAGATATATTTGATTTAAATCATTTTATTTGAATGTTCTCATCCTGAGGGGCCGGGTCACGTTGGCAGCAGGCCAAGCGAAGTATCCCACTCCCCAGCAATGCTATCCAGCTCCTCCTGGAGGACCCCAAGGTGTTCCCAGGCCAGATGAGATATGTAATCCCTCCAGCGTGTTCTGGGTCTGCCCCAGGGCCTCCTACCAGTGGGACGTGCCAAGAACACCTCTAACAGGAGGCGCCCAGGAGGCATCCTGATCAGATGCCCGAACCACCTCAACTGACCCCTTTTGATGTGAAGGAGCAGCAGCTCTACTCTGAGCTCCCTCCAGATGTCCGAGCTCCTCACCCTATCTCTACAGCTGAGCCCAGACACCCCACAGAGGAAACTCATTTCGGCCACTTGTATCCGCTATCTCATTCTTTCGGTCACCACCCAGAGCTCATGACCATAGGTGAGGGTTGGGACGTAGATGGACCAGTAAATTGAAAGCTTCACCTTCTGGCTCTTCACCACGACGGTCCAGCGCAGCACCCACATCACTGCAGAAGCCGCACCAAACCGGCGATCCATCTCATGTGCCATTCTCCCCTCACTTGTGAACAAGACTGCGAGATACTTGAAGTCCCTCACTTGAGACAGCAACTAAGGGATGTCTTCCTTATCCAATCGAGGTTCTAAGGACAGAGAGTGTTGTACTCACAGCCCTTTGAGACACATTTGTGATACTGGACTATATAAACAAAGATGACTTAACTACAAAAGAGGCAAATCTTCACACTGGAGAAGATGAAACCACAGACAGATAAATATTTCTTTACTATTTTTAACTAATAATGGCCAAAACAATGAAATCCATTATCTATTTTGTTGATTAACTATTAATTGTTTTAACTCTACATTATAAAGCTGATAAATACTGACAGTTTTTGCCTAGTGTTCATAGCTATTTCTGGCTTTCCTGCATTGTGTCTGATGAGGTTTACAGGGTAAATACTTAATGCATTATCGTATAAGTGCAACATATGCATCATTGTTTTGATATTGGTACTGGTATTACAAATATTAGTCTATGGTACTAACAACTTGTGATCTGCCCAAATCAAAACTCTGCAAACATCTGTCCAACTCCTAAAAATAAACTTACTAAGAATCCCACAGGGAAACAATGGCCCACACACAAAACAACACATATGCAAACATGTCTGCTTGTTGACTTGTATGGGTGATGGCACAGTCAAAGCCTTTAAACAAATCAGTCAGTGACCATTAATGTGACTCCACACTGATGTTTTTCATCAGTCCCACCAGGTTCAGACCAGAGTATCAAACTAACCAATGACTTGGAAGCCAAAGGGACGCTGCCTTTGCAGCAGGGCAGCAACCACAGGCTCTGAGGCTTTCTACTGTCCGATATGATTCAGTGTTAAACTCCCCGGTGAGGCCAAGCTTTTCATTAGCATGGAGCGAAGTGTGGGAGGGCGGCTCGGAGTGCTCCCTGCCCACTCAGCTGTAGTGTGGGCCACAAACTGCACCGGCAGAAAAACATTATGCAACACCACCATGCCATTGTGTACAGCGGAAGGGTAACCATGGCAACAGGATTCAGAGGCTGAGCAGAGGAACCAGCACTGGTTGGAGGAAGGAAGAGTGTGGTAGATAATCCTGGGTGGCCTTAGACAGCGTGTGTGTGAGAGTGTGTTTGTGTATAGATATGGATTTTGTCAGGATGTCCTGACAGAGTTTTTTTCTGACCCCCACTCCTTTCAAGTTAATTCATACAAACAATGCCAAGGCAACAGACACCAATAGCTTTGGTTTGCGTGGCGAAACTATGTCTGAGCTACACTGGAAGACCTCAAGTTCCTGTTTTACACCACATATTTCCACATTATTTCAGATGAGACACGTTAATAGGGAAGACACAAGCAGCACACAGACTGCCCATCACATCACAGAAACAAAGTCATCCTTTAGGAATGGACACCTTACTCACAAAAACATGCATAGCGGCATTAGCATGAAACAGTTTCATTTAATCAATCAATAACCGATACTACATTATTTCAGTCATTTTCTAAGCAAAAACGCCAATAATTTACTGGCTCCAGCCTCTCTAAAGTGAAAATTTGCTGAGGGTTTTATCCTCCTATGATATATAAATTGTATGTCTTGAGGAAATGAGGAATTTGAAGATGTCCCTTTGGGCTCTGAATACACGTGAAAGACATTTCTTGCTATTTTAAAGGAAAAGAAAGGAGACATTGCTGATAAACCTGATAAAGAAAAAGTGGCGGTGGTGGAGCTGTAGCAATCAGTTGGTTACTGAAAAAAGGCACAATAAAAATTGTATATGAACATACGAGCACAGTTGAGCTGCAACTAACAGATATTTTCATTGTTGAATAATTTGTTGATTATTTTCTTTATTAATCAATTAGTTGTTGGGCATATAAAATGAACAGCATGTCAGTGTCAAAATGACAATGGAAAATGCCGTGTTTTTTTCCACTACCAACAGATTTTCAGTTCACTGTCGTAGAAAGGTAAAGATGCCAGAAAATATTTACATTTAAGAAGCTGGAATCAGAAAATTTTGACTTGCTTTTCTTAAAAGAAGTTCTCAAACTGATTTATCAATTATCAAATTAGTTGGTGATTAATATAATCGTTGAAAACTGATGGACAAATTGATTGATTGTTGCAGCTCTAATATTGAAGATTGAAAAAACAAACCAAACAAAAAGATACAATGCTGATTCATATGGTTAAAAAGGGATTAAATATAATGAGAAAAAGGGAGATATGAACTCTCAGGCCTCCAACCCTGCTCTCACAATGCAGGATTTATACAGATAAAACGTAAGATTTAAGGTTATTCATTCATTAAAATTGATTTTTGGTTTTAAGCCCATGCATTTTGGGATATTTTCCCCCATACCACCAGACCGCTCAGCCACCTGGACACCACTACGATAAATCCTTCATGCTACATTACCTGTTAACCTAAAACTAGCTAGCCAACAAACTAACATCAAACTACAAAAGGCATCGGTGTTATCAGTAAAATCAGTCTCCAGCTAAAAATAGCACAGCGTTTGTTTATATTTAAATGTCTGAGTCATAAATGTTGTCAAGACCTTCAACATGGTTGGGGCATTCTATCATTTGACAACTCTCTACAGGTGTACAGACTTCTTCCCACTACAGTTCAGCAGCAACATGTGAACTGAGGGAGGGAGGAGTCACAGTTGCAGCTTTAAAAACTATAAGCGACAGCACTGACAGACAGATTACTGACAGAAAGCTAAATGAGAGGCAGGCAGTGTTTGCCCTTGTCTAGTAGCCACAGTGAAAAGCCATTCAACATGTCAGAGGAATGTCATTCACCTCCCCCAGCTCCAGGGCTTTAAGGCAGCGCCAACAATGGATACATTGTGCTTAGAGGTAAAGAGAGGTGAAAGGTTTCTTTTACCATCTTCAGACTTGTTATGATCTACAGCCACCATGGTTCCCAAACATTTTTACTGTCAAGAGCTCCTGAACAAATTCCTCAAGCCCAGAAACAGCGTTCATTTAATTACAGAGACACAGGTGTGGACTGTTTGGATATAAAGATAATCATCCTGGTACCCTTAAATGAGCTCTGTGGTAGTTTTAGAAATACACATCTGGACAATGACTGTGCCGCCTCTAACAGCGCTCCTAGCAAATCAATTAATTATGCAGAGATAACTGGGAAAGACTCATAAAACATAAAATGTGAAACAATGACATGAACTGATGAGCTGTGAAGTTCTCATTTATCCTCCATATTGATTCCAAGGCATACAATATTCAGTAATTTATGCAAATACTCTGTAAATCTGACCATTGCCATGCCAAGAATTAATTTCATAAATGATCAGGAGTTGGTAATTATCTCTAATCTGTATTCTTGGTTGGTTGAAGAAGCTGCAGTGAGCACCAGATACATATCAAAACCCATATTAATATTCTTGTAGGATTGATTAGGATCCTTCTAGACAGAGTGGGACACACTTCACTGCAGATTTCACACACAGCTAACAATGAAGCCACTGAGTAAAATCATGCAGTCACTGACTAGCTGCTGTCCAAGTCAATATAACTCAAATTTGGCCTTGGAATGGTTTGACAATTTCCAAAACTAGTGCCCATAATACCCGTGTTTCTCCAGCAATACCATAGTGATACTCTTTATGATACCTTATTTGCTTTTTTTAACAAAAGAAACAAAAAAACCCTCAAATGCCACCTTTGTCTAAATAAAAAACAGACTAAAATACTTTACAGGCAAGCTATCAGTTCTATGAGGCTGTACTAAGGCAAAGCAGTACTTACAAACTCACATGCTGATGTTGAGTAGGTGCAGTGTTTACCATGTTCACCATTTTTGCAGATTAGCACTAAACACAAAATACAGTTAAGGCTGACGGGAATGTCACTACATGTTAATGGTCACCAATGAAAGTATTAAACAAATTTTTGAACTAATAGTGACACTAAAGGAAAAGTCAGAGGAGTTGGGAACATGACTGTCGGTATCAAATGTCATGGCAATCCATCCAAAACATAACTACACAGAATTTGAAATTTGACCAGACCAGAACATGTCAGCTGCAAAATGACCATATGTATATCAATTACTGACCGTGTGTTGTCTTAAATTTGTGAAGAAAACCTTTTGCTGCATGGTGAACTGGGAATCCAAAAAAAGCAAACATTTGTCATGAATTGAACTGATAATGATCTGTGTTTAACAACAGCAAAACTACTCTAAAACATCAGCTCTCACACAACTTGTGCAGTATAATCCAAGTTTAATTTATCCAGTCGTAGCTCAGTATTTCCTAAACACATGCATTGTCGCTAAAACCTTACTAAATTACTTCCGCCCACAAGTACCACATGCATACGAGCTCTGCTCTAGCCGAGTTCAATCCAAGCAGCAAACTTCAGGGCTGAAAAACGGGGCCAATGTCAAAGTGCCACAGCCTGCAGTTCCCCGAATGGCCACTTGAGGCTGGCTCCACAGGTGAGTTAATCCCCATAGACCCCATGTTAAAATGTCCAACTTTACAGCAGAAATAAACATGTTTACAGACTGGTAAAAAAAGAAGCTAATTTCCAAAATTCATGGCAACTGTTCGAAGGGTGAAGTTTAATATAACAAACCCATTTACATTTTATTGAGGCGTAAAGTTACACATATTTAAAAGGTGTGGCTGTTGGAGTGATCGGCCGAGTGATCGGCTGTTTGAGAGGCGTTGCTACAGTCTAAGTCAGATCCACTCTTCGCTCCTCCACAGCTCTAATCAGTCCCTCCAGAAAATCTTGCGATCGCAATAATTAACACAAATTCAACGAAAGTCCGCAATATTTGCGGGGGCTTGTTGCAACGTCAGCGTCATTTGAAACTTCATCAGATGCATCATCAAATGTGCTAATGGCACTGCAGTATGGAGGAACGCTCTGTATTGACATAAGAAGTTGCACTGTTTAAATGCATACAATATGTGTTGAATGTATTAAAATGTTATGTTTACAGAAGATGCAGCTTACATGTTGTTTTACAGTCACATTGTCTGGTTTGAGAACTACAATATTCACTCAGGATTTTTTGCAACATTATTGGAGTCCATGTTATGTTCTCGTTTTGTCATTAGCCGCAATTTTTTTTATTTGTCGCAATATCCCGTAAAAAAATCACATAATAATGCCGCCATTTTGAATGAAATTTTTGACAAAATTGGTCGCAAATTCAAGGGTTTTTTGCCGCGGGATCCTGGAGGGACTGTCTAATGCTCCATCCTCTTGTTCAAACATGATTACTTCTGGCTCCCCAAAAACAAAATGGCGGAGGATGAAATGATGAACGTGAGGTTTCAAAACAGCAGTTCACAAATAAATGGGTGACGTCATGGTAGCTACATCCAATCATATTATAGTCTATGGTTCAAACGCACACCCTTGCCCAGGCAAACTACTCGGCCGTGCATGAGACTGTTCGTGCTAGCATGTTTTAAATATAATGTTGTCAACTAGGTTGGGGCGGTATCACAATATTACGGGACACTAGGGTATTTAGAAATCCCGACGGTATAATTTTCAATACTGTCAAAAATAAAGGTGCTCCTCTCTCTACTAAACTCATTGTATGTAGTGGACACCACATGACACCAGGGGTCTCTGGTCTCTAAGCCATACACTGTCACCGCCCAAGCCTATTGTCAACATTGTCAGTTCATGAAGAATGGTGGCCTTTTTTGGATTCTCCATTCACTGAGGAGGCATGTGAGACACAGGTTTCTTTACAAAGTCAAGGTAAAATGCAGTGAGTGATTGATATATACTGTATGGTCATTTTGCGGGTGTAGTACTTCTTAAATGGACACCTCTGACAGTTGTCAATACTCAGCATCACAGATCCATTTTTGTCAGCACCACAAAACTGATATTTTGAGTTTAAACCTACTCATCTTGCCTCCTCTGAAGTCTGCTGCTAACCTCAACAACAACACTAGGTTTGCACTCAATCTGATATCTCGTCATGCTGGTTAAGCGATTGTCAGAAAGCCAACAGAATAAGGAGAATCACTGCTGTACCTGTTTTCTGTATATGCTAATGTGCTCAGTTAGCTTAACAGAAGGACTGAGACACACATACAGAAACCAGCTTGATACCAGGTTGTGCATACAAATTGAGAGAAGTGCAAGACCGTTGTTCTGACAACCAAGGAGATGGTGGCAGAAGGTGAGGAGGGGGGCTGCTGGTGCTTCAGCTGCTCCATCCATCGTCTCCTGTTTTATTTTGTGCTCGCTCTTTAAAACAGGGCCCCTATACGTCTGGTGAAACTGACATTCAGGCGGTTTCGAGGTGGTTAACTCTGTCATGACTCAGGAAAACTCAGCAGGCACACAGACTGGTTTTGTGGGTTTAGCAATGACTTTCTGTGCTGATGTGACCCTGTTGTTATGAGACAATCTATAAAATGAGTAGGCAGGAAATGACATTCAAATGCTAAATCATGACTGTGCTTCATGATTTGTGGTAATGACTGTGTGATTAACAGAGTTGAATTTCCTCACCTCCAGTCTGACCTTGTTGACACTAATTAAAACTAAACAGAGTTTTGAAAGCCGTTGCCCTTTCTTTTGATTATCTCGAAGCAGAAACACATCACAGACAACACAAAAGGTTGCTCTTCAAGGAGAGGACCTTCAAGGAAACCAAACATAACAGACTGTGTGAGTGTGAATATTGCCAAGGCAACTCAGAACGACAACAATGATCCACATAGAAACAAGCAAGGATTATCAGGACCAAAAACTGTGCTTTAAATGCTCCCAAAGTTCATAGATTTTATTTGTATATCTGTTAATATGAGGTATGATATAATTCAATGTTAGTGACCATTAAGCAGTATTGAAACCAGCTGCGTGACGAATCTGTACAGACTCAGAGACAGAGGAAGAGAGAGGGCAGGAAAAAGATAAAGCCAAAAATCTATAGCAGCCGATAAAACTCTTAGCATTCACTTAGGTGCATGGTGCACTTGCTAAATGAATTCCCGGCAGAGGGCAGGAGTGCATATTGAGTATGTAATGCATACTGAGCAGGGTCATGCATTTGTGCTGGCTGGGCCATGCATGTCATTTGTTTTTGCACACTTGCATGGACCATATAAGGCCTTCAAGCCTCGATGCTGGTGCAGGGTTTCCCACACATTCATTTATTTGGGGCGGCCCGCCACAATTAAAACACCTGCCACCACATTGGATAGTTCAATAGGTGCGCTGTTGTAATATTTATGCTGTTCGGTTATTCATTCGTCCACATTCCCGCAGTGCAGAGTGTACTATGTGCACGGACGGAGCAGCAGAACATCAGGCGCAATGAAAGTAAAGCCTAGCTGCTCATTGTGCTGGGTCTTAAAGTTTATTTTCATACACAAGTAGCTGCTCCTCTCATCCATAGATCAACTGGTACACAAGGAAACACAGGTTAAAAAAAAGTAAAGTCTTAGTCTTTACATCGCCGCACAGCAACCTCCCCAACAACCGCCCCAACAACCGCCCCAACAACTGCCTACCTACAAGACAGTTTTTAAAGGCGGCTGCTGCTGCTGCTGCTGCTGCTGCTGCTACGATCCAGGGCTGCAATGACAGGTAGATGCTTTGGTGAATGTAACTGGTGGAAGTACAAGCTACTTTTGCATCGTGTAAATAAACGGTAGAAAGACAACAGAAATCACTGAAATTACCAAAGATATTTGGGCAATTTAACAGTCATCTTAAGTTTGTCGGAAATGTTATCCCAGGCCTGGTCTTCGTCTGGTTGTCCTCATAAGTTGCTAGCGCCGTGTTGTTCAACCCCAGATATTCAGACAGCAACCCTCTCATTCTTCTGCTTCCATGATACCCACTCCCTTCTTTTTGACTAGCCAAAGCCAGGTGGCTACCACCAGCAGCTCAAAGCAGTGAACTCTGCACACCAGAGCAAAATCTGTGCGCGTTCATGTGGGCGGCAACCACCTCATACCCCTACCGCCGTGTTCGAAACCACCTCCCCTCTGCTGCCTTCCTCAAATTGGAATAATTGGAAGCGACGAGTTACCGAGCGGTGTGATTTCCTTGACAATAAAATTAGAAGCTGCTAAGAGAAGTACGTAAGTAACATGATTGGGTGTGCTGGCTGAACACACCTCATGCTTTCATTTTCATAACATTGATAACATTCTATCAAAAGTCAGATTGAAACTACTGGCTACTTAAAGAATTGCTTGGCCATCAAGTGGAGGAGACAGTCCCAGACAGGGCAACACTAACTTTTTGTCGAAGACAAAACAGGTGATGTATACTATTAACAAATCTGGACACTCACTCTTAGAGAAACACCTCAGCAACTAACTGTGAGACTGCCATGTTTCAAGATCACACATAGGGGTTGAAATTATAACTATCATCCCAATTCTTATATGACTTTTTTGAGGCTTGGCTAAAACCTGCTGCTCAGTACAGCTCCTGTTGTTCACATGAGTTCATGATTAGAAACTCAGGCTTTTACCCTGCTGTAGTTTCATGAAACAACCAGACAGCAAGCAGTCAAGTCATTCAGTTGGCACTGCTGCAGCCAGGCAGGCTTGAGCCAGACTGAGGCTTTACTTAATCTAACAGTCATATGTTAAACCCTCAAGAGTATTTTTCAAAAATGATCTTTAATCCCTCTGGGGGCTGATGACATTTTGCTCACAGTGCTTCAAATTATCCTGGGCACAAATAAGCCCACGCAAAAAAGAATCTATCAGAGCATAGAGGCAACAAAAGCCTTTTTAACGTGTTACGATGAAGATTTTAAAAAATAGTGAGTGCACAAAACTTCTTACAATGTGTGTCAGAATTCATGCACTTTAAAGGTGCATGTGTGGAAGTTGTGTAGGCGTCCATTCCCTGGAAATAAAACATGCAGTGGGACAGCAGGAGGATGTGTACAAGTATACTCAGCTTAGAGCTGCATACGTCTTGATGTCCTGACTACCTGCATGAACTCACTGACAAGTTTGCCTGTATGCCCGTTGACAGATGACCACCACTTTGACATTTTGTCTTCAACATCCCATAACAAGGATTCTCTGACCTGTCCAAGGTGCCATGACTATTTCATTGTCAATTTTTGTGCTCTTTGCTCAGCTACGGTGGCTTTCACAGCTCATGCTACCTGCCCAGTATTTTTTATGACTATTCAACACAAACACTCTGTTGCCTCTTGTCTTTTTTGGGGAAAGACAGCCAAAAAAGAAAACAGTAAAGTACATACTGTTTTGTATTGGTTTATATTTATCTGGACATTACTTTAAGTTATGAAATGAGGTTTAACGGTGCAGTATCACTGGAACTGCATCATGTTTGCCAGTAAATATAGTCTGACATCTTCCCAGAGAAATGTCTTCGATTCACGTGGGCGAGCGTGTGTAACAACAGAATAGAAAAACGTCGAAAGGAGGAGTGTTACATAACAAACACATCTTTTGAATGCAATATAAAATGTTTACACCACCCTGTTCAAACAGAATAGATTTCTCACCATTTTTTCCTGATCAGCTATTCCACTGTCAACTTATCTGGGACTAAACGGCTCCATGTTTACTTATGTACAGTCATCCGACTCATTATTGTTGATGGCAGGTGAGAAGAGCGTGTGACAGAGTATTAGCAAGAGTGCAAAAGCAACACAAGGAGGATGAAAGATAGAAAAGGGGGAAAGTTGTCTTTCCCTGATGATTATAGCCCCTCCGTTTCTGCGCTTGACTGCCTGCAGATCTCTCCTAATTGACCACAAAGGGCTGTAGCTCCCTCTACGCCCCCCCCCCAACACACACACACACACACGGAGCATGACACCCCTGCCATTCACCCGCTAACACAGTTGGCAGGGGTCCAATTATCCTCCATTGACTGTAGAGATTAATTGAAAATAACTCATTACGCTCCTCGAGGACATTCCAAGTGAGTCAGATTTCAATTGGCCTTGTGAGCTGACCGCAATTTGAGGAGTCTGACTGGAACGATCACAAGGCTTAAGTCATCCAGACAGAGATGGACAGACTGGCCTTCGAGACATCGGCAGAGAAAGCAAGAAAGGGAAGAAAATCTGAATTGAAATCTGAACCCTGCAGGAGTAGCCTACTGTCTGCCAGTACTTCTACTTCTGCACCATTTCTGCTTCTGCTCTTTCCTTATTTTTATTTTCATCTCTTAAATGATGATCTTGAAGTCACAGGAATATCATCATGCCTCTCTGACACATACTCTTTACTACTGCTGCAAAATGTTGGCAATACAGACTGAAGCATAGTGTGCCTGTGCACTCAGTTGTAGATAAGTGTGTCAGACTAAATGACTAAAATGTAAATACACACTGGAAGGTGGTGACCAAGGAAAGATATGCCTTGTTATATTATCCTACTACGACTGGTATCAATGGCGTCCTTCCATATTATCAATTCTGAATTTGACCTCTTGACTTCACACCTGATGCCAACAATACTGGGCAGATATTTTGTCATCAGCTTCAGTATGATGTGATCACAGCTAAATTACAGCAGAAATCTTAAGCTAATCACCACCGATGAGCTACAGGATTTTCCATCCAACCAGCCAACAGTTGGCCATTGGTCAATGCTGGGCCATTCAGCATGTTAAACGGCATCAGTGACAGCTGAGCCAATTGGTGAATGAAACCACTCCGATTGGCCTACAAGAAGAGAAACAGAAGTCAGGAAAGTAAACAAACAGCTGAAGTCAAGAGGGAGTGAGATCAAAACACACTTGCCACAAAGGTAAGATTATTTTTCTTTAGCCATTGAGCTCTTTTGCAGAAACGTTTCATGATGGTTTGTGTTATTGTTTATTGGCGGTCAGTAAATATGCTCCGTTCTTTCAACAATGGATTGTGTTGTTAATGTGCTAACTGGCTAACTAGCGTCAAGACGCTCTTCCAGTTTCCCTTTTTGAATTAAAATTAAAGACTACCGCTGTCTGCTAGTGCGGAGGGTAATTTACTCTCACGCAGGCGCAGGACATGCATGCTAGTTGGCCATTGGCTGTAGTCTTTGTGGTGTGTTCAAGCTCAACTTTTTGGCAAGACACAGCTACGTCAGGTGACCCAGCAGCAGGGCGGCAACTAATGATTATTTTCATTGTCGATTATTTCTTCGATTAGTCGACTAATCATTTTATCGAAAAATGTGTTAAAATGTTGAAAAATGTCGGTCTGTCTCTCCCAAACCCCAAAATGAGGTCATCTAATGTCTTGTTTCGTACTCACGCCAAAGGGTTTTAGTTCACCGTCACGGGAGAGTGTGTAAAGCTGCCAATATTTGAACGTAAGAAGCTGCAATAAGAGTATTTTGGGTACTTTATAGTACTTTTCTATGAAAAATTACTCAAACCGATTAGGCGACTACTAAAATAGTCACCGATTATTTTAATAGTCGATTAGTCATCGATTAGTCGACTAATCGTTGAAGGCCTACCCAGCAGGGGGCCTTTGTTGTCACCCGTTCTCTGAACTTTGAGGGCCGTCCTCTGAAAGTCAGGGATTCGAATCATCAGTCAGAGTCGGGTACAGTCCTACAAGCTTTTATGAACTACTTTAATCACTGTTGTATTACATACGTCTCCTGTAGCTCTCGATAAAATAGCTATCAATTCAAAGGAAGATGACAAACCTAACGGATTACAACCGTTAATTCAACTGAGAAAAATAGGAAGTGCGATGACATAATTCAGTCACATTGTGTAAACTCTGCATTTCCTTTTTTCCCCAGTGTCCATCATTATAAAACTTCCTCAAATCAAAGCTGCTATAAACATAATGAGACTTTATTAATAACCGAAACTAACGTACTTAAAGCCAAATCCTTGGACTCAAAAAGAGGCAACACTGCATTTATGTGACAGCGCTGTGGCTCCCCTGAGACGAGGGGGTTGGGTTAGGGTGGGTGAGTGAGTGGCAGGCCTCATCAAGGACACTCCTGCTACCCAGACTGCCCCTCCACCCAATAATGCAATCCAGGGTAGGGGGGTAAATCTAGGTCAGTAGCTGGGGCACAGTCTGCATGGAGTGTATGCATGGCATTAGCCGGCGCTGGTTGTGTTCGAAAAAAAAGATGTCACAATTTGCTTTAGTGAATATTCTGTAGATTTATTTTTAATAGTCTGCATAAAGACGAGCAGTTTCTTGAGGGGAAAAGAAGTTTTGAATTATATCGCCATTTAATGCGGGAGCACATGTGGATGTCTCGCATATAATCCTATTTTGTATTCATAGAAATGGGTCTTTGGGGTGATTTTCACAGAGGAAAAACCCGAACGCAGACCCAGTTTTATGCTTTTTATGTTCATTTGCATTGCAGAATCTCGGGTGAAATACAGCAACCCCTCCTCCTCTATGAATGGCAGCCATAATTCCAGACACACACACACACACACACACACACACACACACACACACACACACACACACACACACACACACACCATAGACACAAAAGGAGGGCCAATTGGTAGAGAGCCACGCAGCAGTCAGATTAATGTAGACTAATGATAGAGGCCGAGCACTGCAAAAATATGCAAAGTGTAAAACTGCCCTGTGGACCAGATGAAAGGCACAGACCAAATATATTCCACAGTCAGCGAATGTCTTAGTTCATCTTTCTCTCTCCAAGTCAGCCGGAAAGCAGCTGAGTCAGTGGGTCTCCAAACAAATGACAACATGGAAACTGGAAAAAATAACTGAACTCAACTCACATGACCCAACAGCTTGTTTTTTTTTCATGCAGACTTGGATACTGCTCTGTTTTGCTTAAGAAGAAGAACCCAGCATGCTGTGGTCAGACCAATATAAAGGTTTGCTGATATTCTAGACTGATAGAACCCTCGTATGGAAGATCAGATATCGGCCTGGCAGTGTCGTCTACTGCTGACGTGATGGGGGTTTCTCTCCTTTTGACAGCAATGGAAAAATACCCTTGATTGTAAAGCTTTTATGGTGTCCCAGATTTCCCCCTTCCCCAAACAACAGGAGGGAGTCACCTGAGAGCTGCTTGGCCACATTAGAATCTAATTAGGTTTTCTGTCAAATTATTGTGGAAAAGACATTTTAAAAGCACTCATGGTGATAAAATGCTCGGGTAAACACTGAATCTTCACTGGCATGAAATTAGTTATACATAGATATATTAGGGATTCTTTTTTTAGTAGTATTTTTTAAGTATTTCATAAAACGAGGCTGTCTTTGCAAAAGGAAGACAAAAAAACGTTTTAAATTGATGCTACATGAAAACAGAATACAAAGGAAAAGGCTCTGGCTTTTGCTTTTTTTTAAGAAGTAGAAAACCTACAACTACCAAAATGCACTGCACCACAACAGACCAATAAATGTTCCCGCTGGTGGGTGACGTTATGTAAGCTGCCTGTCTGAAAACAACATGGTGATCAGCTAAACAGTAAGCTAAAATATGTTTCTGTAAACATTTTCGGGGAGAAATAGGCAACACAGTAACAGAATCTTTATCAGTCTCCGTTTACACAATACAGGAAACACTATGGTGCCCACTTCCTGTGCACAAAAATATGTTTCTGAAGACATTTAAGGTGAGAAATAGGCAATACATTAACAGAATCTTGGTTTATAATGGATCGGCACTGCCTAGTGTTACCTTTTGATCAAGTTAAAAAGACAGAGAGGGACAGCTCCCTCTCAATCCGCTTCTATAGTCTTTGGACCAATCCCAATATCCCCCTTGTCCACTACCCCTTAGCCCTTGGCCCTACCCCTAGCCATTGCCCACCCCTAGCCATTGCCCACTACCCCTTGGCCCAGGCAATGAAGCAACGAGGGGTAGGAATTGGGACACCACTCACTACGTCACGCGTCTGTTACGTTCACGCATACGTAACTATTTTAAACAGGAGGCTGCGAGCCATCTACATTTCCAACCGGCATCTACAATGGAGTCTCTGGTTGAGTTCATCCTACGTATCGCATTTGCTGTATTCATCATGCTTCGTTTGATGAACGACAGACAACAGGGGACTTCTGCTAGCTAGCTGGCGTGTTATTGTAATGTGAAAAATTCGACAATTTTGCAGAACAGGACAGATGACAGACGCCAGATAGTGCGAGCTAGCTAGCTAGCTAACAAGCAACCTGATGACGGTAACGTTAGCTATGTATGAACTCCCCGTCTCTTGCTCGGAGGTAGCCATGGCGACATCTACCCCTCGCTGGCAAGTCAGCATCTGAAATCCCTCACTCCGAAGGGCTAGTTTCACACCCACTACCCCTCGTAATGCCCCCTACCCCTACACGCAAAAAGGAATTGGGACACCCCTACTCCTCACGGGAACGTGCAAATGTAGGGGTAGGGCCAAGGGGTAGGGCTAAGGGGGGGTATTGGGACAGGCCCTAAGTGTCTTAATGCAGAAACACAATCTGTAGTTCGAGCAACAGCTCTAGAGCCTAAGAAACATTTCATCCAGCAGATCTGAACTGGGAGCTGAGCACTTTGAGTACTTTGTTCATTTCATACTACGCACATTGTTATAATACAACCTGGTTCAAAATCGTTAAAGTATCCCTTTAAATAATAAATGAATTGTTTGGTCTATGAAATGGTGAAAGA
The DNA here is from genome assembly GCF_006386435.1 of Epinephelus moara. NCBI lineage: Eukaryota > Metazoa > Chordata > Actinopteri > Perciformes > Serranidae > Epinephelus > Epinephelus moara. The sequence continues at coordinate 38,051,941 of NC_065513.1, read as the reverse complement.
AGATGCTTCCCAGATCCCAGGATGACATCCTCAAAACGTCTTATCGTTGTCTAGCTAACTCAATCAGTTAGCTTCAGCACAATGTATTGAACTATTTAACAAATATTAGCAACAAGAGCCAGTTGGGGAAAATAAAACATGCCCTTCGATGTGCTGCTATTCTTCGACTGCAGGCTGAAGAGACCTTAAGCCCCGATAGAGCGTGTTTTTATCCCTGCAGTTTGACAGCCAGGCCATACACCACTGCTATGAAACCCTCAAATGCTTCAACGATGCTTCTCCCCTCACTTAACCATCATTTTGAGGAGGTATCAAATAGGAGACCCGTTAAGATGCCAGTTACCATGATGTCTTCAGTAATCCCCCGCTGATCTCGTGCCTAAAGTGAGAATTTTCTGCCAATCTGTGAGGCAATTAGAGACCAAGCGAGCACAGATGTGGTCAGTGCTTGGCTGATTCGAGAGAAGGGGTTGAAAGGAGAGCAGCAGCGGTGGCAATTTCTATCAGGAGCCCTTTAAAACACAGCTGGAATTACACACTAGCTGGCCATTTTTTGGATGAGGTTCAAAAGAGAGAATTTGATAACCGATGCATTTGCCCGGGATTATCACACTTTCTTTAATGCAGCTCTGCAGGTAACAACTTGATGCTTCGCCTGGAGGCTCAACAGCTAACCCGCTGTGACTCCAGCAATTCCCTGAACGACAGTTCGTTTTGCACTTCTAATAATTCCAGTTCTCCATGCTGCCTTGTGCACCTCTAGAGGGCTGGTAAAAATCTGTCTAGTTATCCGACATTAACACACACACCATACTGACAGGGCTGAGAAAGACTGGTTAAGGTCATAGGGCGGTTAAATCATGGTCTAAAGAATCAATCATTTTGGATAGGGAAGACTTTAGCTTTAGCAGGTGATTCCAAGGGCTGGAAATACACTTCAGGCTGCACACTTCACCCTCAAAAGAGCTCTACACATCTCCTCTGGTTGTATTTATGCAGCTGCGTTGCTTCTTCCACGCACCCTCCTCCTAATTATACTGCTTGCATGTTCACTGGAGCTAGACACTAATGAAGCTTAGATGCTCAGCTTCACCAGGCTTCAGTGTTACTATGCATGCACACACCAAAAGCAGGCGGTGTCAGTTTCAGTGAATGGATAAAGTCCCTGCTTGGATGATTTCCCATTCTGCCAAACCAAATGGGCCTCCGTTCAATTCCAGCCAGAGTCTGCAGCCTGGAGTACAGTCACATCAAAAGCCTCTCTGTCTTTAAGCGTGCAAGGCATTACAGTGCAGTCATGCCACTGTTATCTAGCCAATGAATAGACAGACTCACCAGCTTTCATCAAGAACTAACTGGTTTATCCCAAAGTTCATCCAAGTTAATGCATGGTAAAAAAATGTTTGGGAACAGCACGATATTCATAGTCATTTAAAAAAAATTATCACAGTGTACAAAAGAGTCAGATTTAGGAAACTGTCCTAAATCCACAACACTGCCATGAATTTCCATTGCTGAGTTTTGATCATTGGCATAAGCAAAGTCCTCAAACTGCTAAATAAGGCCACCTGTTCCTCGTCCAATTGGGGTTTCACTCATTAAAATATTACCCAAAAGTTAAAAGAAGCCTTAAGTCCTGCTAAGGAAAACAAGGGCTGCATGATATGAGGAATATGCATTGAATATTGCCATAACAATATTACTTGCGCAGTACCTGTCTCTTCTGTAACCAAAATATTGCCAGACGGCTGACGTGCTATTTTTTTTAGGTACCAGTTCCTCTTTGAAATTGCACTTTTGTCTGCACTCATCTTGTCACACTTTCCGCCAACCATGCAAAGCAGTGCAGCAGCTTTAGTTTAATAAACCTCCCTCGCATGCATACAGATTCTGATCGATCAGACTTTGCCTTCTGGCGACGGCACTGTCTGACTGGCCAGAGAGTTAACAGCATGGCGTGCATCAATGTAGCCCCTACAGTACAGACAGATTACATAAGATGTTACGAAATTCAAAGTGCAATATCGCAGTCTTTTGTGATGTGTCTATTGCGCAGGTTTACATCACCATGACGATGGAAAACTGATGGGCAATACTGGGCAGCTCTAATGAAAAGAGAAGAAATCTAGCAGTGTCTGATGTCGTATTTGGGGATCCAAAACAACCATAAATATGAATACAGCTGTCAACTTTGTGTCATCAAAGTCCAGTCGTACTGTGAGAGAAATAAAGATGGGATGTTTGGCATGAAGTTTGACGCTAAAAAACAGTCTTGCCGAGCAGCAACCTCCGGGTTTGGCAAATGAAGCCAACACAGAGGTGCCAAAAGCTGCAGTTCCTTGAATGGCTACTTGAGGCGGCTCCAAAAGCCAGACAGTCCTCATAGCAGGGATGCACCGATCTGATATCTGGATCGAATATCGGCACCGATATCATCAAAATAGATGGATCGGGTATGGGAAAAGGAGCGAAGGACAGAATCTGCTGTGTGGAGGTATTTCACACTATTTCAACTGCTGTTGCACAATTGTTTCATTTTATCTTAGGAAAGAACTGTGTAGTCATCAATGCCTGATGCCTCTAGTCTTTTCTGTTCTACATGTAAAGGTATATAGCTTTTGAGGTCAACCATGGTATCGGATCGGTATCGGGTATCAGCTGATACTCAAAGCCACAGCATCGGGATCGGTATCGAAACTGAAAAAGCTGGATCGGTGCATCTCTACCTCATAGACACCCATGTTAAAATGCCCACCTTTGAAGCAGAAATAAACATGTTTACAGCCTGGTTGAAAAAATGGTTTTGGTCTTTAAAGCTAATTGCAACATTCATGACAACTGTGAACTGTGGGTGAATTTTCATATAACTCACTGGTTTCCATTTTATTAAAAGTTATGCATAATTAAGGGTGGGACGCTTTTTATGACAGGCTGTCTCCCAATTGTCTTCTCGTATTCTTAGTCAGATCCACCCCTCGCTCCTTGCTCCTCCACAGTGCCAGCCTTTCACCCAAATGTGGTCACATCTGGCTCCAAAAATCCAGGTGCTGACTGCTTCAAAATTTGAGTCCACAAACCAATAGCTGACGTCACGGTAGCTATGACCATTATTTTTACAGTCTATGTGTCTCTAGGAGAAAATTCTAAATACACGCTCAAGGCCCAGTGTCCTGTTTTGGCTGTAGACAAGGTGCATTATGCCATTTTTAGCCAATGCAAAACATGCCTCCCACTGACGGATTATTCATTTCTGTTCTAGAGAAGATATTATTGGACTTATTTCCAAAAGTAGGTTCACAGAGTTTTATAGATTAACCAGGCTATCAAAAGCTGAGCTAAATGTATTATTTCATATCATGCAGCAGCCTTGAGCTCCCCCTCAAGTCATACGTAATTCTTCTTTCTCATAAAGAAATGAAATCCTTTCAAAAACAGACTTGTGTAATACTCTATCTGGACTGCTCTCAATCAAAATACGAGCTTGCATGGATGCCTTTATTACAAGAAAAGCCAATATTTACCATCTTTCAAAACTCCAAATATTAAAAAATCCACTATTATCTCACTATGATGTCAGACGACCCAATTTCAAATCTCCTCTCTCCTAATCAAACTACAACGGAGAATGGATCCTGGTGTTGGAGCGACAACCAAATGAGACTATCACACTCACAGAGCCGTGTCTTTACCTCCAGCCAGAAATTCAATCCCATTACACAAAGCTCCCCAATCGTCTCTATTACCAAAGTAGCATAGTGGAGCAGCTACAGCAACTTCAGCTCTCCCCCACAGTGCTGGAAGGTGAGCGCTAATAGGAGAGGCAGTGTTGCCAGACAGGCCCCGGAGAGCAGAAAACAATTGGTTGATTATTACCAACACGGAGTACATGTGTCGCTTTGATAACCAGAAACTCACGGAGATCCATTTCCATGTTTCTGACAGTCATTTGAGAAGCCATCTGCGATCCACCGAGAGGATAAACACACTCTGGCTTGAGTTATTTCTACTTTTACTATAACATAATGTAGATTTTAATCCATGCAGCAGTTAAAGTAAGCTTAAAACAAGACAGTCACCAGTTTTGATACAGTGGTTTCATGTTTAACAGGACAGCAAGGATATCAGCTGCTCTTCAGCCTTATTGTGACCATGCCGTTTTGTCATTTAAACAACTTTACAGACAAAAAAAAAACCACCCTGAAGAACCACAACACCTGTCTCGGCAAACTGTTACATCTACATTCAACCTGTTTAATCCCGCTGTCAAGCGTTCACCTTTGACCAAACACAGCGTGGATGAAATGAAAGCAGCCTGTGCCACAATGTAAATCCTCTCCCTGTAAAGACGTACAACGCTCCCTCCTGCAATAAATCTCTAGGAAGAGGCAGCAACAGTAACAGACGCTAACCTCTTCATCACTGACAATGATGCATTATGGACTGCATTAATCAGACGCACTGGCAGTAAGGGGGGGTGGTGCGCGTCCTGGGGACTGCTCACAGGGATAGTATGTGTGCATGCATGAGTGAGAGCGTGCATTAGTGTTTAATGTATATGCCGTGTTGTGAGTGCAGCATGGAAACATATCTATTATAAGAACACTTAGGATGGAAAGGTTAAAACGATAAATATAATCATATACATTTGAGCATATGGACTATTTGTATGCAGAAGTGTAGCTGCAGCACGGCATGAAAACATATATAGAGGACTATTATATGCACACTTTGGATGGATTGGTTGAAATGGGAAATATAATCATATAAATTTAGGTGAATGAACTAACTGTATGCAGAGCTGTGAGTGCAGCATGGTACATTAACACATTTATGACTACATGAGCTGTAGATAGATGGGTTAAAATGCTACATACAGCCTAATGACATCAATTTGAGCATGCATAAGTGCAGGTGTTCATGAACTCTCTGTATGCAGAGTCGTAAATGCAGCATGAACACCTCAGACAGAGGGGTTCAAATGCAAAATATTATCATACTAATTTAAGCATATGAACTATCTGTATGCAGAGTCGTAGATGCAGCATGGCATGGAAACATATTAGAGACAATACTATGAACACTTCAGGTGGAATAATAAATATATAAATGTAGGTGTATGAACTATCTGTATGCAGAGCTGTAGGTGCAGCATGAAAAGATATATTTAGGACTATTATATGAATATTAGAAGAAATAAAATGCAAAATATTATCATACTAATTTAAGCAGATGGGCTGCCTGTATGCAGAGTTGTAACTGTAGGTGCAGCATGGCACGTAAACACATTTAGGACTGCATGCACACTGTGGACACATGAATTAAAATGCTAAATATAGTCTAATCATATAGATTTGAGCATGCATTGGTGGCAGTATTTAAGGACTACCTGTATGCAGAGGTGTGAGTGCAGCATGGCATGGAAACATACATTAAGGACTACTCTTTGTACACTGGATGGATGAGTTAACATTCTGAATATAATCATACAAATTAAGAGATGACACTAAGGTGTTTCCCCCACCCTCCCTCTCTCACACCTCTGCCATAAAAAAGGAGAAGTTCATACGCATTAGAAATAAGACCAGACCCTAATAAATAAAACTTACCTCCCCAGCTCGTCTCCAATCTCGTAATAATCCTCAACATTTTCTTGGTTGAAAACAGTCATGTTGTCCAGGCACTTCTTTCCTTTCCCCCCGACCGCAGGCATGTCCTCCGAAACGGGTCCAGCGGTTCTTCACAGCGGCACCATCCTCAGCAGCAGCCTCCGGTGTGGGCAGGGTTACAGCCAGCAGTCCTCCTCATGTTCGAGCCTCCAGAGCAAAATCAACAGATGAGAGAGGAGAGACATTAAACCTCGAGTATGACTGAGGAGGAGGTGGGCGTTCAATCAACAAAAGGAGACCAAAGTGACGGAGCAATGAACCTGCACCTCCGGGGCGACGTCACGACTCCTGGAGCTGATCTCTCCTCTCCGGTCCCGACTCCAGACTATCTCTATTATTTTCCCGGGCAACCGTTTGAATTATTGGGCTATAACAGCTGCCAGTTTTACAGATAATAGTCATATGAGCACACGTATATCACCACCGGCTGGCTAGAAATGCAAATAACCCCCCATGAAAGCTTGGTGTAGCCATGGGAAACACGCTAGCTTCCTTCCTTCCTCAGTCCTGCAAGAAAAAAATGACTGCTGAGTAAAGTCATATCTCCTTAGATAATGACCTGAGTGGACCCGGACAGGTGTTTAACACAGTCTAACTGTGCTCTTAAAAACTCCTGTCTTCTAAAAACAAAAATAAAAGCCAAACAGCTCAGCTTTACTTGAATTAAAACCATGACTCGCCCCTGTAATATGAAATATTCAGAATCGTGGACATTAGCTTGTATTAAGGAGCGTTACTGGCTCCGTCTTGAGCCCGACAACTGACTCAAATTGAATGAATTCACCGTAAAGTATCTTACCGTGTGCCGGTGTGGGTCCCGCTGCCAAACGTAGCCGTGATTTCATGTGTTTTGTGGGAGGCTGTGGTCCCGGTTTGGCTCACGGAAGACAAAAATGCTGGCTGAACGGGAGAAATCAACGTTAACAATGTACGGCAGTCTGGTCCTGGTGCTGCGTTCACAGGCTATGGGAATTTGGGACACCATACGATGGACTCAACTATAATTCTATCGGTTTCATCATTTAACAAACAATGCCAACCAAGGCTATCACAGATGACAAATCAAACTAGTAGTTGTATTGTTCTATATCATATATACTCTAAAAGAAACGGATGGTTGCTGGCCTCCATAAATTGTATCAAAACGGTCTTTTTCAACGCTGAAGCTGTAATGCCGGTATTTCTACGTGCTTTAAACGTAGCACCGTTGTATCCCAGTTAGAGGAGCTGCATCGGTCGCAGGAGGGCAGCAGAGCTTTCACTTTTATTTTAATCACAGATTAGCAGATCATTGTGCTTTACAGAGTTTTTTGTCATTAAAATGTTAATGTTGTGCAGCTGCTTATTTATTCGTATTTTATGATAGACTAGTCCATACCCATTGAGTGCACAGCTGCCCACGTACAGTTTCACATAGGTCATAGGAAATTGCAGATTAAATAGTCAACTGAACCCATTAAGAAGAGCAGTGTATTCAGACAGAGTGTTTGTGAATTTGATAGTACCATTGCTTTATTGAAAGTACAGTAGCACCATTGCCAATAGTGGGATAGTTAGTGGGCTAGTTAGATAGCACGTTGAAAGGCAGATAGTTAAAGTGTTTATATGTTGTATTGACTTAAAAGTGGGGAACTTAGTCATACCAAAAATTAGAAAAAAAAAAACAACAACATTGGTCCACAGGGGGAGCCACAGCGATCTGTTGCATTTTAGCCATTTTTAAGCATTTTTCTGTTGTTATAGCGCCACCCAGTTGCCAATTAGAGTTAAATTTCTCCAGTCACCTTGAGGCGTCCTGTTCTACATACCTACCAAGTTTAGTAAAAATCCATATGGCGGTTAGGCCTAGATAAGAAATGAGCTCTCTAGCGCCCCCATTTTGTTTGATGGGGTCAATAATGGAGGGGTCCCCTCAGATTATGTGTGGTCATATGCCTACAAAGTTGCGTGGTGATGGGTGAAACCCTTGAGATGTTATACACCTTTATGTGATGAGCCACGCCCTCCGCAATATTCATTGCCTTATAGAAGCTCAGTTTTAGTAAGTTTTCCAACTTTTGCCAAGAGGGAACTTTAGATATTGGTCCCTAGATTATGTTCACCCAGTTTCATGCAGATCGCTCAAACTTCCTAGGAAGAGATCCATTTGAAGTGTTTTTCAAAAAATTCAAAATGGCGGAAAATCTATATAAGCGGAAGTTATGGGTTCTTGAGGCAAATGTGTTCCTCATGAGGAGAGGCATCTCTGTGCAAAGTTTCATGTCTCTACGACATACGGGGCATGAGATATGCCCATTCAAAGTTTGCAATTTCAATTGGTTGCTATAGCGCCCCCCTTTGGCCAATTGATGTAATATTGCTTCATTGGCATCCTCCCATGACCCTCTACCACTGTGCCAAATTTCACATGGATTGACCAAGTCAGTGAGGAGAAAAACGTGGAACACACATACACACACAGAGTTTTCGTCATTATAGTAAATTAAGATGACAATTCAACATCAAGACTGCATGTGCCTTATAGAAATAAATGCCTTATAATATTTTAAATGATCACAAACCCAATGAAAGACACCAGGCAATGTAAACAGCTCATTAGGTTACTGTGTTTTCATTGTTTAACCTCACTTTTCTGGTCTTTTTACTGCTAAAATAACTGAAGTTCATCTTCACTGTGATATATGTCATGCATTTATGTAATTAAAAAAAAAAGATATGTCTAGTGAATGTAAATCAAATCCCAGTTTTATGACATATTCGTTCCCATTACCCAGAATGGAAGAATCACAAACATTTATTAAATATTTATATCACTTGCTTCGATTTTTATTTTGTGTCCTTCTGTTCATGAACATAGTTTGTGTTGTGACAATAATATGATGATATGGCTCTTCTCTTTTTAAAGATTCTTGTAGAAATAACAATAATATTACATGGCAAACAACACTACAGAGACTGAAAGGAAAATGAAGCTAGACCAAAGGAAACAAAAATACAATAAACTACATTTTTGCAAAACCAAGTAAGAAATATAACGACATGTTTAACTGTAAAACATATTTGGATGCATTTATACAAATTGCAAAATAAGATAAATACATACATTGAAAACAGACATATATATAAATAATTCTGACTTTATTGATGTGGGATACTCGCCACAAAGAGACACTATAGTGTTTTCCATAATTGATTTTTGTCATTGTTAGACCATATGCTTTCAAAGGTCAGATTTTTGCAGTATGGCAGTTTAAAGCCATTTGAGCCCAGAAGGTGACTTAAAGGTCCAACGTGTAGGATTTAGGGGGATATATTGGCAGAAATGGAATATGATATAATAAGTATATTTCTCTTAGTGTATAATCACCTGAAAATAAGAACTGTAGTGTTTTTGTTACCTTAGATGGAGCCGTTTATATCTACACAGGGAGTAGGTCCTTGTCCACGGAGACCGCCATGTTGCATCGCCATGTTTCTACAGTAGCCCAGAACACAAACAAGAAACTGCTTTATTCAGTGTTTTTAATTGGTTCAGATCTGCAGGTCTGCTTGTTTTGGAGAGGAGGACACCTCTGGGGATAATTTGGCTCACAGTGAAAACCTCCTGAACAATAAACACTGAAGGAATCCTAAGCGGGAGTTAACGCTTGGCACATGGGAGGAGTTTCAGCTGGTTGCAACCTGCGGTCCTCACTGCTAGAGAAATCCTATGAATCATATACACTGCTACTTGAGGTTAACTTTGAATTTATACTTAAGTTTAAGTTACAAGGGGCATCCAATTGTCAAACATTTTACTTACTATTCAATAATGAACAAAGACAAAGTGTCTGTGAACTTTTTTGTGCTTTTAGATGCTCCTCACGTACTCATGTTGTGCATTTAAAATGAAAAACATACTAAAAGTACGCCATACAAGACGCAGTACCATCTGTCTGCATCTGCGTCTGAGAAATCTATAAGCATTTGTAAATACAGCACACACTACCCAGGTTAGGATAGTTTGGTGGGAAAGAAAAATCCTCATCATCCCCGTTGATCTCAGGGTGTGAGAATAAATGATCCACCCATTTATCTATCAGGCCATTTTCTAAGCTGCTTATCCGCTGCAGGGCTACGGGGGGCTGGAGCCTATCCCAGCATGCACTGGGAAAGAGGCAGGTTACACCCTGGTGAATTTACTGAGAAACAAACCTTACAAATTGGAGCAGGAGGCCCCTGCCGACCTTTCACTCTCTGAGACTCATTATGTGTTTGATTTGTATTGTACGTGCTCAGTCAAGGTGAAGTGTGAAACGGTGTTACCATCATATCTGATCTGGTCTGTTCCCCCTCAGATGGCTCACTGGAAAGATGTGAGATATAGAGTCTAGAGCTGCAGCTGGAGTCATGAGTTTCATTGCTGATTAAATTATCTTTTATTTCCAGATTATTTAATCTATTAAATGTTAGAAAATTGTGACAAATGCTGCATCAAACCTTTCAGAACCATGGGCAGATTATGAGATGATGGGCCCCTTTGGGCAGAGGCAGACAGCCCTACCACCTCTCCTACAAAGGAGCAAGACACAGACTTCAACGTTGTTGAGCATCTTTGCTGTTGTTTTGCACTTTTTCATAGTCTTCATCAGTCTCTGTGTCTGTTTGCAGCTGTTCTGCATCTCTTTGTAGTCGTTTTGTGTCTCTTTGTGGTCATTTTAAGTCTCTTCCTGATCGGAAGGTGTCTCATCGAGTGACAGGTGAAAGCGAAGGCGGCACTGACGCTTTGGGCCTGTGTCCTTCAGTAATTCATCCATGCTCAGAATGAAAGTATTCAGATCTTTTACTCAAGAAAAACAGTAATATTTTAATATAAAAAAACCTCCATCATAAATAAAGTCCGGCATTGAAACTCGATTAAATGTATGACCCCATTTTGCCTTAAGAACTGCCTTAATTCTTGGTGTCACAGATTCAACAAGGTGCTGGAAACATTCCTCAGAGATTCTGGTCCATATAGACATGATGACATCACACAGTTGCTGCAGATTTGTCGGCTGCACATCCATGATGAGAATCTCCCGTTCCACCACATCCCAAAGGTGCTCTATTGGACTGAGATCTGGTGACTGTGGAGGCCATTGGAGTACAGTGAACTCATTGTCATGTTCAAGAAACCAGATTGAGATGATGTGAGCTTTGTGACATGGTGCGNGTCTTCTGCTGCTGTAGCCCATCTGCTTCAAGGTTGGACAAGGTGTTGTTGCTTCAGAGATGGTCTTCTGCAGACCTTGGTTGGAACCAGTGGTTATTTGACTTCCTGTTGCCTTTCTATCATCTTGAACCAGTCTGGCCATTCTCCTCTGACCTCTGACCTCTGGCATCAACAAGGTTGTGTGTGAAAATCCCAGTAAACACTCAGACCAGCCCGTCTGGCACCAACAACCATGCCACATTCAAAGTCCCTTAAATCACCTTTCTTCCCCATTCTGATGCTCAGTTTGAACTTCAGCAGCTCGTCTTCACCATGTCTTCATGTCTAAATGCATTGAGTTGCTGCCACATGATTGCCTGATTAGCTATTTGCGCCAATTGCCTTTTGTTTGAATCTTCTGTACGATCACAGATGAGCTATTTTGGCGCTAAGATGGAGCACAGTCAGAGCTGTCTACTTATACATGATGCTCATTTTCAGCTGCAACATCGTAAACACCCTGTATATGCCCCAGACTACCAGCATGATGATCAGTACAGCGCAGTTTTATAAATCATATTATATTACTGCTTGAGTTTGTAAATAAAAACAGGAGCATGTATTGTTTAAGGCATAATAAATCCCCACAGCCGCTGTGTTCCAGCACTGTGAGATTCTTTCAATATTTCACAATAATAATTGGAAACATCAGGCTGGAGCTGTGTGTGGTTCGGCTGAGATATATTGCTGTTGTGGTTTAAAGGGTTATTACGCCATCTGCTGGTGACAAGCTGCAGTTATCTGACTGCAGAGTCCTCATTACAGTATTAAGAACAAATGTTTACAGTCATGGTAAATAATCTTCTTTTTACTTCTACTGACAGACAGAAGATCTTGGTATGATTCATTTCTCTAATGATTAATTTACATATATTGCATTTACCTTTCACCACCAACCTTTGTCAGTGGACGTCAGCATCAGACATGGACACGGAGAGACACCCTTTGCGGTGGTATGATACACCCCGGCAACTATTGTAATATAAAGAGTGACAAAGACAGTAACTCCTGACTTTCACCCAGGAGCCTGCTGTTCAGTTCCTGTTTGAATTTTAAGCCAAACCATGATGTTTTTTTTCTAAACCTAACCAGCTTTTGTTGCCTAAACCAAAGGAAATCAACCTATCTAAGTAAGTAAGTTTATTTTGAAAAAGACTTTGTGTATGTAACAAGCACAGCTTGACACGCTGTCCATGAACATCCAAAACAGACACAGGAGGGTACCAACACATTCTCACTCCGACCTCGTCACATATTGACGTTTTGGTCACGGACTTTCCACGTCCACATACGACGTGCAAGGCACCCTGAGTGTGTTGACGTTCTGTCGCATGTATTGTCGACTTTCAAAATACACTTCTGTTTTCACAGGAAACGTCCCGTTTACATACAGTCTCTTTCAAAATAAATGCACTACGTTGGTACAACATGGTTAGGTTTAGGCAACAGGTTTAGATTTAGGGTTAGGAAAAATGAACAGGGTTTGGCTTTAGAATCTCAAGGGACACGAACACCGCTCTCTGGTGAAGGTTGGTGTTTTGTTGGACCCATCCACCACCCCTCCTGCCCGCCCCAATCGGACTTTCGCTGCCTTAACTTTCATCCTTGTCCCGCTGCATTTCCTCCTGAAGCTGCCGGGCGCTGTCACGTATCATGCCAATGTTAAAGGATGGCTCTTGTCGTTGGTGTCTGACGTCGGACTCAGGGTACCTAATGCATCATTTTCTGACTTGTATGTCCATTGACAAAGTGGCGGTATTGAATGAGTTGGGATGAGAATATGTTGCAGCTGAAAACATGCTTCTTATTTTCAGGTGATTATACACTAAAGAAAATATACTTTTTATGTTATATTCCATTTCTGCTAATATTTCCCCCTAAATTCTACACACTGGACCTTTAAGATTTTAAACCAATATCAATCCAATGGAGCATTCGCAATAAAAAAGAAGTGTGAAGGTGCCAAATATCCCATGATTTTAAAGCATTATTTGAATATAAATATGCTCCTGGACCTCCAAAAAATGCCTCAGAGAGAAAAACTATCATGATGTTATTAGTTTTCTTGCTGAAAGTTTTTAAGAACATCATTGCATTCATATCAGAAAAACTCCTCATGCACAAAGAATTAGAAAATTGCACATCCTATTGATCTTTTTATTGCATTTGTTTAAGTACAAAAATGATACAAAATGGTTATCAGGAAGAGCAGAGCTAAAAATCACAAGATAGTTTGACATGTTTAAGAAACACTTATCAAAAATCCTTTATGTTACAGTTTCAGTCTTCGGGGCGGATACAACGATACAACGATAGTAATATAATGATAAATATCTGAAGTTTTCATCATGGCTACAATTTATTTAGGAGAGTACCACAGAAATACTGGAAAAAGACACTAGTGGACAGTGTTGCGGCCACTCTTAATGAACTGGTTCTGCATTAATACTGCAGACAAAGCTCTGCTGAATGCAACCTGTGATTTCAACAAAACGTGGAGCTGTTGCTAGTGGTGTCGTGAAGGGTATACCCACCTCTTTTTCTGGCTGTTTACAGTATACCCACCTATCAGCCAAAAACCCAATGGAATATAAAGGAGAGTATACCCACTTCCTCTTTGGTACTCATCTACCTAGTAGTACACCCACCACTACAGCTACCACTAAACCACTGGCTGTCAACACCTGTGATGTGTGTGTCAGCAGCGCTCACAGATTGCCTTTGTGAAACGGACCCCAGTAAGATAAAAATGGAAACAACTGGACTGGCTACCAGATAATGCCTCAAAACATCAGAAACTTACAACACAACTTGATTATGAGCTTAATTTACACAAAGAACAAAGATGCAGTAAATGTTTCTTCTGCATATTCAACCTCTGAAAAATCTCCAGGAAGGAACACTTTACAGTAAATAATAACTGAGCGGTCAGTGGTGCAAACCAGCTTCACCACACTGACCTCCAGCATCAGATTCTGTCGGACGAGCAACGGTTTTACTTCAGAGTAAACTATGACACACAAAGCCTTAATAAACTTTTGGTTCACCACTGGGGTTTGGGGGCAATACATTCAATTCTGGGCGACAAGTGACTGAATCACATCAGGGTCAGAGATTTTTTAGATACAAATACTACAGGGTTTATGATGTCATCAGCTCTCTTAATGGTTTAAAATAAACTGTAGATGAAAAACTGATGAGTGAATAAAAACCAATTCTATTTGGACTACTCTTTAAACCTTCACACACCAAATAATAAATTAAAGATCCCACAGAGCAGCTGTTATCTTCAGGTTTAAACAGCAAACATGATGATGGTATCTAAAATATCTTTGCTTAAATGAAGGGGATAATCAGACTGTTTGAAGGTACTTATCCACAGACAGTGTAACACATACAGTAAATGGTGGTTAGCATGGCCACAGTTTGGAGAAGCAAGCTGAAGTGCCGATACAGAAGCTAAGCAATGCACTGCTGTGGACGGGGGAAGCAACAAAACATATTTAAGCCACCTAAAAAAATCAGCGTCAGTTTAAGTGCACCTTATATGAAGAGTATTTTCACCCCTTTGCCTTCCTGTCAGACAGCCTGTTCTGATGAGGAGACATTAACAGATGCAGCTCTCCTCAAAGCCATCAGACTCCATTGGCAAAAACAGTCATTTGGGCTTGCTGAACTCAGGAGCTGCTGGTCTACCACTGTATCAGTCAGTTAGTTCGTCAGGCTGTTCTCAGGCACTGTTTGTACATTTTCCTACAGAAAGTAAGGCACCAAATTTCCTACGTATCCCACATAATAATTGTCCAGTTATTTGTGCATTACCCATGCATTTTGGAAGGCTGTGATCACCAGATGGGAGAAGGAAAGAAGGAAGTGGTCTCGAGAGGCCCAGTCAGGAGGCAGGTTGGGGCGTCCAGTGGGTCACAAAGTACAGGACTTTGCCCCACGAGAATGGTGGTACTTTGAGTCATTTCAAGGGCCGGTAGACCAGTGTAAATCACTGTTTTTCTCTTTGAAAAGAGGGATATATTGGCTTCAGATGCTTGTCTGAAATCGATGTCTAACAGTAAGATAAAGACATGAAAATAATCCAAATATAGCCTACACTTAAGCTGATATCATTTTATTTAGGTGAGGATTTATTTAGGTTTTATTGTTTGGCTTTCCTGTTGGACTACACCCTGCCTCTTCAAACTGGGGACCAACCGACATATATCTACTATATGTAATACACTGTGGACACACCTCATACAACTCCCCTTCAACAGATCCAAACTATCCCTTTAAAACATTTTTATTCCTTGACTGGGTTGCATAAAACATTTTTTTTTTCCTACATCCTTATCGTCCACCTAACATTGTCATTGTTGTTTCTGCATTGCATGATGTAGAAATGTCCTTTCCTTTAAATATTAAGGCAACTTCTGTGTTTAAGTCAGCTCATATTTTCAGTGAGCTGAGGAGAGAAAGACGCTGGGAACAAAGCAGATAACAGCTGAGATACACTGCTTTTTAAGATTAGAAATACAGCTAACGACCAAACTGATTGTCAGACAAACAGTAGCGAGCTTGTTGCTGAAGCAGATATGTGATTTTACTAAGCATGATGTGATGCAGAATCTGACACACTGATTTTGAAATGAGGCATAATTTATGCTGCATAATTAAAAGCTCATGGGAACTGTGGAAGCAGTGTTTTTAGAGCCTGTTCACACTTTGTATTTAAATGTGTTTTGTGTGATCTGATGGATGTGAACGCACCAAAAACTGCACCGACAACGATGAAGTAGCTATAAACAGAAAATGTGGACAAACATGAACCCAGGAATTGATTTAAGGATCATCCACTCGGCTTTGTAGTGTGTGCACAGTACGATAAACCTCCATCTATGTGGTGCGAAAAACTCTGTATTCAAGATGAGTTACTCCACAGCTGGCGTTGTCCACTACTCTTGCTGTTCGATGAGGTGAAAATGTGCATTTTTCTTTTTTTTGTTAGTTTGCTAAAAATCAAACATCAGCGTGGATGCTGAATGTGGTCTGAAGTGGTCACTGCGGGTGCATTTAAGACACATTCTGGTGCATGTATTCTAACTACAATCCCTCTAAACTGGATCTAGACATGATGCAGGTACATCCACCAACAATAGTGAGCTTGAACAGGGCCTTAACTCGGATGTAAACCCAAGACTTTACCACTGAGACACATTTTGGACATTTCATGCTCCCATAAAGCTGCACAATAGAAGATTTGGTACCACTTCATGATAAGGCATTCTTATGAAATTGTTTAGTAGCTGTAGCTGATGACTTTAAATAAACAGATCACTAATAAGCCATTAATGAGAACAAGTTTTGGGTTGCCAGGTTGTGAAAAATTCCACAGGCCAAAGACTCTTAATTATTGCTTGTAGGTGTGAGTTTGTGAAGCTGTTGCGGTGTTCTGTGCCTTCCAACCAGTGCATGCTGGGATAGGCTCTCTCAGCGACCCTGCACATGATAATTAGATTTTGATGATCGATGGGTGATAAACGTCTTTTCACTAGTGCTTTAATTTATTCATCATACAGGAAGATTAATCCATCGCACAGCCTGACCAGTGTCTGTTAATTTCTTTTTGGCCCGGCACTACTTTTTCTTTCTGGACACCAAACTGCAAACATGCTGCAAGTACTGTAACAAATTGTCTCAATATTATTAGTAGTAGTTCACTTATGAGTAGATGATCAAATGCCATAGCTGATTAATTGAAGAAGTGCAAAAATTCCTTTATCAAAATAATAATCTCCAAGATTATTATTTAAATAAATGGTGATTGTGTCGAGGGCGACATTCCCAGAAAAAATCACAAGTGGCGCGGCCATTTATAATCCACTCTTACACATAATGAAACATGCACACATGCACACACACTCCAATAATATCTGTTGTCAACCACCTAAACCAGACCCCCAGACCGCTAAATATATGCATTATAGTAGCAGGATTGTCAGGACTGAGGACTGAGACAAGCCTGAGTGCTGTGTGTGTGTGTGTGTGTGTGTGTGTGTTTATGATTGACAGCAAGCGGGGAGAAGAAGATGGGCTATTGCAGTGGTTCCTGCGACCCACGTCTGGACCGCTACCAACCAGTAGGGAACCACTGGGCTTCTGAACTCGTAAAGCCCCACCAGCTGGTTGTGGGTCGACCCTCAGATCACCATTAATCTGCCAAAAAGTGCAGCAAAAACTGCTTCTTGCCACAGGTGCAGCTAAAGGGAACAAAACAGGGATCTTCGAGATTGTAACTGTAATGACTTAAAATGACCTTCATGACTCTGATTAGCCGTCATGTTGTCAGCAAAGGTTTGCATGTTTCTCAGTTCACAATAACCTCTCATGATACACTGAGAAGTCTGAGAAGACAATTAAAGTTATTATAATAATATCAATTTCACAACCTGGCAGTCAAACCATTGCTCCGATAGTAGATATTTGTTATATGTCACACAAGAATAGCTTATTTTCTAACTAATAAAACAATTTAACCTTTAAAGTATGAAGTATGTCACGATGCCCAGTGGTACTGAAGAGTGTGATTTAAATGCCCCTGTGTTTTAGGTGTAAATCAAAAATTAGAATTTGCTTTGCTAGGATTTGAGTTACTGTCTTCTATAAATTATTGAAGTTGCATGAAATTCTTTCAGCACACAGAATGTGATGAAACGAAACACACTGAAAGAAGAAAAAAATGTCCAGCAATATGGTGAATCCTGAATCCTGCCATGACTTCTCCTCCTCTGAGCCACGGAGAAGATGGACGTTTGTTGGGAGCAGACACATTCCTTCATACATTCAGTCAACTCCCATTGTCATTGTCTGCCAAAGTGCTAACAGCTTTCAAGATAGGAAAATAAAATGCTTTAAAAAGATACTAGAAGTATAAAATTAAAATATTCTTATGCAAAATGGCTTTGCTGGTTGTATCCCCTGCACAAAGCCCTGCTGTGCATCTGGACTCCCAGGGTTAGGGAAGTCTGGGTCGTCTGTAAACACGATGACACTTTGTCCTCCTCAGGAAGCCAAAATGTTCCCCTTCTGTGGTTTGTCCTATGTGGAAGTGAATAACCCTGTTACTGTTTCTAGTGTCAGAAAGGTTTCATCTGTTGCGTCTGCATGAGGCATGTTTTACATGAGCACTCATGATCTGAGGAAAATGATCCATCAGAAGTGGTGAGACATTTTGTTGTAGTTTCCTTTGATATATCGATTACAAGATAAAATGCTTGGAGCAAAAGTACTTTTCAAACCTCGTCCCGGGCGACTGTGCAGATGAGAGAAGAATCTGTGACATGAAGTTTTCTGGAAAGCCAGAACAAGTTCTTCAAGGTGTACATGAATGTACAAATGGGAGCTTTTAACCACCGGCGGCACACAGCTGTCCAGTTGGCATTAGTCCTTCTCCCTGACATTAACCAGCTGTCTGTCAGAGTGCAGGATCTCTGATAGTCCTGTACATCTGCAGCGATGTCACCTCCACATCTGGGACCTTGACGTTTTGAGGGCGTCCTGTCGGGCTGTATCCAGCCGATCGTCCCATGGGACTGAACCCCATGGTAGGCCGACCAGTGTGGGCAAAACCTGAGGATCGGGACACAGCGGGACGCCGCAGGAACCTTCCCGACGTCACCAGGTCCCCGTAGCCCTGCGCATGTGAGAAGGCGTAGCCTGAGCGCCGGGAGCTGGTGCGACGGATGCGGGTGCGTCGAGGCGGAGGGGCAGGTGTCGCCTTGGCCTGTCTCACCTTGAACATCACCTGAAAGTTTGGGCAGATGGTCACAGAGAGGAAATTCACATATAACAAGTGCAGCTGCATTTTAGTGTGTAAAGTAAAGTGTAAGTGTGGAGTTGTTCCATTTGTACCTTGTCATTGATGGTGGGGCAGAGCTGGATAAACAGGAAGCGGTAGGTGACCACAGGAAGGACACACAGGATGGAGGTGAGGAGGATCGTCAGCCAAATGTTGGGCTGGTTCAGAGAGTTTCGGGCCGTTCCTGGACAAACATACGCACACACACACACACACACACACACACACACACACACACACACACACACACAGACGGTTTGTATTTGTACATTTGTCGGGCTCTTCTGTTGAATTTAAAGGGAAATTTTGGTTTATTTCAACCTGTCTCCTATCGTCCTAAATTTGTTTCAAGTGACTAGTGACATAAAAATAATAGTTAGCATGTTAGCCGTTAGCCTAGATACAGCCGGGGCGCATAGTAGCGTCAGACCTGTTAAAACGTAAGTGAACGGGCAACCTTCAAGTGCAAAGTTAGTCCACTAAACAAGCTTTTTTTCCACAAAGACCGCCT
>NC_065513.1:38020062-38032335 GCF_006386435.1 Epinephelus moara | reverse complement strand
AAACAAACATGGCAGCACACCGGTAAAGTAAGACAACACAACACGTTTACATGTCATTTTCTATATGTTCTCTGACATTTATCCTAACGATATGAGGCGGTCTTTGTGGAAAAAAAGCTTGTTTAGTGGACTAACTTTGCACTTGAAGGTTGCCCGTTCACTTACGTCTTAACAGGTCTGACGCTACTATGCTCCCCGGCTGTATCTAGGCTAACGGCTAACATGCTAACTATTATTTCTATGTCACTTGTCACTTGAAACAAATTTAGGACGATAGGAGATGGGTTGAAATAAACCGAAACTTCCCTTTAAGACTGTCGTCACTGAATATGAAACATCAAAGGGGTAAACAAGACTAAGAGTCACATCAAGCATTGATGCAAGCGTTCTATACATTTTGGTTGGCACTAAAAAAGCCCAACTGATCACATGACCCTGTCGACAAACTACAGATGACACTATGTTCAAGGATAAGCAAGTTCGTGTGGCCTCCTGCACACACAGCAATGATCCCGGCCAGTTTTGGTATTTGGTTTGGTTGTAAACTGAAGTTTTGCCTGTGCAAACACACCAAACTGAATTCAGACACTCAGTATTTGGAAGTATAATTCAACTCATCTGACTACTGCCACCTTTACTCTGGAACAGCCTCGTTTAAATAGAAGGACTAAAGCTTTTCTTTGGAGCAGACATGCACAGCCATGAGCCCAGTGCTACATCTGTTTGGCAGGTTGAATAGTTCACCACTCACCTATGAAAGGGAAGGCTGACGGCAACATGAGAAACATGCCGTTACTGTACATGGTGAACGTGACAGCAAAGTACATGGCAAGACTGCCCAGCACGAAGAAGGTGTTGACTGCTGTCCAGTAAGACATCTCCAGCCCCAACTATAGACACAGACAGTAAGCAAAAATATGTGTCATTCCTTTTATTCTGAGCCTGATGAATGAGAAAGAGGAGCTTATCCGAAAGAAAAGGTTCCTCGCACCTGGATGGTGACGGCAAACAGCAGACACGTCTGGGTGAGGAGGGCGAAGGACTGGTAGTCAGCGACGTCCTTCCCGTCGTCCCTCACGGTGTCCTGCATGGCTGCGTAGGGGATGAAGAAGAGCACCAGGGAGCTGTAGCAGCTGTGGAGGGCACACTTGAAGAAGGCCTTCTTGCTGAAGTACAGGTTGAGTTGACCGGGGACGTAAAGCTGAGGATGCTGGAAACTCCAAATGTCGTTCACATCCTGAGAGACAAAGATATGTAGTCTGTGTGTTTCCTGTGTTCCTTGTCAGATCTATCACACGTACACACATCAGATAGTTACCTGATCAAACAGACTCATCCCCAGTACAGGTAGTGCTGTGTACACCAGGTTGTAGAGTGTTATGAACCACTCATCATACACCGTCTGAAAAACAAAGTCAGAAATATTTGAATAATTTCATACAACTCCAGGACAAATGGGTGCCTGACTTAATTAATATAATTATTTGAATGAAAATCATTAACTTTTAATTCAAATAATAATCATTTGCACATTTCCTTCCTCCCCACTAGTCCTGTATTTACTGTATCCTCCCGTCACTCTCTCACCTGCGCAGAGAAGCCGCAGAAGAAGGCGTACCAGAAGTGGACAAAGGTGAAAGTGAAGTTCTTGTAGAAGAAGTAGCGCAGGAACTTGCACATGCGCAGGTAGGACCAGCGGCCGTGCACCAGCAGGAGGCGCTGCAGGAAGCGGAACTGGGCGAAGGAGTAGTCGCTGGACAGAACGGCCTGCATGCCCTCCTGGCCTGAGATGCCCACGCCGATATGAGCCGCTGGGCGCACAAAGAGAGGAAGAAGATAAAGGATGATTGAATTTCTTTGTATCCAAAAACAGTGATGGGCATTTCAGTCACTTTTTCAGGTGTAATGCAACCATAGACACTATCCTTAAACTTAAAGGAATACAATATAATAAGTATGTTTTCTTTCGTGTATTTTAACCCATAGTTGAACATTTTTAAGCTCTCGATGCTCAGAAAAAACAAACACCCAACGAGCAGTGCTCAGCGCAGACTTCATGCCCAGCACCTTGTCATGCATCAGAAAAAACCCTTTGATGGACACAGCCCCTTAAAGCTGCTCTGTTGCCCTGCAGATACCTTTGATCATGCTCACATCGTTGGCTCCGTCCCCTATGGCCAGCGTGACCGCCTGCTTGTACTTCTTGACCAGCTCGACCACCTGAGCCTTCTGCAGAGGAGTGACCCGGCAGCAGATCACAGCTTTACACATACACGCCGTCCTCAGGAACTCCAGCTCCATGCTGCGCTCCAGGGCGTACGCCTGGGGGAACACAGGGGGAAATAGGGAAGTGATGAAAGGCGGGAATTATACAGCATCTGAAAATATTACCTGTACAGTGTCGGCAGTTGCAGATGTCCATGGAGGTAATAAACGAGGAAGTATGACCAACAATTCACAACAAAAACAAATCAAACACCAAACGCTGGTGTTGCATTTTCTTTCAGATTATAGTTCTCACAAATTTCAGATCAATTATGTCATAAAAAAGAAAATATACCCTCGACTGCAGCTAAAAAAATGTCTTTAAATATCTATTCAGTGTCTGATGGACTTCAAGAGTAAATGATATTTCACACATTATAAAGGAATGTTCCATATTATGTATTTCTTAATGAAATTTAAGGTTTTGATGCAACACAGTTTCCCCACTAAATTTCAATAATAAGCATCACAAGTCACAGAGGACAGTTACGGCTTCTAATTAGGAAGCTTTTCCTGACGTACCAGGCTGTGTCCGTTGACGACCAGGCCATACTCTCCGTTTACCACCTCATCTGTGATCACTTTCCCACCTTTACCCACAGCTCCTTCTGGCAGAAACACTGAATCCTCTGCTGGTTTCATGGAAGTCTGTGCATCTCTGCTCCACAAAATAAATAAATAAATAAATAAAAGAAACATCTAATAATAATGTCAGTGCCTCATGTTCAGCCTAAACTGAAATTGAATTTGAATATTTCCTCTGACCTCAGTTCCTGTCTGACATCCTCAGGTGAGTTCCCCGAGACGATGAAGACCTCGTTCATCTCCTCCCGCAGTAAGTTGCACGAGTACCCGATGTTTTCTGCAGTTTCTGCAACACAAATAATCCACACCGTTAAGAAGACAGTAACAGCAGATAACATGAAGTGCACAACAAAAAAATATGCTAATCATACTTGAAATTATGTACCTTGCTTGTCACCAGTCAAAACCCAGATTTTGATGTCAGCTTTGGCCAGCTGCTCGATCGTCTGAGGTACTCCGTCTTGTAACTTATCTTCTATGGCTGTTGCTCCAAGCAGCTGGACACACACACACACACACACACACACACACACACACACACACATTCAGACACATGATTAATATTCAATTCAAGTTAATAAAATCCAGTTTTTACAGTATGAGCTTTACTGAAACGTGCATTCTGTTTCCTACCAGCAGATCCTTCTCTATCTCCTCATACAGCTCGTCCAGTTTGCCCTCTCGGTCGTCCAGTGCTACACTGGCCTCATGGTGGCGCTGTTTCCACTGGTTGAAATACTCCTCATCCAGATCCTTATAGGCTAGCGCCAGAGTGCGCAGCCCCTCCCCTGCAAACTCCTGCAAATAGGCATCCACATACGTAAATAGATGAACACTGCACAAATGTGAAAAACACTGAACACACACACACACACGCACACACACACACAAGCTGATGATACTGGAAGTTAAAACAGTCAAACTCAGCTGAGTAAATTTTGCAGTCTGTGGAAGTTACCTCTAAAAGGAGAGAAGACAAAAAGACAACCAGGAGATATTCAGGTGTTTTTTCTACAGCATGAACCAAACAAGAAAGAACAGAATTTAAGGGAGAGGAAATATAAGAATGAATATCGTATGAGAATTCAGAAAAGAAGGGAGGTAGGATACAACACCAACATGTTAGTTTCTAAAGTGTATCTAAAGCCTACTCCTCTGTGCCGTAGAGCTTCAGTGTTGTCCAAAAATGACTGAAAACACATCAGTTAGCCACACTGATTCTCTGGGTGACATGTTGATGAACATAGTTATTGTACAGTAGATTATCTTAACTCAATCCCACATACACGGACCTACTAAAAACACCAAATGTGTAAACATTCTTTTCTGAAATAGTCCCTTACAAATGCAAAATTTCCTCCAGTTTGAGTAACGTTTGCTTTTTACATAATTTGTTACCTGCTTTTAAAGATTTATGTCTTTGGTAGGAATCAGTGTGTTAAGGGCTTAGTTGCACAGATGGGGTAGGGAAGTCAAGAAGTACTGTAAGATAGACTAATGCACTGTTGGCTTAGTGGTCTCTATATGGGACTTTTTGTCAATAAGAAACATATAGAATTCTGCCAGTGTTTTAAACAACCGATATCACATACATAACACCAATTTGAACCTCTTTGCTTTGCCTTTGGAGTGTTGCAATGATGATGTTTTTGTAGGCCAACCCGGAAGTTAGCATCACGCTGGTCCCCTCGATGAAATGCCAATGGGATTTTTTCCACTAGATTTTGGATTACTGCAGAAAATAAGATGTGATTTTATGATTTTTGAAGCGTAAATGCAACCGCCAGAAGTAAAAGGCTATAAACAAACTACACCACGGTCACATGACTTTAATCTCACCACCACAACGAGGCTGTAAAGCCATGTTTGTTGTGATGACGTTCTGTAGTCTATGTATATTTAGCCACATGTTAGCAACTGCCTTTTTTAAGACACATAACAGCTTCAAAACATGCTGATAATATTAGTACGTCATCTGTATCGGCCAATATTGGCTTTAAAATGAACTGGCCAACATGCTTTTTCTTATTTGGCACAATGAATGATTTTACATACATTGAAAAGAATTGTATTTCATGTCTTCACTGGCTGGTGGTGAAGTCTGAGGAAGAGCTGTGGGCTTGAAATGTCACTCTGCGTTAACATCCTTCTAAACAGCTGCTTGGTGTGCCGAGCTGTTTGTTTTCTACTTTTCCGTCACAGTAAGAGTACGCATGCATCATATGATGTTATTTCCATTACAGAAGAGACCTGATGATCACTAAAATTAGGAGGGAAAAAAGTGGATATATCAATATCAGTATCAGTTATGAGTTGTTATGTATTGGCATATTAGATATAGGCAAAAAATCCAATATCATGCATCCCTAAATGTTATTTTGTAGGAATAAAAACATGTAGATAAGACTCCCACACACTGTCTAACTTGCAAACAAAAATGCTGCAATGTTTCGGTGACTAGACTATCCCCAGGCAAACAGTGTCTTTTCTACAAGTTTTATTCTTCTTGTCCCTCTCCTACGCACCTCTTTGGAAATAGATGTTTATTAACACTCACTCCTGCAGCACTCTATCAATTTAGAGTCAATTTTAAGGATTTACTCACTGTTTTTAAAGCACTTAAGGGTCAAGATCAAGCATTAATTGTTGAGCTTTTGTACCCAGAATCAACCACAGACTAAATCCCCAAATTCAGAAACTGTGCGAGCAGTTTCCACGTCTAAACTGTTTAAACTAGAGGAGATTTGGAGCAGCCTCTCTGTTGAAATTTGTCCTGCAACCTCAGTAACTTCTTCTTCAGACTTGTTTTCATAAACTTGTATTTCTGCAGTAAGATTTTTTTCTTTGTCTTTTCGTTAACTTCGATCATCTTCATAGATGAAACATATTTTTCTTTGCATTGCTTCGATCAGTGCTGCACAAATCGAAGGTTATTATCCAAGCATGTACGTTTAATTATTCATGCTTCCAGGGCAGCAAGAGGTTTCTGGATGATGCCGCTGTGGACTTCATCCAACTCAATGTTCTGAGCTGAATGGAGCGCCTGCACATCAGGATGAACTTTGTCTCTATAAACACACACAAACACACTTGACACATGATGAGTGAAGAACCAACACACAGGCATGCGGAGACAAACATCCACCAAAAAGGCAGGAAAAGGATTCAGATAAAGTGTGAGAATCAAATGTCAAAACACACACACATGCACACAGAAATATAACTGACGTTAAGGTGCTCTGTAGTGACGTCCATCAGCTTGCTGCAGGACTGATGCAGCCTCTCGTAGATGATTGTGTCTGCACCTTTACAGTAGAGCGAGAGCTTCCCCTCTGGACTCCGAACTGTAAACACAAACACACACACACACATGAATGAGAACAAATATGTGTTCTAATTTCAAGACAAGAAAAAAGACGGTGACCTCGATAAATGGCTGGGGGGAAACACAGACCTCCAGTGACAGCAGTCTTTGTTCTATGACACTAAATAGTCAGAGGATTGTGTACCTATGACCGACATCCTCTTGCGGACGTTGTTGAAATCCAGGATGGCGAGGAGCTCATAGCTGCGCTGCTGTCCCATCTCCACAATGGAAACGCTGTCCGGTGTACGTGAGCGGAAGACGAATCCAAAGTTTCTGGCTGCTGTTACCAGCGCTCCTTCATCTGGAGACTGGGCCTGGTAGAAAAGTTCACCTACAGGAGCAGAAAGGTCATTGTTCCGTCAGTGCAGGAGGAGGAATCCTTCTTTAAGCTCTAGTGAAGTAAAGCGACAATAATTACACCTCCAGGTTTCAGCTGAGTTTGTAATTACTTGTCATAAAATGAGATCTGCATTTACAAGGTTGTTACACATTTACACATGCATGTCTTTGGACTGTGGGAGAAAGCCGGAGTACCCAGAGAAATCCACGCTGAGACAGGGAGATTCAAACCAGGAACCCTCGTGCTGTGAGCCTACAGTAAAACATTATAATTTGAATATGCAGGGTGCACACTAGGTCACCTGGTAGAGCAGGCACCACATGTACAAAGAGTACATCCTTGCCACAGCAGCCACAGGTTCGATTCGAACCCACGGCACATTGCTGCATGTCATCCCCCCCCTCTCTCTCCCCAATTTACACTTTATCTCTCCTACCAAATAAAGGCAAAAAACACCTAAAAAAACCCCTTAATTTTCACGGCGTCTGTGCAGCCTTGTTTATTTAGTGTCCATGGAGACGAGAATGAACGCAGCCATCAAGGTTTTTCATACACAGAAAAGATCTGTTTACTTTTCTGATAACTACATCACTGCGTAACTCATAAATGTTCAGACAAGTGTAGTAACTGGTTATTAGTGATGCTTTGTATATCTGCAATTCAAAAATATATCAGTTATAAGTCACTTAAGGCAGAGCTGTTTGCAGGCGGTGACGTACAGGCGTAGAGGCAGCTCTGCGTAGGAATGCGTACTTCTTGTCTTGCTTTCAAGGACATCGAGCTCGCTCTTTCCCACAGTAATAAACATTTGGGCTAATCTGGGTGCCTGCTCCCAATGACATTAAAAGAAAACACTGCTTGTGTGATCGATTTATTTTTAGGATTTCTGATTTTTATATTTAGGAACTGTCCTTTTTCCACAGTCTTGTTTTTTCTTTCTTCCACCCAGCTGATTCTATAAAAGACAGCGGCTGTGTTTTACATGCTCACACAGATAACATTTAATCCATCCTCACCTTCCTTCTTCTCCTCGGCCATGACGGTGTGGCAGAGGGCCAGCAGCCTGAAGAAGGCGTGGACCTCTGGGTTCTCCAGCTTCACCGCCTCCACCAGGGAGTGGTCGTGGAACATGAAGCGGGGGTCAGCCAGCGGGTTGAAGGAGAAGTCCACTATCTGTGTATGCTGTGGAGAGAGTTAAAGTTAAATTAGTTTTAATCCAATGAAATCAAGCCTAATCTACGTGATGTGACCTCTGTGACAGGATAACTACTGGCAGCCACCAGGAGGGAAGGTGTGAGGAAAAGTACATCATGTAAAAAGACACTTAAATTGACCTAATTTGCCACTTAGCTATAACGACGTGCCGAATTTACACCATTAAAGTACAACTCACCTCTGTAATCTCTAGTCTTTGACCTGTGTAGTCATACACATCCCCTGAAAAGAAGAGAGAAAATATATAAAGCTCGTATCTACACTCCAACACATGAATGAACCAGTTACATAACAGACACAGAAGAAAACATGCCTTTGCAAATCTGAAAGAAACACATAGTGCGGGACCCCCACTGACACTTACGCTGTTCCTGATCCACATCAGACAACATGTTTTACACTCACACACATCTTTACTATCTCCCCATATGTATTTTTTGTATGTAAACTTCATACTGTGAATGTTTGCACATCTCCCACTACGTATTTTTTCATATTCCAACACTAAACTGTAAGTTATTCAACTTTAAAAACATGTTTCTCATATTTTTTTTTCCGTATTTTCTGTGGTGAATATTTCATTGTGTATTATGTCTCTTGACACTTTTTTACTGTTGTGTATCAAATCACCAGGACAAAGTCCATGTATGTGCAAACCTACTTGGAAAGGTTTCTTTAATTATTTTACATTGTGAAAAAGGGATGTGTAACAAAGATATACATTATCAAATTGGACGACATTCCTGTACATCATTTTTAAGAAGGTTAGGAGACCAGACATTCTTTAAGGGATCTATTAATTTATAAATATGCGGCCATGACTGTCGCACACATGGGATCCAGTTTGACCATAACTTTGTAAATCTGTTCAGTTGTAGGCGAAGTGAGAAGGTAATTTTTCTATTCTATATATTTCATTAACTATATCTGTCCTCTCCTCTATTGCCGAGTGGTCAGAAAGCAGCCAATGTCTTGTGATGCTCTGATATCAAAACCGCAAATAAGTATTTGTTAAAGTGTCCAGGTTGAAAGTCGGCTTTTTGGGGCACTCCCAAAATACATCCTGGCTCCTGCACAATCTCCAGCACTCTCCTGCAGCATGTGGAGGTTTTTTTTTTATTTCTACGATGCATTTCTTCATTTATATTTTTTCTTTTATTCATTTTTTCTTGTATTTTCTTGGTTGGTATGAGTGATTCTTCTGATTATCAGGCTCTTTCTCCATTTTAGTTTGCATTCAGTGTCTTTTTCTACCTTTTGAAGACCACAGGCTACACTGGGTAATAAAAAAAGAAGTTTCCTTTAATGTCCTTGCGGGGCCTTATTTCTGCTTTATTGGTAAATTTGCTGTTTGTTTACAAATGGAAGAGCTAAACAACATGATCCTTTGATATTTGAAGAGCTCGCTGATTAGGTGGCAAACACATAATAGCTAATATACTATGTATAGCAGCAGATTTTAAAAAAGTCTCTGCATGTCCATGTATTTAGATGCACTGAGGTTCATGGAGCCAGAAACTTTATTTTAGGAAACAGCGTCAGAGCTACAGGTAGACGTCTTGAATCTTACCGTAACATTTGCTGTTGATGGAGCACTTGTTGAAGGTCATGATATTCTGGGTGAGTGTTCCTGTTTTATCGCTGAAGACGTACTTGATCTGGCCGAGCTCCTCGTTCAGCGTGGTGGTGCGAGCCTCGGCAGGAGTGTCGTTCCGTGAGTAGTACATCTTCCTGTCCCAGTCGATGTAGAAACTGTTCCCCAGACGAATGATCTCCACACTGCAGAAAAATGTACAGTAGATACAGGGTCAGAGATGAAGCAGATATAATCTTTATGCATTTTGTTAAGTTACTTAAAACTTATTAAATAATTCCACACATGCTGGTACCTGACATAGAGAGAGATGGGCACCACGGTGTTGAGGATGATGACGTAGGACCAGAATGTGAGGAAGGCGGAGAAGCCTGCATTGTTGCCATCTTGTCTGGGCAGGAAGACCGTGAACTGTGAGCCTTCGTTCAGCTCCCAGACGTAGTTTCCAATCGCCAGGATGGTGCACATGAAGGCCAGAAAACCGAAAATCTGCATGGAAAGTTTTGGAAAGAGTTCCGAGGTCAAAGGGGGGTTTATCAAAAGGTACAATTCATAATCCAAATTCAAGGAAAAAAGTTTAAGTCACTATCAAAGATTTAAAAGGCCAAGAATGGAACCTGTAATATGACAGGTCTTAAGACTGTCCTGAGATCAGATAAACAGGCGATTGATTTGACTACTCACACAAAGCACTAGCACATTCATCAGTCGGTCTACGCTGGTCCTCTTGAATGTGCTCTTCCCACAGTTCTGCATCAGCTTCGTCTCTGGACCTGCACAAAAAGAGGAACAGAAACAAGTAAGGCGTCAAATGATCTCATATCTTCCTCCATTTAAAACCATCTTAGTGTGTGTTGAAGTGAAATAAGTGTCAACTGAGACACTCAAGTTTTGCTCTTTGTCTCTCTCTTCGTATGGTCACAAGGTTTCCCGTTACCACCAGTTCCCTATTAACATGTAGCCATGAAGAAACTCATTCCCCACCTCCAAACAGCACCAGTCCAAAGCACCACTCGGTGTTCCTCAGGGTGCAGCCTCGCAGCAGGATCTTCTCGTTGTCCAGCGGGTATTTCTGACCGGTGTAGGTTAGCGTTCCTGTGAAGCGGTCGAGACGGTTGTTGGGGGGTTCACAGCATACCTCGCCTGCAGGGACAGAGAGGTGATGGAAGAAAGGACAATTAAAGCTTGCATGCATTCAATCTACTGTATGTGTGACTACGGCATTTAGCCCAAAAGAAGTTTTTATTTGTCAAAAATGTGAACAAATGTCAGTGAAAACGGATGCCTATGTGTCTGTGACTCTCTGTGTTGACACCTGTAGTACCACTTGGAGTTTACAAAGTCATTGGGCCCTATTTAAATGAGTTTTAAACTTGACAGAGGAAACAGAACTAAACTTTAAGCCTCTGAAATAAGGAGTGAAGTTAAGCTGCTCCCTGTGTATAAATGAGCAGAGCGACTCTTAATGGAGAGTCGAACAATTGTGAAAGACATCAGTTAGCAGGATCTCAGCTGCTTAGATGAAATCCATATAGTCACACCAGCTAGGGATGAGCAAGTACACCATTATCTGTATCTGCTCAACCAACTAAATTATCTGTATGGCTCTGGAGCAAAAGATAACAGGGGGAATGTCCGCCCCACGATTTCATCCAGTGGTGTCACTGATGATATATGGACTACAACAGGAGAAGAATGAAAGAATACTGGAAAAGATTAATATGATGTTCTCCGAGGAGACGCGCTAGGTGTGATGAGAGTGGAATTAAAATCGACAGAGGAAAAAGTCGCGATTTTGAGACTGAAACAAAAACGGAGAGAAAAGTCTAATTATGAAAAAATTTAAATAAACTTCAAAACCATGTCGAAAGAGCTACCGCGGGGGAAAGAATACTTCATGACGGGGAGCAGCCGGCTCATACGGAGAGATGATGCACTGGCGGAGAGGAGGAGAGACTGGGAAAATCCACAAGGGAGATGAATGAAGAGTGAAGACCCTCGGATATAATGTATCCGTACTCTGGGGGGCGTGGCTTGGACTCAAAATGGGTGGGGTTTAAACCGGAAGTTTGCCTTTTAAGCCTGAAATTGATACTGGTTGATGAGAAAGTGCTCAGCTTTAGAATTGAGCTTCAGGACATTTTTAATCACAAGAATACTGGAGCTATTTTTAAAAACTGAACATGACCATAAACTTGAATGACTAAACTGCGACACATGCATGCAGCAAGTACAAAGCAGAAGTACAAACTAGAGTTCTCATTTAACTTTCTTTGTGCTTGTGTGATGTTTTTCTACACAATGAATGAAAAAGAGGTAGAGCCTGCACACTTACTCCATGCCACAAGTTTGTGGCATGGAGTAAGTGTGCAGGCTCTACCTCTTTTTCACTCATGTTTTGTGCCCGCCTTGCACCTTTTTTGATGTGCGTATAACTACCCTCTCGCACCCTTTCTACACAATGAAAACAATGTTTACTAATTATTAGCTGTGTATATGTGTGTGTGAGAGATACAGATGGAGAGAGACCGCAGTAGGAGTCACGAGCTGCGACTGCACCGCGTCCTGTACGAGCCAAGCTCTCCAAGTTACTTAGCTGAGAGCAGAGGTAGGAGTGAGCCAACAGAGGAAAACTTAACCATAACTGGAGTAAATTAAAGCAGTAAGAGTTGCGTTGTTTCCAGTGTTGGGCAGTAGCGTCACTACAGTAGCAGACGTTTGTAGTTTAACTACATTTCTCAGTAGATTGGTGGTAGCGTCACTGTTTTCTGAATCAAGTAACTTCTCAGTAGTTAAGCTCTTTTATCGATCACTTAGCGCGGTAGCGTCCACACAAGCTACATTTCCAAAATCATTTCTGAAGCTCAAACGAGGCGGGGATTTCTGTTATGGACTGAAATAAAACTG
>NC_065513.1:37892238-38019104 GCF_006386435.1 Epinephelus moara | reverse complement strand
GAAGTTGGTTCAATTTAGTAAAAAGCTTGGATGTAGTTGCACTAGTTACTTTCATTTTGCTGTAGCTTAGCTTGCTACATTTCTGAGGGTGATAGCTTTGATGTAGTGAAGCTTCATTTAATATTAGAGTAACTAGTAGCTTAGCTCACTACACTTTCCAAGTAGCTTGCCCAACACTGGTTGTTTCTCAATGGCTGCCTGTGATGATGGTGAGATTGTGTGTGTGTGACGGCTGGGTGACAACAGAGCTGCAGCAGTTATGTGTGTAACAGGAGGAAGCGGTGTGTGTGTGTGTGTGTGTGTGTGTGTGTGTGTGTGTGTGTGTGTGTGTGTGTGTGTGTGTGTGTGTGTGTGGCTGACTATCTGGCCTACATGAGACGTGACACAGCAGCTACCAAATATGAATTTTGATGTTTTATTTACAAAGGTGATACTCATGCTCGTTAAAAATACTTTGTCTGTACTGGACACTTGTTTCATACGAGTTTCATACCAGCTCATCCCAACATCAACACTTATACTTTTCATTTAAATATCTAATCTAAATGTGAACCTTTTTTTCTACCTGAATATATTTTGTTTTTTTGCGTCAATGCTGAAAAAGTTGAATGCTATTTGTGACTGTGCAGCTTCTCCATGTAATAGAGGAGGTTTATTGTCTTTATCAAAGTGTTTATACGACCAGTATCCTGGTTCTTATCTGTTTTTGGAACACCCTGGTTATGTGTTGTGCATGTAAACATCATATCTTGGTTTTAGGGAACCTAGATAAGCCCTTATCCCAGTTTTCTGCTGCCTCAGAAACCGTGAAAATGTGTGTGTTTATATTCCCTGCATTCTTGCAATTTCAGAAACCAACAGTTGGCCGTACTCTAGCAGTCTTACCGTTGAAGTCTGCCAGTTTTTCAATATCCTCTCCCAGGTCTCCTGTCACAGTCAGGGCCTGTCTCACCTTCAGGTTTGTCTCCCTGAGGAAGAGGAGGAGAGGAGGACGATAAAGTGAGAAGGAACATAAAGTGGTTGGGAAAAGGAAGAGAAGTTTGACGAGAAGTAAGGGGAAGAGGAGGAAAAGTAAGTGAGCGGGAAGAAAAGAAATGAGATGACATGACATTAGACAAAAAAAACAGACTGACCCATCCAGTTCTGCCGTCTCGATGTACACCAGGTTGAGTGGTTCACTGCTGGAGAGCAACAGGAGGTCGGCCTGAAAGTACAGGAGGATTTATCACTGAAATCTGCTGTTTGTCTTTCTGGAAAACAAAACATAATTTTTCTACATGGAAGCTACATGGAAATTTGTCAGACATACAGACGCTAGGTTAGGTCAGTGATTTCTGGCATTAATAACACAGGATCACAGAAATATCAAATTATCTCTGCAGGAGTTTATCGTAACTGAACGCCAGTTACAACCTTTGCCTTTGCTGACAGCTTTATGGCTGTTCTTACTTTTGCAAAGGAAAAAAACAAGACGTTCTCCAAACACTGAATACTGCAATCTCCCCAGAAATTTAATGATGCAACATTCTCATCTTTGAGGTCTTTATAAGGCAAACGTGAAGCTTTACTTTGTTTGTACGATCCAAAGATGAAGCGTTTAAAGAAAAATGTCAACTGAAAGATGTAAAACTGTAAATCAAGGTGACAAACAGAATACAACGGCACAACAAGAGGCAAGATGTACAGAGAGTTACTTTAACTTTAAAGTAACGACTGCACAGATTGTAGATTCTTACATTTTATATTTGCGACAGTGAACTTATATCTGCAGTTCTCCATCGTTGTCATTTTCATAGTGATGTCCTGTTGTTGTTTGTGATATTTATGATTATTGTGTTTACTTTGTCTTGTTTTGCACAATATGTACAAATTATTCTGGACGACGACGTGCTGTAACTTCAAGCGTTTATGAACATGCTGGTGACAAACAGGCTAAATGTTTAAGCAGGAAGGCGAACTACATACACAATGCAACTGCATGACAGGGTATCAAAGGTTACACTCTGGACCAATCACAATCAAGCATCTTTAAGAAACCAATAGGGACAACTGTTACTATCTCATAGTCTCAACAGGAGAATATTACACACTTAAACAATCAATATTCCTGTTATTACTATTCCACTGGTCATCAGTTACTTGAATACGCTGTCATCCATCATTGCGACTTCTGACATTTGATGTGAGGTATTGTCCGCTGCGTTGAGGATTGTGGGTCAAATTAGCCAGAAAACCATGCTGGCTTGCATACTGCAAAATCAGACTGAATGTAGTGGAACATCCTGGTATTTTTGGCATGCTGCATTTGACATTCTAGCCCTTTTTAGATAGGAACTGTGCAAATTTGCAGGAAAGCCCAATCAGTCTTTTTTTAGCATTGGCAGTGCAGCAAAATGTCACCTGCCTACTTTTGTTTATACAGAATGCGCCTTTTTCGGGGCAATGGGGGGCGTGAGCAAGTAACAAAACATGTAGCTCAGCGTGTGACGTAAACAGTGACGTGGGAGGGAAGCCGCGGCTGGTCAGTCCTTTGGCAGTTCTCTCATAAGTTGGCCCGTCCTTCACCGTCCTCGTCATCTGATGGTTAATGGCCTCTTCGTTTGCGAGGGCAAGGAGGGCGCGCAATTCCTTGTCTCCCTAGTTGCTCATCTTTACAGTGTCTGTCAGGTTTGTGTTTCCCTCTTGGTACAAAAGCGGAACAAGGAACAGGGAACAAGGAAGCAGGATACTAATCACTAATTATTAGTGAGCAGCTATCCTGCTTCCTTGTTCCCTGTTTATCCACCGCCAGTGGGTCGCACGTGCGGGGTCATCAACAGCTCCTCCCACAAGTCTTCAACAGCCCCTCCTGTTGTGGAAGGCCGCCTCGGTCTGTTTAAACTAAAAGGGTCCCGCCAATATTTCTACCCTATGAGGTGTAAAATTGGGCGCCTCGGATCAACTCGCCAATCCGGCTCTGTGTGTCTAAACGCTCGCAGCTTGCCGGCAAAACGGCCCAACATTCACAGAAAATCTGGCAGTGTAAAAGGGGCTACTATGTGTTGGGACACACTATATCTTTCTCTGGCATAGTATATAGTATGGTAGTATGGGTATTAGAACGCACAGATACTCTGTGTTTACTGGATAGAGAAAAATAAACTAACATGCAGGCTGGCTAGCAGGGCCTTAGTTTAACGACGCAGACTCATTGTGTGATCTAAATGCGTAGAGGGGTTAAAAAGAGGGGCATGGGTGAATGGGTGAATGTGACGTGTTGTGTAAAAGTGCTTTGAGCAGTCAGAAGACTAGAAAGGCGCAGGTCCATTTGCTTTGTTGTGACTTAAAACATTTCAGACTCATCCACTCTGAATTCAAGACATTTTAATACTCTTTACTCACAGTGACAAACTGGTTGTTTTCCAGCTTGATGATGTCTCCCACCTGGACGTCCATCCATTTCTCGCTCCGCAGTCTAAGAACAGGAAACAGGAGCTGATTAGTGACTCTGTGCTAAGCTCAGAGAAACTGTTTTCTTTTCCCTTTTTCTTTGAGGATAGTCAGAAAATAAACTGCCCATAAATAAGCACTGAAAACCAAGGTCATCCTAATATTCGTCCCCTTCCCTCACCGCAGTTTCCTGCCACTTTCCTGTATTGTCTGTCTGTGTATCTGTCTGCCAACAATAGCCAGAGTTTTAAAAAGTTGTCTGGAATATAAATATTTAATGATTTTCAGGGTTTTCTGTTTCACCCGTCAGCCTGTGCTGTTACTTCAAATTTGAGGGGAGGACAGTTTTTACTTTAATCTCTTTGTAGTTTGCTAATGCTCAAAGAGAACTTAGTGAATGTTTGCAATAATTATAAAACGTCTTATAACTAATAGAAGAAATTAACCTTTACACTGAGTACAATCAATCTGACATGATCATTTGTCATTTGTTTTCACCTCTTATAAAATACTTAATAAACAGTGTATTTGAAAAAATAATTAATGCACTCATCAAATATGAGAAATCATTAGTTTGAGCACTACCACAACAGTTTTAACTCTTGTACAATTAAATTTTACCCTCCATCAGGCCTCTGATACCAAACCTGCATCAGTATTGATTCAAAGATGCATCTCTAATAATAATATTCACATTCACAGTCTTGCTGGGAACAAAATCGGCTTCATTCAATGGCAAAAACTTGCAATTCCTCCACTTTTTCCCAACTACACTGTGGAAAATGATGTTTGTACTCCAGGTCCAACACAACAAATCAAGCACTCCCTGACATCAAGTCAACAGGAAACATACAGTCTCTTCCCACCATCCTGCAGCTGCTTCCCGTGGCGCCCTAAACAGTGGGCACTGGGCAAAGGCCATCAAGTGCAAACCCAGATGGAAAAAAGAAACAACATAAATGCAACTATTTATATCTGGTGCACCATACATATCTAAATATACAGTTGGTGCCTTGAGTGGAAACACTGGTAATGTTGGGTTATTACGGTACACATTTACATACCTCAGCTCAGCAATAATATTAATTATAACATGTTGTTGTCATTAATTGTCTTTCTTGTACTACGTCTGTACAGACAGCAAATAACTGATCAATTGACTGATCATTCCTTGTTAATTTTTCTATTACAGCTGGTTCCGATTTTATTTTCCAACATGATTAACTTCTTCTGTCCTTTTACTATCACTTCACACAGGGCTAGTTATTACTGAGGGCAATGAGGTCATGAGCTCTGGTACTGTTTCTGGACGATGAATCCCACTTCATCATAAGTATCCTATCAGCATTAGTAGTGCCCCCTTAACACTATAAAGGCAGGTGTACTCTGACACACGTCCAACAGTTGGAAAGACGCCACCAAAAAAAGGCTGTAAGGGGAAAAAGTTCTGCAGTAATGAAAAAGACGCACTGCGAGATGAACTTAACAAAGGAAATGTGATTTTCCAGAGCATCAGTAATGATGTTACTGGAAAAATAAAAACCCAATAACGGTCGTAACATTTGTGATGCTGTAAATGCCGTGTCAGCAGAGAGATGCACAGTAAATAAAATGAAAAGCTCTGACATTAAAATGGAAACAAAAGACCACATTGCCCAAGGGTTTTTATAGTCTTAATTAGGATCAGTGGACTGACAGTATTTCTTAAGCACAATAATTTAATAATCTAATCATTAAAATCACTATAAAACACATGATAATCTAAATTTGATTATATGATACTCATGTGGTTTTTTTTAATGTTCCTCAAACTTAAAACTTATATTTCCTTTCATTGGACAGGCAATATTTGGAGTGTAAAAATTAGATGTTTTTTTTTCTTATCGACCCATATATTAAATTTTCTCTTACCTAACAGAAGTGCAAAGTAAAAAACATTGGTGAATTCCAAAAATAAATGAGTCTAAAAAAATAAAAACAAATCATGAACAACATGAACAAAAATATGAGGAAATTTGTTTGTATATCGCTTCCTGCACGAGGTCCAATATCTCTAAATTTGGTTTTAGGGAACAACAAAACCCACCAAACAAAACATAAAAGACATTTAAATTAAATAAAAAAGTATTTAGTTCACCAGAATTACATTAATCTGACAACTGTTACTTAGGGAGATAGACTTACAGCTTTAATTATTACAAAAAGGAAAACATACATTTCTCAGTGGGATCTAGTTGTGTTAGAAAATTTGGACCCTAATGTCTATAATTTACTGTATATTTTCAGTGCACTTCTACCTTTGTATGACTTCCAGTTCTGCTTATAGACAAGATCAATGGATATTTTTTTTTACCTTTATTTTATATATTTAGTGTACATTCCTGTGTTTCAACTCTGCATATTCCTTGTGTGATAAGATAAGATAAGATAAGATAAGATAATACTTTTATTGTCTGTCTTGCATCCACATGCTCTAACAATCAACAGAATGACATAAAAACAAATAAAACACATAAAAACATCTGTAAGGTCATCTGTCATCTAAAGACAAGGTACAATAAGCAAACATATGTCCCTCTTCATTCACACACATAAACACATCTATATTAAACATCCTAATCAACCTAACGTAAACTCTATCCAGTCCAACCAACAGGAAGCAGCTGCAGGGTGGGGGAGAGCCCTTTTTTTGTATCCTGTTGACCTGAGCTCTACTATTTCAACTATGTGAGGTATGCTTCATCTGCATATATGGGATGGGCATGTGGGCTTTATTTCACCCTTAGAGCTGAAACAAGCAAATACAATGACTTGAGGGATTATTTTGAGGCTTCTTCATAATAATGCTAAAGGGCACCCAAGATGGTTCCCTGAGGAACACCTACCTGTACAGAAAAAAGTTAAAGGACCCTGATGGTGCCTCTACAAATACACAAAACCAGCAAGTGGCTACCTGAAACGTTGGATATATGAGCACAGGTGTATTTCAAACTTACTTTCTATCAATGAGGACCTGAACCTTCCTGTTGTTTACATGATTGTCGCTTCTGTGGCGGTTCTGGAAAAAGAAACATACACAATAAAACAATGAGTCATAACAGGTCACAAGAAACTCAGTTTTACCACTGAATACTGATTAGTTCTGACAAAAGTTCCCATGAAACTAATCCGTTAACAACTGATATGTTGTGGTTTTTTTATGTTGTTTTGCGTAAAGGTGTTAATATGTTGGAGGACATGATGTTACTGTGTGAAATGAAAACCTCCCATTAGAGGTATTCAGCTGAATTAGACTTTTGACCTTCTAAAAAACCTCTACTTCCACTTGAACCACTGATGACTCTTCACTCTGATCACTATTTATTTCTGTGAGTGAGACACAGAGGCGGCAGCTGAAACAGTACAATCAGGTGGTTTCCCCTTTTTTTAAAATGCCAACACAGCTTTCAAATGCTTGCAGTGTTTCACAATTTTTTCCTGAAGCAATTTTAACGTTTCTCTGGCTTAACAGACAAGTTCACCTCTTAACCCTTATAGTTACAACTAAATTTACTATTTACACAGGTCAGATATTACAAAGACTTAATAGATCTTTTCCCAGAACAAGAAGCTCTCGTACATCTACCTGTCCACAAGCCAAAGGGTTTAAGTCCAGATTTCTGTCTCTGTTAAACAGCAATCAGCATGAATATGTATTACAGGTGTTACATACAGTATAAAAGAAAGTTAAAATTAAGAAGAAAATGTAGCCTAATTGTTCTTTCTGTGTCAAACCCAGAAAATGTTTTTTTGGGTTTTCTGTTCTACTTTCTGGCAGAAACTTCTTGACCTGCTGCTTCTGTGTGTTTGATAAGTGATTTCTGTGTCATCTGGTTGACTAAAGGCCTCAGGCAAAGGA
Organism: Epinephelus moara; assembly: GCF_006386435.1. NCBI lineage: Eukaryota > Metazoa > Chordata > Actinopteri > Perciformes > Serranidae > Epinephelus > Epinephelus moara. The sequence goes on along the minus strand of NC_065513.1, from coordinate 38,011,777 downwards.
ACTACCAATTAAATTTTGGTTGCCATACAACTTTTTTGGCTTGTGACCCCTTTAAATGAAACAAAATCCTACCAGTTGTGACTAGTTCCACTAAAACATTCATATATTATCATTATGGGCTCACTCTTTTCCCTTTTAAAGCGGGATGTATGCTTTTGCATCGAATCAATGCTGTACCTACACCATAGCCTGTTGTACACCTCCCCAGAAATGTAACTGAAAGTTGCGATGCAGACCTCCTGTCTATGAGCTGAAACAATTTCCCTCAGTGGAAACAACGCTTTTGTTTACTTTAATTTCACAGATAAGAAACAATAACAACAATAAAGCCTCCACAAAACAGCATGTTAAGTCTTGTGTGTGATTTATCCTGGCTTCATATGAGCAGAGGAAATCTCTGCTATTTGTTAGGCTAATTTATACAATGTAAAATGCCATAGGCTTTTGCTAATAACGTTAGCATGTTATATTTGTTTGTAAAACCTGTTTAGTATAAGACAGTTGTTTTGTCAGTGAACCTTGTGAGTTGTAATGGAGCTGAATTTTGTAACATTACCTTTGTTAAATGTTGCTATCGTCCCTGGTTTTATATGAGTAGAGGAAATCTTAGCTAGCTGCTAGGCTAATTTATACAATGTAAAATGCCATAAGCTTTGTTAAAACCGTTAGCATGTTATATTTGTTTAGAAACCATCTTTAGTATTGGACAATTTTGTCTGTGAACATTCTGAGGTGTAATGGAGCTGAATTTTGTAACGTTACCTTTGTTAAATGTTGCTGTTGTCCCTGGTTTTATATGAGAAGAAGACATGTCCACTAGCTGCTAGGCTAACCTTTACAATGTAAAATGCCATAGGCTTGTGCTAATAATGTTAGCATGTTGTATTCGTGGGGAAAATGTGTCCAGACAAAGACAAGTGCTTGTCTGTGGATGCTGCGAGTTATAGTGAAGCTGATTTGTGTACTTGTGTTTGAAATTGTCGCTATTAAGCCATGTTTAATGTGTGTTTAATGTGTGTTTATTGTGCGTTTTGGGTGTGTTATTAGTATTCTGGAGGTGTAACTGCAGAGTGACAGACACACCACCGCACAAGTATAAATGCTCACAAAGGCGTAGGTAATGTGCGTATAGGGTCTGCATAGAGCTGACGCACAAGTATAAATCCTGCTTCAGGGCAGAGGCCTTGTGGCTAACCTGAGTGTTATGTGTACTTCATTACGTGTGGAGGGAAGCAGCTTTCTCGGGGGTGTCACGGTGAAGACAGCATGCAGCAAAGAGTGATGATAATCAGCAGGATTAAGTGTCGAGTGGCCCGGGCCACTAGAAGCTAGTTACCGGCTAATAACAAGCCAAGCTAAATTTAATGTTAATAAGCCCACGTGTTCTCAACTGAGGTTCGGAGCTGGTAAGCTGTCACTGAGAGAGGTAACAGTATATGTAATCTGACAAAATAAGCACAACTTTTTTGTTTTGTTAATGTTTTTTATCCCTTGTAGATGCATCAAACCCTAATTTGGGAGCCACTGCATTACATGATTATTGTTTTCTACCTGTGAAGCTCATGTAAAGTGAGGCTTGATCCAAATTCACTGTGGAAATTATATCCATAAATACAAAGTTAAACGATCGGGACAATTTCAGAAATACAAAAACTATATATCTGCTTTATTCCTACAGTTCAGCAGGCAGTAGTTTGTTAACCCAGTCCTTTCACAGCAGCTTTCCTAACACTGGCATTATTTCAGCGTTTGTTTTGCAAGGTCATCCACCTCGCCATACATGGCCAGTCTCTAGTTTCTGTGTACCTGCTCACGAATATCACGTCAAGCCTGAACCCAGTGACCTCAATAAAGGAACAGATGGGTACCGGCGGCGAGGCACGTTCAGGATCGTCACTGCAGCTCCTAAACAAAAAGACTCCTGTTCTCCTCCTTCGGCTAATGTTTAACCCATGACAACACTAATTTCCTCTCGCTGGTTTGGCATTAAGTTACTGGGTGCAACACACACACACGCGCGCACACACTGTACATACACATTTGTTTGATTGACCTTGACGGCTGAAACAAAGTCATTTTCCTTTCATTGTTTAAGAAGTGCATTTTGTTCTGTTTCGGTTCCTGTAAAGCAGTGAAAGAAAAAGAAAACAGTTTGTCCATTTACAATAAAAAAAGACTTTCTGGTGAACTATGAGTCAGCAGGTCAGCTGTGATATTCAGGGGGGGGGGGGGGNAGCTGTGATATTCGGGGGGGGGGGGGGTTTGTCATTTCTTAATCAGTCTGAACTCCCATGTGACGTCAATTTTCGTCACCACATTAGACCATTGTCACAAACCTGATTGATGAGAAATAGTCTTACAGAAAAGTCACCAATGAATGTAGTCTGTCGATTTTAAAATTTTAGCTCCTATTTGCCTAAACTTTTTTATTTAATTTTTTTTAAATAATGGAAATAAGCCTGAGGATGACTGAGGTTATAATGTGCTTGGATCATTACTTAAACAGAGACACAGTCGCCATGGCAACCTTAATCCTTAGACGCTGAGCAGACTGATAAATGCCAGTTTGAGACCACACAAGTTCAGAGGAGCACGTTGCACACGAGCCTGCTGATGTTAGTGAAACAGTGAATATCAGCAACATCAGGTAACATGAAATGACAAACAGTGCTGTGTCTCTTTGCAAAATAATCCACCAATGTATTTTAGTTTTGATGATACTTAACTAGGACGACATGTCATTAAGGTAGTTCACTTCAGAGTTGATAAAAATAATTCCCTGATCAGCTGGAAAATATGCTGTGCTTACTTATTTTTCAGACAACAGACCAAATAGTTGATATGTGTTGCAACATCTTCAGCAAGGCGCACACTATACAGACTCATTTTAGATTCAGGATGATTCCTGATTTCTGATTTCTCTCATTTCCTGTTGTCAAAAGATGTGTTATAAACAGTAGTGAGCTTGTTTAAATATTATTGGAGTAGTATTTTACATGTTGTGGCTAAAACTGTAGTCTTGAGATTGCTGTGATATAAAACTGAACTTTTAGAACAGACACCACACAGTCTGCATCTCTGAGCCATTTGTGACTCCATGTTTTCTTATTTACCAGTTTCACAAAACACCTTAAGTTGACTCCATGAGTATGGCACTTCAGACTTAATTTTTCCTAAACTGAGGGACTTACTTAAGGGTGTTGCACAGAATCCCTTAGAGTTAAATAAAAATGTTAAGGCATTTACAGCATTTAAAGAAATTGTACAGTGGTAAAATACAATAGTTTTATGATAACCGTTTGTTTGTTTGCGCTCAAATTTGTGATACCTAATGTCTTTAGTGCAATAGTTTAACTAACTTAAAGGGATTCCTTAAGTGTAAGACCAAGATAAGGAACATAAGTGAACATTTTAAGGAGACCTGAAAGAAAAGATGTGTTTTGTGCAACTGATTTTATTTTAAGAAAGTCTTAACCTGGACTTTAAAGGAAAATCTTGACGTAAGGTGTTTTGTGCAACCGGCCCCTGCATCTTAAGGCAAGTTAAAGACTCAAGACAAGGGATGCACAATATTGTATTTTTTGCCGATATCCAATATGCCGATGATTAACAACTAATTTGGCCAATACTGATATCGATATATCCACTTTTTCCCCCACCTAATTTTAGTGATCATCAAGTGTCTTCTGTACTGGAATTAACATCATATTACGCATGCATACTCTTATCATGATGGCCCACCAGCAGATGGAGACATGAAATACAATTCTTTTCAATGCATGTAATATCCATTCATTGCGCAAATTAAGAAAAAGCATGTTGGTCGATTCCAATAGTTCATTTTAAAGCCCATATTGGCCGATACAGATGACGTGCCAATATTGTTGTGCATCCCTACTTAAGACTTTTTGTAAATGCCACTTGGATCTTTTATCAAAATTACCAAAATACCTCTAAAATCAAAGCGTTAAAATTTGTTAAAAGGTGAAACACTACGCAAAACACATTCACTTACAATATCGTCAGTGGCATCCTTGGCAGCGGTGACTGCCAGCACCAGGACCAGAGGCACGACTGTGGTGAACCAGGACAGAGAGGAGATCTGAGGAATCACCTGAGGAGCACACAGATGCACAGTTTAAGTTAATTTTGTATATGATAGTAAGTGAAAATTGAAAAACAAAAACAGAGAGGAACTACAAACTGTGTGGGTGAGAGACAGAGGAGAAAATGAGAACAATTTGTTTGAACATTAAGCCATGTGATGAGCAGGAGCTGGGTTATTTTTGATGTGAATCTAAGAACATTTTAAAGTTGTTTTATATTGCTTTATTAAAGACCTAATGCATCAATTCTGACGCATAAAAAGGCAACATGGACTTTAACTTATACAGAAAATAAATCAAGCTATTTAACGCCATTCATTTAAAACTGCCGTTGTGCTCCAGTTCCTCATTGTCTGTCAGCAGAGCAGTAGCCACAGCGTACAACCTCTGTGGTGCAACACGACTGTTCTGCACACGATGAGGCAATTTCCTGTACTGGATATTACACTTCCTTAATCTAACTGCACCTGATTCATACATTTCCTGTTTGGTTAACACACAGCTTCACTGTGAGAAAGAGCAGTCGCTTGAATCGGATTGTGTCACATTGGACTACAAGTTTGCAAGTGTGTGTGTGAGACACTGATTCTCACGACATTGTTTGTTACCTCTGACAGTTTCATCAAGTCCCAGAAAAAATAGGAATTGTTTAATCTTCTCCACTTGAGACAAAATCCTTGTAAAGAGTAATAATGCTATTCCTGACTCTTTTCTTGTGAATGTGTCAAACGTTCGGTATGTCTTCAACCAACCCTAGAGAAACACGTCTGATTTGCATTTAATTATTTGAGATATGTCAAATATTTTACATAAAATTTGCTTGACAGTTGGATGGCTGCCTCACTTGTTGCCTTTCATGCATGTGTGCGCCTTTGTTTCGCTCACCTGGAGCACCAGCAGAAATAGGAAGTAGGCGTTGGCGATCCTCTGGAACTGCTCAAACAGGTTGAGAGGTAGGAAGGTGAAGGGGTTGTACTTGGAGGTCTTGATGGCGTTCGTCTGGTACAGGTGTAAAGATAAGATATAGTGTTAAATCAATACAGGATTAATGCTGTCAAGACATTTAAGCTTGTTTGAATTGATTATACTTATGTGCTCTTTTCAAGATAATCAGGCTCTATGATTAGGTGAGAAATCCAAACGTACATAGTGCCAGAGGAACCTCACACTGGGTTCTAGTTTCTTGTGTGTAGGTGGTCAACATGCTGAATATGGGATGTTTTGTCCATGTGACACCGAGGTCAAACAGCCATCAAAACGGGAAACAAAAATTCTCGATCATGAGGTTGCTCAGAAAAACATCTACAGCATTTACTTGACCTTTCGTCCTCTCGGCCTCTACCATAAAAGGTAAATAGTTGTAATAAATGTTACAGTTGAATGAGTTTATCAGTGAGAAAACAGTAGACATGCAGACATGATTGACTGTTTCTTGCTCCCTGACAAGATAAGCTGAGTTATCTTCAAGACTCCCTGAAGATAACTCAGTTTAAACTAAGGCGTGTTGAGTTATTTCCTCTGTTTTCTTAAGGAACTGCCCCTGCTGTTAAAAGGCTATAAAAAAGGTTTCTCCTCAACAACAGCGACATGAAAGCATGGGATCATTTTCAGATAAACTGTTTAATAATGCATTTTAACATTAATGGAGCAGTTAAGCATCTATTACTTTCCTTCGTGTAAAGGTGCACAAGCCCATTCCTGAATTTGGGAACACTTAATGGTCACAGTCTAACACCAAGTCAGTTAAACTTCAGGGTTATCAGTTTGTCATTAAGGAAGCACAAGTGATTGTGAATCATTTGCAGCTGCTTTGGTGCAAATCAAAGTGACAACAGGTGCAATGGAGAGGCAAAAGCAAGACAACTCTCAAAAGGGAATGGTTTTACATGTGGTGGCCACAGATGCTCTCTCCTTATCCTTCCTGACTGATTCTGCTCTAGTTTTGTCTTCTGCTAGTGTCCTGTGTGACACGAGGAGAGCTGGACAGGGCCGTAGAAGGGCATCAACCCAGCAGCAGGACCGGTATCTGTTCCTTTGTGCGAGGAGGAACAGGAGGAGCGCTGCCAGAGCCCTACAAAATGACCTCCAGCAGGCTACTGGTGTGCATGTTTCTGACCACACTGTCAGAAACAGACTCCATGAGGGTGGCATGAGGGCCCGACGTCCACAAGTGGGGCCTGTGCTCACACCCCAGAACCGTCGAGCTCGATTGGCATTCACCAGAGAACACCAGAATTGGCAGGTGCTCTACTGGTGGACCGTTCTCTTCACAGATGAGAGCAGGTTCACACTGAGCACATGTGACAGGCGTGAAAGAGTCTGGAGACACCGTGGAGAACATTATGCTGCCTGTAAAGTCATTCAGTGTGACTGGTTTGGTGGTGGATCAGTGATGGTCTGGGGAGGCATATCCTTGGAAGGTCACACAGACCTCCATGTCATAGCCAACAGTACCCTGACTGCTGTTAGGTACCGGGATGAAATCCTCGGAGCGATTGTAAGACCTTACGCTGGTGCAGTGGGCCCTGGGTTCCTCCTGGTGCAGTGGGCCATGGGTTCTTCCTGGTGCAGCGGGCCCTGGGTTCCTCCTGGTGCAGTGGGCCGTGGGTTCTTCCTGGTGCAGCGGGCCCTGGGTTCCTCCTGGTGCAGGGTAATGCCCGGCCTCACGTGGCCAGAGTGTGTAGGCAGTTCCTGGATGACGAAGGCATTGACTGGCCCTCTCGTTCCCCTGACCTAAATCCAACTGAGCAACTTTGGGACATCATGTATCGTAGCATCCATCACTGCCACATTGCACCACTGTCCAGGAGCTCACTGATGGCCTGATCCAGGTCTGAGAGGAGATCCCCCAGGACACCATCCTCCAACTCATCAGGAGCATGCCCAGACATTGGCACGCAGGGGCCAAACACACTACTGAGTCACGTGATAAAATTCACACAAGTTGGATCAGCCTGTGATTTCAATTTTTTGCGGTGTGATTTTGAATCCAGCCCTCATTAGGTTTATGATTTTAGTTTCCATTGACCGTTGTTACATCATTTTGTTCTTTGCTCATCAGTAAAGATTTTCAACTTGAATAATTCGTTCATCAAGATCTGATGTGTGATTTAAGTGTTCCCCTAATTTTTTGCAGTGTATTTCAGTATCAAAATAATAATAATCTATCAAAAGGCAAAATATTTTATGATAGCACAACAAATAATCTAATAAAACACAACAACTGGGTTTCTGGGTGTAAACTGGCCACAAACAACCAGCTGAAAAGTGAAGTGTGGTTCCCTTCGTGTTAGCCGTTGGTTCCATGTGTGCACACTGTGTTTATATGAATCCATAAAACCTTCATTATGGAAATCTAGCTCTGTGCATCCGGGATGATAAAACAGAAGCATGTTAGGTAATCCTATTCATGGCTTGAACAAATATTTGCATGTGTTTGTGGTCCTTTGGATATTTATGGTCAGAATGTCACGTCAGGAAATGTCAGCAGGCAGAACAAATGTAACACAGATGCCTTCCTTTCAACTGAAAGGTTCATGGCTCTTGACCCCAACGATGTCTCCTGGAAATTACATTTGTTTGTTACTAAACTGCTTTCTGAATTATGTTCTTGTGGCAACTTTATCGCTCCCTGGATTTTTTTCAGACGCAAGTTTTAGTAAGTAACGAGACACTACATGTATTTCAATAAACGTAATAACAAAGACTCTTGTCTTAGATTTATGCATCAAATGCACTTTGGTTCAGGTTAGGGAAAGACAAATAGTCAAAGTCAAAGTCAAATACTTTATTGATCCCCAAGGATTCATTAGTCGCTCCGATATAAAGAATATAGAATTATATAAAGTAAGGATAAGAGTATGAAATAAAGTGTGTAGTTGTAACGCAATAAAAAGTACAAAAATAGCACAGTTGAATAATTGCACAGGATATTGTGGCAGTTGACCAATTGCACCAATATCAATCTAGCAGTCACTAAAATGCTGTGTTTACTGTTTGTTTGCTCTGTGCCTGATACACTTTAGCTTCATGGTGGTTATAATTCTCTCTCTTATTGTGCTGATGACATGTTTGTGGTACTGAACGCACAGATAACATAAAGTGTGCAGAGAATTTCCTGGAGGGGAAATTCCTAGAAACACTTCTCAGGGTAAATAAGAGGTCCAAACTTCTCTCTGGATGTGTCTGCCTAAAATGTTGAGGTCCCTCAGAGGTTCTTTGGTTTCAGACTGAAGCGGAACCAGAGAGCAGATTAGGGATCCCCTGAAATATACAGAGAAATCATTCAGAAATCTCTGCTTCACAGAATCTGTAATCTGTAATGCAAGCATTCATTTGGTCTCTGTGGGAGTTCTTTGCAGATGTTTGACTTCATGGGAGGCATTTACTCTGTGCCAGGTGGATCTTATCAGGAGGCTCTCAAGCGGCCGGACTGTGACTCCCATGTTAGTTTATCACTGGATCTATTCACTAACAACATCACCGCCCACAGACGAGAGATTTTGTTCTGGCTGCAAATGTTTAAATACACAAGCGGAGGGAAATGACTGTTTACACCCTGTTTGGTATTTTCCACTAGATACATCCTCTCTGAGAGGCATGCAGGATGATCTGTTCCAAAAACATAATTAAAAGGGACGATCAAAAATCACTTTTCAACTTCTCATTTTCCATTTCAGGTTTCATACTGTAGTGTTGTAAACGTGCGTATATGCGAACATTTATAAATATACTTTTCCTTGTCCTATTGTTCTCTCTTGCAGCTCTGCTCTATTTAGTTCTTCCTCTTTCACTGATTTCTTTTATTGTGTTATGAAGCAACATCTGTTTTAAAAAGTGACATATTAATAAAGTTTTTTTTTATTATATATTCCTATTTTAGAATATTCATACATAGCCCACATAATGATGAGCCGTTAATTTGTGCATAACCCATGTATTTTAAAGGTTGCGATCACGTGACCAGTGCACTGACTGAAGTGAAGAAGGATGTGGTCCAGTCCAACACATTCTCACTCCGACCTTGTCACATATCGACGTTTGGTCACAGACTTTCCACGGCGACACACGACGTGCAAGGTACCCTGGGTGCGTTGGTTATTGACGCTCTGGGACTCCGTGTCAAGTTCTGCCTGCTACACGCATTGTCTTCTTTCAAAATACACTTCTGTTTTCACAGAAAAAGTATAGTTTGGATACAGTCTCTTTCAAAATAAAAGCACTACGTCAGTACAACACTGCAAATGGACGTTTTTTCCTTCAACAACAAACACACGCGGTTACGTTTTGCCAACACATGCATCTGGATGGGTTTAGGAAAAAAGAACAGGGTTCAGCCTGCCAGGTGTTTGTTGAACCCATCCATCACCCCCTTAACTTTCATTGTTATCCCACCACGTTTCCTCCTGACGCTGCCGGGCCCTGTTAAACAATAACGGTGACCGGCTGCGTATCATGCTCACCTGAAACAATGGCTTTTTTTGTTGGTGTCGCCGTAAGTCACTGACCAAGCACCGGTATTTGATGACTTTGGGGTGAGACCAGGTTGTCTAGTTAGGAGGCAGGTTGGGACGACAGATGGGACACAAAACACAGGACTTTTCCCCAGGAGACCAGTGTTCGTCACTGTGTGAACTTTGAGTGAACTTAGTTATTTTAAGTTACATGTGCCTATGTAACACTTTTAGAACCAAGAAAGCACCAAAATGCATGTCAACAATGTATTTACTCTTTTTTATGATTATTTTTTGCCTGCAGGTTAGAATCAAACCAGAGCCACTGCTAACGACTCAACCTAGGGGTAGCACACTCTACCAGGTGAGCTAGAGGTCGCCCCCCATGTCTTTATTCTTCTTTGAAACTTAATATTTCAGTGATCCAGAGTTGTGACTGCAGCAACACAGAGAACAAACTGGGGTAAATGAGTTTACCCAGAAGCAACCTCAACTCTTTAACTTTGGCTGACTTCCAGTCTCCTGATAATGGCCAGACACTCAAGCAGCCAGACACACCCCAAAACTAGAGTTTCTCTTGTAAATATCTGTACTGACAATGTGGCAGTGAGCTGTTTTGTCTGTAAGGTACGTGGGCTGCATCCGCTGTACATTCCCTTCTCTATTTCAGATGTCTTTCACAGGACAATAGACCCTCACGTTGTTGAACAGTGTTGAAGAGTCACCAGCGACACACACATACACACGTATTAATACTTACTGCATATCTAAAGGAGAGGTTGTACTCGCGGTCGTTGGCGCGGATTTTCCTCTCCAGCTCTGATTTGAAAAGACAGAAAGTATTATAATAATTTACATGACTTTACCAGTGTATTTATCAAGGTCTCAGGATTTCTGTAAGTGTAATCCAAAGCAAATCACAAAGAGAACCAGCGAGACAGTTTTTGCTGTTTCATGAAATCTGAACCTTCATGATGAATAAGATCCATGTAGTGAAGGCGTACCTCTCTCTTTCTTCCTGACACAGTCCATGCCAAAGAACGACATCTTTGCTTCCTTGTCCTCCTCCTGCTATCTTTCCATCATACCAGTCTGTGAAGAACAAGAGACAGCTGTTACATTATGGCTGGACAAAAGCATAAATCTGGATCACATAATATCTTCATCACCAGGAAATAAACACACACACACACACACCCCAGACTGTTCCTGTCAAACAATGGCTTTCTCCTGGAAACTGGAGAGTTTAAACGTTCCTGTTAAAGTGAGAATGACTTAATACCCACCAGCTGCCATCAGAACATTTTCCATAATGTGCCCTATGAGGCAATCACTCCCCAGCTGTATGGCTTTTTAAACTAAGGTTAAAGAAGGTTTTAGGCTCCCAGTACAGCTGTTCTTTAAAAATACATTTTATTTATGGCTGGAAAAGTTTTTGAGGCCAAGTAGAGAAGGTGTAAACATCTGAATGGTGGAGGCGACTGCATAAATAAGGCTTGGGTTATACTGTATGAGTTCTGTGAGGGCTTCTAAGATGTTTGATATGGTTGTTGATTCATTATCCGTATCTCTACCTGACACATAGAGACAGACGACCATTCACACCTACGGACAATTTAGAGTCACCAATTAACCTGCATTTCTTTGGACTGTGGGAGGAAGCTGGAGTACCTGGAGGAAACCCACGCTGACACGGGGAGAACATGCAAACTCCGCACAGAATGGCTCCCCTGCCCAACCATTCAAATCAGAAACCCTCTTGTGCCGCCTGATGCAGTGATGATATAGTTGTGCTGTTGTTAAAAGTGGTCCGAAATCAATCAATCAATCAATATGTTCAACGTTTTTCATGGACGCAACTGAGAAAGACAAAGTTTTCCTCACAAATTCAAGGCACCATGGCCTGACTGGTTCACAAACGATCATTTTGCGCATCAATGATTCCTTTGAAAATTGCACATGAAAGACGAGGTGGCCGAGTGGTTAAGGCGATGGACTGCTAATCCATTGTGCTCTGCACGCGTGGGTTCGAATCCCATCCTCGTCGTAGACAAGTTAACTTTTGAACTGCCCTGTTTACATTTCAACATGCTCCATTAAAACAACCCTGTTTGAAACAAATCGATTTCTGCATTCAAAAACACTCTCTTCCTCGTTGATGTGCTGATGTGACATCAACGACTCAGAACTGGATGGTTCAACAGGGGAAGATAAAGAACATGCCGAACAAACAGCCACAAGGAATTAAAAAACATGTAAGAAGCAGAATCAAATCAAAGCAAATTTGTTTCTATAGCACATTTAAAAACAACCACAGTCGACCAAATTGTAAATACAAATACAACGATTATAAAATACTATGACACTAAAACCGCTACCAACAAGCAAAGGTCAATGAAAACATGTATGTCTTAAGATCTGTCAGTGGAGGGGGAGCATGATTGAGAGCGGAAGGCTATTCCAGAGCTTTGGAGCAGCTACCACAAACTCACGATCTCCCTTACACATGGGACACATTGTTCTGAAGATCTAAACGGTCGGGAGTTGGAGTAGGGGCAGAGAAGTTCAGTAGTATACTGGTGCCTGCCCATGTATGGCTTTAAAAACAAATGAAAGAACCTTAAAATCAACCCTGTGTTCAACAGGAAGCAGTGCAGGGATGCTAGCACTAGAGCAGGAAGAAGAATGAAAGCCTCTCCACTGTTTCACATTTCACTTTTGTTTATGTTCACTCCATGGGTATTTATCTGCTTTCACTTCCCTCTTCCCATCCAGAAGTTATTACTCCAGGTTTGCATCAGCCCTCGAGCCGCTTAATGTTTTTCCCATGTAGGGCAGAGTGACTCAGAGGGAGACTCCCCTCTCAGGACAAGCGTCACTCGTTCAGCTAACTATCAGTTCAGAATCAAGAGCCACGTCTGGCCGTCTGCGGCCTGTCTGAGCCGAAAAGTGGCTGTCGGTATGCCACTGTTATTTCAGTGGCTTCACTTACCGCCCTGACAAACCAAGCCAACAATCATCAGTAGGCACCTGTGGTTGCTGCAGTGTGCCTCGCACCATGGATTTTGATTAGTGGCCTGAAGGCTAAATGCTGAATCCAATTAAAGGAATACCTCACATCCCCAAATGACCATTTGTTTTTCACTCAGCCTGTGTTATGTTGAATTTGTGAAGACAAAGTTTTTCTCGTACATTTCCATGGTGAATCCAGAAGTTTCATTTCTCCAGTCACATGTTTAGGGCTTCCCAAACAGACAGCCCTCTCTGACCGGGAACTAAACTAAGAATGAAACTTATCTATGCTCTCTCCAAAGCCTGACTCCATTGACAAAAACAGTAATTTTACTTCACCCTTTAAAACACCAGCATTAAAGGGATAGTGCACCCAAAAATGAAAATTCAGCCATTATCTACTCACCCATATGCTGAGGGAGGCCCTGGTGAAGTTTTAGAGTCCTCACATCCCTTGCGGAGATCGGCGGGGGGAGCGGCTAGCACACCTAATGGCAGACAGCGCTGCAGACTAACGTCCAAGAACACAAAATTGAACCCAGTAAAGTATCTCCATACTGCTCATCCATAGTGATCCAAGTGTGCTGCAGCCCCGACATAAAAAGTTGTTTCGAAAAACGTCATATGAACTCTGTTTTTAGCCTCACTGTAGCCTGTAGCTCTGACTGCTTCTCTGTGCTCCACACTCACATGTGCACGCCTGCGTGAGACCAGCGAAAGCATGAGCTTTGCTCACCCGTGTTTACATCACGTGACACGTGCACCGCAGGGAGGGACAACAGTAGCCACAGTAGCTAAAAGATAATTTGCACTACGGTCTTTTAGCAAAGGACAGCCCAACATGTCTGAAGACTTTGAAACTGAGGAGGAACAGCATTTCTTTGTTGAGCCGTATTTGTTTGTGCCCGAGTATATGTAAGGAACTCAGGCTACTGGACGAAGCAGCCGCCGCAGCTCATGAGCCTAACCCTCAGCCAGCCGCAGAATACCGGAGTCCAGCACTGGAAACCTGGTGGTGTAGCTGTTTCAAATGCAAAGCATTTCTCGGATGAGCAAAGTCTTTGCTGCTCAGACTGGGAATTGGTGATGCCTGCACTTGAGAATCTGGACATCAGTACTGACGAGACTGCTGCTCTTCAGAGATCACCGATCACCCTGAGCGCGCGCACACGTGAGATACTTTGTGGATTCAATTTTGTGTTCTTGGACGTTAGTCTGGGGCGCCGTCTGTCATTAGGTATGCTGCCCGTTCCCCCCGCCGATCTCCGCAAGGGATGTGAGGACTCTAAAACTTATCGGCATATAAGTGGGTAGATAATGGCTGAATTTTCATTTTTGGGTGCACTATCCCTTTAAAGCATTAAAAGAAAGTTTTCTTAAAGTGTAAGATCCTGTTTGTTCAACCAGAAATGATCTCAAAATTGTGATCACCAAACCCCCCAAACTAAATTTATTGTGCATAGAGGCAGCAAATCTTCACATCTCACTGGCTGAATTAAATGTCCCAATCCAGGGTTTTTAGTTTGTCCTGTTATCTCTAGGATTTTGTTTGTGTTCTTCCTTGTTTCATGTTTCAGCTGTTTCCTGTTTTAATTTGTAGATTCACTCCTCATGTGTCATGCCTGGTTTTATTTCCTGTCTTTCTGTGTTTTCCCACCTTTGTCTTTGTCAATTTCACTCACCTGTTCTAACTCCCCCATTCAGTGCCTTTCTCTCATGCACCCAGCGACACACCTGCCCTGCGTTAGTCTCATTAGTCCTTCACTGCTCCTGAGTTTTACCCAGTCGATCAGCTCCCTCATCACCTTATTCCCCTCACCTGAGCTCCTCTGCCCCTTTTCTACACCTGCACTTCATCCCCTTGTAAGACTTTGACTTCATTTTTTGTGAAGTTAAGTTGCTGTTTCCTTGGAATAAAGAGTGATCTCTTTGAGCTCCTGTGGTCTGCTGTCGTCTGCATGTGGGTCCAACCTGCTCCACACTGTATAACATTAGTGGTTTATTCCAACCACACCACAGCTTGTGATTGTTGGAACAGTGGAGAGACACACCAAGATGTTCTTTTAGTTTTATTTTGTTTGAATAAAGTGCTTTACTATGATAAAATGATTTATGTTTCATGTTAAAAAAAGAAGAATCTAGCATGTAGTGATAACGAGACAGCTACGTCACAATAACAAGAAAACGATTATGTGATATCATGAAAACAATCTTGTGAAAATGAAAAAAGTTTGCTGTTCAGGTGAGACAAAATCAAGAAACTGAGCAGGATTAATTCATGTCCTGGTGAAATGATTGAGTGAGTAAAGTATTTTTTGTGTGTGTTGGTGCTTCTGCGCAGCAACAGTGAAAACTGTCCAAAAACCACAAACTTTTTAACAAAATTCACCAGAGATATAAACTTTATGAAGTGCAAATGTCGTCATCAGTGAGGGAAAATGTGAAATGTGTGTGTGTGTGTGTGTGTGTGTGTGTCCTCTGCCCACATCGAGGATTCCTGGACAGGAAGCGGTGGTTTTTGAATGCCGGTTGCCAAGGTGACGTCAGCGCTGGAGCTATAAATATCACCCACATGTGTTTGTTGAAGAATGTGTGTGTTTTAACAGGAATGCCAAGGCTCTGCACGACACACACACACATGGCCAGGACAGTGTGTGTTTTGTCTGCATCAGTGTTTATAGGTGTGTATAAATATCTGTATCCACATGTTCCCTCTGTTGTATTTGGGTACATTCTTGAGTTTTCTCACATATTATCACAACTAGAGAGACTCACAGTTGTGACCGCCCTCCACATCCCACCATAAAAACCCCAAAGCAAACAGTCCACCTATTCATTCACTCTAATTTAACCACCCAGTTTATTCCACAGCCAAACACGGAGTCATGTGACACAGGCAGCGAGAGGCGTCTCCAGCAAGTAAGAAAAGGTGACATTTAAACTCACTGCAGTCACAGGGAAGATTTAACAAGGGTTTAAATTTAAATTACACAACAGCGTGGACTGTAGATTAATGGGGAGTTGTTTCAGAGTTTCTCACTCTCGCTTTTGGCAGATACTCAGACTTTCCAGGCTTTACTACAGCGCCGACACGCCGCAGAGACACAACTGGTGCCAGAGAATTAGCTGGGAAGACGAACGCAGCCCTCAAGTTATTCTCGAGTCACAAATTTGATGACTGCAGACTTAACTTGATAAAATCAAAAAAGACTTGCAGCTCGACTTGAACTTTAACACCAATGACTCGTGACTTCACTTGAGCCATTTCACCTGAAAATACTTGACACCTTCTCTCAAGCCCAAAGATTAAAAAGTATGTTATTTAAAAAGTGTGCGACAAATTAATTCCTCAATCAACTAACATTAACGCTATTTATTCCCAGTAAGTCGACACTTGATGCCCCAGATAATGGACTCTGAATCAATCTGAAAGCATCCAATCAAGTTGCAGGAGAGAACCATGAAGAACTAACGTTACATTACTGAGCGCAAGTTGGAAAAAATTATCACAAAGATAATTAATAACACAAAAATTTACGCAATGGTCAACATAAACTGCAGTATGCGAAATGCGTGAGTGGAAAATTACAGAGTGGCAACAACTTCCTATACACCCGTTTTAATTAATAAATACAAATTTTAAAAAGCATTCATGAGCTTCACGTAATATATTATTACATGAATGTATTAATATATTACATTCATGTAATATATTAATACTCTGTTGTTAAAATGGCATTATATTAGGTGAAGACCGCAATGTGAGTTGTTTAGGACTCGAAACTCAAAATTTAGGACTTGTGGGTCGACTTGGGATGTACTGTGATTTGCAAAACTGTAGCCATGTTTCCATCAGCCTGTTTAGATGCGCAACTAGAAGTATCGCATCGGAAAATTATGATGGAAACGCCAAAATTCGAATTAAAATCCCCTGATTCGCACAAACTAAAATACGCTCGCTTTAGCCGGGTTTTGGTTGATTCGAAAAAATGTTGATTCGCAAAACGGGGGATGGAAACAGTTATGTTCGAATTAAGTCTGACGTAGCGCACCTCTCTCCATGGTGATATCCACCCTCCAGGTCGGGAAGGCGGTAATGCATTTACAAGCTGGTTGCCAACCGCCAGAAAACGTAGAAGAAGAAGAATGTGAGACTTGTTTTGTTTCCGGTGTGGAAAACCCGCACGAGTTCGTAGTTTTCACCAAAGTCCGTACATTTAATGGAAACACACAGGATTCGTATTTCTTTTAATGCACATTTCCCAATCATTTGAATCACTTTTGGATGGAAACATAGCTAGTGACTTAGTCCCACCTCTGGTAATATCTCCTGTGTTTGCAGACTTTTTAACCCCAGAATCAGGTTTAACTAAATAAAAATGCTGGTGTTCTTTGAACATTCAACGATTGATCACAACCAACAATTTACCACAAAATATTTCCTGTTGAGCCTAACAGCCTGACATATATTGTAGGCGAGTTAGAAGACACTCATCCGAACACTACTGTAATAAAAACACACATCAGAGAGCCATAATGTTGCATGAGGATGACCTCATTACAATGACCACTATAACACAATAGTTTATTCCTCTCCACTCATCAAACTGGTAAAGCATCATAAACACAGAATCACATCCCAGAACACACTCAACTAAAAACATAGTTGTAAAAATGAAAACAGAGGCTACGAGGTTTGCCTCCACACTGAGCAATATTTTTATAACCATGTTGGTTGGAGAGATTATCCTGCTTATACCACTTCCAAATTATAAAACAGTGAGTCGTCTGTTTATACATGAACCTGTAAAGCTGGTTTTATTGCTCTGCAGAGGAGAAGAGCAGCCCAATCACTGGAATAAATGCTGGCACTGTACGTTTCTGCAAACCACACATAAATTACATTAAATGTTTCATACGTATGACGTAGACGTGACGCAGATTACACGTGTAGCAGACCACTGATCAAGACTAATAATGTGACTGTTTTTTAACAACAGTTCAAGACGTGTCCAGCCGTGTTTATAGTAACAAAAGTGTGTATTTTAACGTCAGGTTCACACTGTCAGGGAATGATGTCACGTGTGCCCATTTGCAGTGGAGTGCTGCCTGCTTCATTTCAACACCCATGTTAATCAGATGGGCTGTGCAGTGGCTCCGAGCTCTGGGGCCTGTTCCCTATCTGCAGCAATAGTTTCAGCATCTAGTCTATTTCTTTCTGCGAGCTGTGAGCGAAATCTGGCAAAAACAAAAAAACTCTCACACACTGATGACTTATTATAAATGATAAAAAGAATGTATCAGATGGGGCGCCCACTAGCTCACCTGGTAGAGCAGGTGCCCCATGCACAAAGGTTATGTCCTCGCTGCTGCAGCCACCGTCTCAATTCCAACAAATGGCATTACCGCATGTCATCCCCCTCTATCTGCCCCCTTCACGCTATATCTGTCCTATCACATAAAGGCAAAAAAGGCGCCCAAAAATATCTTACATCTGATTATGACAAATACTAAAATATGCGTCCAGAGTTTCCACATATTTGTCAGTGGTGTCTAAGCAGACAGCAAAAGACACAAGCGGACACACACACAGAAGCAGACAGAGACAAACCTCTACATGTGATTAGAAAATAGCAGAGGAGCAGAAACACTTGATGGAAGCTGCGGAGAAATGCGCTTCTGGTGTAAATGGCCAGGCGATTAGATCTCATCTAATATGGCAAACTGTAAACATGGTGTTCTGATGTCCAAAACTTTAATAACTGGTAAGTGTAACTCCAAACTTTGTTTCCAGGTACGTTACTTGTGGTGTTTAAACAGGTCAGAAAGGTAAAAACTGTTTAGCTGTGAAGCCGCAGTGGGAAAACAAGTGTCTATAAAAAGGTTTGAATCAGAACATGTTGTGGGTTAATTCAAACCACATTTACCAACAAAACCCAGAGATGCTTTGGAAATGTCCTACTTCTCTCGCTCTGCTCTTATTTCAGTTACTCACCCACACACACACACACACACACACACACACACACACACACACACAGACAACCTTTTACTTTTTGAAGTGCAGGCAACAAACAGTGGAATAATTGCTATTCCAGGTACACAAAGGTGGGTAACAGTATCCCAGTGTCACAGCCACCTGTGGGTGCCTCGACAGGTCAGAGGTCACACAGATGAATGAGAGTCTTGTCCCATCAGTGATCTCTGGTTTCTCAAACTAAACAGTGCTCTATTAACAAAACTGACCGCTTGTTTGCAGCTGAAAGAAACAACCTTTTCCTCTGAGTGTGTGTGTGTGTGTGTGTGTGTGTGTGTGGACAGATGATTGTGTATCCAAACGGCTGAAGAGCCCTTTTGTGTTTTCCTTCTAGTGCTCACTCCAAAAACAGCTGACACTAAAGTTTACCGGTACACTTAAAGTGATATTGATACCAGTATAATGTGGAAGAAGTGTTGTGTAGTCAAGCGTTTTGGTCGCATCTCGGCACGCTGAGCACGTGACTCCATCAAATACCCTGCACTCAACTTC
Source organism: Epinephelus moara (assembly GCF_006386435.1). NCBI lineage: Eukaryota > Metazoa > Chordata > Actinopteri > Perciformes > Serranidae > Epinephelus > Epinephelus moara. Next base: position 37,992,677 of record NC_065513.1, on the reverse strand, counting down.
GCCACACCATGAGCTGTATGGGCTGTAGCTGCTGCTGCAGGAGTGTGAGCTCTGAGCTGAGGACAGATGGTGAGAGTCTGCCTGGCTACACACACACACACACACACACACACACACACAACTGTTAGCATCGCGTGGCTAACAATACCTAAAGCCCAGTTCAGACCAAAGATTCATGACGAGACAAACCGTTTTAAAACATTNCTGAGCTGAGGACAGATGGTGAGAGTCTGCCTGGCTACACACACACACACACACACACACACACACACACACAACTGTTAGCATCGCGTGGCTAACAATACTTAAAGCCCAGTTCAGACCAAAGATTCATGACGAGACAAACCGTTTTAAAACATTGCAGAGTAAAGTTGCAACAGTGTGAAGTGGGCGGTCTGAGCTCGACTCAAGCCAGTTGATGGTGTCACCTGCAACTCAGCTGGTCATCACGTCATAAAGCACGTCACCTGTACAGAGAGTTTTTGCATAGAGATGATACACCATCTCATCCAGTTGCATTGGTGTGAACCGGCAGGTTTTTAGAACGTTGCAGAACGGTACATTGCAAGTAGTTGCCTGTTTCAACTCGACTCATTGTGAATCTTTGGTCTGAAATGGGCTTAACGACAGAGACAAGCAGTTAGGTGTGAGTCTGTTGGGACAGCTCAAGAGACAGCAGCGAGAAACATTTTGTGATAGGATCAGACCCCCCTATGCAAAAAGGATCGAATGCAGCTACTGTTTGACTGGAGGCGTTTTGATACTTCTTGGTACTAGGTTATTTCGGTCCATACCTTAAAAGTACTGAGCCCTGCTGTTAGGTAAAATCTTTTATCACGGTAAATGTAACTACCAGTAAATGTTCAGCACGTCCCAGAAACGCACGATTTGATTGGTGTCTGGGGAATTTTGAGGCACGGTCGATGCCTTGAGTTCTTTATCACATTCCTGAGCAAACCAGGTTGTTCTCATAAACTGTTTGTATGTTTTCCTACAAAAAGTAATGCACCCAAATTCATATATATCCCATGTGTTTTGAAAGGCTGCGATCACGTGACCAGTGCCCTTAGGAGCGTTAAAAAGGAAGCAGACGCAGGGATGGGTCACAGAGAAGTAGACTTTCCACATGAATGCCAGGACTGAAGGTGTCCCAGCAGAACATTGTATTATGACATGATGATCAATGTAATTTAATTCACCTGTCTGTGGTTTAATGGTTTGGGTGATCAGTGTATGAAGTGTCGCTACTGCTGTCAAGCTGTCGAGTACACACCAGGCTCTCCCTCATCTGACACTGCAGCAGCGGGCCGCATGGTTCTCTCTCTGTTATCTGATGGTATCACTTCTGCAGTTTCTCTCTCATCTGTAATGAACTGTTCCCCATGATCACTGTCTTTACAATAGGTAGGATTGTTTCATCCTCAGTCACTGTGCTGTTGCCTTCTACATTTGGAAATTATACTAGGTATTATATCTGATTTCTGACATTGTATAGACAAAACAATTAATCAGTTGATTCAAACGTTGCCAAAGATACCAAATATGCCTTATAAAACACATGTTCTTCAGTTTAAGCAAGAACAAGCCAATGCAGAATGTGTCAGGTGATGAGGAATAATGCCTTTTAAAGCTACTTTCGTGGAAACAAAACTGCAGTTTAAGAGCCTGAGTATATTATAGTGCCATCATTAATCTCTCTTTAAACATGCTGTAGTCCAGCCCCACCTGCACAGCCTGGTTTAAATCCAACTTGACTCACGTCCAAACAACTGCTCTTATCAGAAAACTACACCAGTATAATGACGTGAGACACACACACCTCCCCCCAGAAAGAAAAACAATTCTCACAGTGATGTACTGACTGTGATGTTGATGGGTTTTAAATGCAGTATATCTTTATGTACCATCTATGTACAAAACATAATACATGTTAAATATACAGAACGCTGAAATCATCTATAAAGAAGATCAAATTTGATATGATTGTCATATTATGTGATAATCCATAAAAATTTAAATAAGCTATTGAATAAATTTTGAAAAATATGCTTATTCTATTTCTGAGGAGATTTTAAGTTTTTCTTTCACTCATTTAGACTATAGCCCCTTTTACACTGCCTGGTCAAGGTGGGAATATCACGCCGTAATGCCGCCTTGCTGTTTCTGTATAAAAGGTACAATCAGGGGCGATTGCTCTGAGACAACAAGGGAAGCTGAACTTCCCCTAAAATTTCATAGAAGAAATGGTCAAATATGCACTACTGAATTTACATTAAAATAAGAATTTACATTGCATTAAATGTGCGCTAGGATGCGTTTCACATCAGGATTATGATGTTCAAACGTCAGCTGTTAATCACCAGTTTTCAAACGCGACCTCCCTGTTATATATTCTCGGACTATGAGACAGTGCTGAGCAGGTTACTTTCATGCAGCAAAGCGAGACGGTCATTGGATAAATGCGACAAAATGGTCACTTCCAGGGAGGCTCAGCTTCCCTGGGATCTAATGGAGAGGTAGGCGGGAGAGGACGCTCGGCGTATGCATGCTGATTGGAGGAATTGTCTAAAAGGCTGAACCCCTTTGTGATTGACAACGCGTCGCATTTCGAGCTCAGTCCCATGCGGATATTTGTGAGTGGAGTCTTCTGACAGAGTGCCGTCCGGAGTTCCTTATTTCCATAAGCCATATAGCTCATTTTCACCGTTTGTACACAGTTCAGGTGTTTAAACCCATCTGAAAATCTTTGAGGTGTGTGTTGCTGTGGTTCTATGGCATGAGTGTGGTTGAAAAACGGCTTCAATTAACTGTTCCTTTTATAAGTTACTGCCTCGCTACAATATGACAAATTTTATGAAGTAAACTTAAAGTGAGCTTCCCCTGTTTGAAAGAGTTGTTTCACTTCTGACCTGGGCATAAGGGGTAGGGAGCTCCTTACCCTCCGAGCAGAGGAGGAAATCAGCCACCACTTAGCAGGGACGGTAAATGATTGTTATTGCCATGATATGTTAGTGTTGCTGTTTAGAAAACACTGCCGACACATGTTATATGTCACACTAGAGGTTGACACTGTTGTGTTACAATGGACAATTGTCTGTTGTTATGTGGTACGCTATGGACCTTTCTCTGTGTCCTTTATAAAGTCATTACTATTATATATTATTGAACTTATACACTGGGGCAGCACGATGCCTCTGTAGTTTGTTCTGTGTAAAAATGAAAAGGTGGAGTAAAGAAGGGACATTGTAGCGGCCCTATAGCACCTTCTCTGTGTAAAAAGGTCTTTTAACAAAGTAGGATCTTGTCTTGATTGAGATATATGTGCCAATGTAAAGGGTTAGCCTCTGTGTTGTGCTGTAATGGCGGCGCACAGAGCCTCAGAAAGCTCGAGATGAGGGCGGACAGGTTAGGTGTCAGATCACCGAGCACAAAAACACTGAAACATCTTCGACGGTATGATAACATCCAAAACACAAGTTTCACTCTCAGTGGTTTCTGTGATATTGGGGATACTTTCAAAACAAGTCAAGTCACGCAGTGCCACTGTTTCTATGATTTTAACACAGGTTAGCTGGTCACAATGTTGCTTTATCACAGGGAGATAATTGGGTGCACTTCCTGGACGCATCGATAGTGAGTTTACTGCGTCCTTTTATAGCCTATTTGAATGTGTCAGGGATACAGCACACGTACCTAACAACATCATTTGGTACTGAGTGTTTGACTTGAACAAGGCCACAAACACTTGAAGCGACTGAGGAAATATTGCAGTAGTTGCATAATATTTTCCGTACATCACACAGTGCACTACAGTAACAGATAAGCCAATGAGCACAGCTGCTGCGCTTTCAGCATGTTTCCCCCCTCTGTGTGTTTTGTCTAATAGCAAACAGAGCTCTGGCTAAATGAGGTCTATTTTCAAGGAGGAAGAGGAGAGAAAGTTGTGTAGAGGACAAAGAGGTCTCTTTAATGTGTCTCTGAGACGAGGGGAGTCTAAAGGCCCGTTTCCACTGAAGAAGTTCCTGGTATTATTTGGGGGGCAGGAACTACTACAGGAACGTCCTCTCGCTCGGCCCTCTCAACCGCCATGTCTCCACTGAGAGAGCGGAGTAGGAGGAAGGTTCCTGTAAAGTTACCGGGCTCTGGATGTGACGTAATCGGTGCGCGACCATTTTGATGGGGGCGACGTAGGGGCGTAGGGACGCTGAGCCGTTAGCGGTGTCTGTAATAACTCCGGTCACAGTCCGTGAAAAAAATATTTCTTCCAGCGGATGTCTTAGTTACAACATGATTGGAGTAGTTTCATGTTGTATCCGACAACGGGAGGCTTTTAACAGGTGACGTCCTGATATCAGCTTTGCTGCTAGTGTTAGCTGTCCCTGTCAGCTGCAGCCACTGATGCTTTCTAGACATCGTGATTTCCCAAAACTGAATAAATACCACACATAGCAACACAAAACGGCTTTGCTAGCTCAATCATGTTGTAACTAAGATATCCGCTGGAAAAAATCTTTTTTTCACGGACCGTTTATTGAGTTATTACAGACACTGCTAACCGCTAATGGTTAGCCTAGCTAATCTACGATAACCATGTTGTTATTTACAAAACGTCACATCCCGCTTTGAGTATATCCAATCAGCACCAAGTAATCCCCAAGCCCCAGCCAGAAGTTTCTCTGGGACTTGTTTAGCCCCTGTAAAAGTTCCGGAACTGTCCTTCGGGGGTGGTTCCTGCGGTGGAGACACGCACCAACGGCCCCGGCCCCGTAAAATTACCCCAAAGTTCCTGCGGTGGAAACAGGCCTTAACTCTCTGAAAGCTGAGGCTCTGAAGATGCTCTTCATGGCTTCTTCTGCTCTCAGAGTAAACAGAGAGCTTTAGGTTAAGGGCTTCTCAGGCGACACAGATTAAAGGCATGGATGGATTCAGAGACAATGGACCCCTGGGCTCAGACATGTAAGAGGCCCCCCATCACTCCTAGATAGGACGACCAGATGGAGGAATGAACAGTAGCTGTTTTGTGTCCCTCTGTAGTCATTTTGCCTCTTTTTGTGGTTATTCTACACCTCTTCTTTGTAGTCACTGTGCATCCCCTTGTAGTTTCCTTTTGGTTATTTTGCATCTCTTTGTGATCGTCATGTATCACTTCCTGGTTGATCAGCACAGCCCATCTTTAACAAGTGTTACCAGTAAGGGCTGGGCGATATGACTCTAAAATAATTTTGTGAACAACAACAGTAACTCAGAGTGAGATTCAGATACTGTATACAATATTAATAGTTCAACGAAATAAAATATACCACAAATTACACATTTAATAATCCTAAATGATTGAGTTGTTTTTTTCCACCTGGACCTTTATGCTCTGCCATTTCTCCTCTAATCATCACGCTGTAACCTGTGACAGGCTGTTATGATACCACAACTATCACACATTCACATATGGAGTTTTTGTGGAGCCACGAACGGCACGTGGGTTTACATTACCAAAGGCTTGACGCAGTGCTGCTGCCAGAGGAGCTGCTGAATGAGTCCCCTCTGAGCAGTAAGTCACTAAAAGAGTCTGAGAAGTCCGGGGCTGTTCATAAAACATTCAGGACGCCACAGTTTATTCCACACTACTGAAGCTGCTCCTCTTTTTGGAACCACCGCGGAGTCTGTCATATTTTCGCTTTCAGCCATGCTTGTTGTTGCCGTGGGTAACAGTATGATATCAATATGTTAACAAGTCGAAATATCGCAAGTGTCAGGATATGAATTTTTTATGTGATATTCAAAATGATATCGGTATTATCGTGAATGAGATGATATGACGCACCCATAGTGAACAGTCATTTTAAACAACAGACCCTGGGGCCTGTGCCTGGTAGACGTGTTCAACAATAACCTCCCTCATAAAGCATCCACTTTAACAGTGCTTTCATGAAACATACAGACACCTTGCAGAGGTACTCTGTGAAGAACTTTAAAGTGTGCATTTAAATCTTAGTAGAAATGTCCTGGTTTTGTCTTTACAGTTCTCAGCATTTCAAAATCCTCCAGCCGACGTTTTCTGTTGCATCTCTATCAACAGGTACTTGTGTTATCAGGCTGCTGGCTAATAATAGCTGGCAGCGTACACTGGATTTTTCAAAGCACATCAACTCTGCGCAATAAAGCCACTCATACAGGGCTGCAATGATCAGTCAATGAATCAATTAGGTGCTTGACAGAACATTCAGCTGCAACTGTTATGCAAAGAAATGCAAACGTGATGCTTTTACATCACAGTAAACTGATTATTTGGATTTCTGATGTTGATGGGACAAAACAGGACATCTGATGCTCTAGAAAACATGTCTCACAGACAATTCATTATTCAAGAAATGAATCTGCAGGATGAAAATAGTTGTAGTTGCAACCCTAGAGGCACATTCATCATTATTGTGTCAGTTCTTTTCCCGGTCAGCTTCTCTCTGTGGATTACACAGTACGTCCTGTATTGTTACCGAATACTTCAGATCATTGGCCAGTGCAACCATAGAAAGGAAGGCAGGGGAGGAAATTGCACAGTAGCACAAAATCAAAACTGAAATTCCAACTGAGTAAAAGCTTGCGCCCTTTAAAAGCCGTTTATTTGGGTTTTCTGTCTCCACCAGCAAACCTCATAGTTGTATAAAAACTTAACCTTCAACTGTTGATTTTGCGAAATACTTAAAATTGGGCGTTTGTTGTTTCAACATATCTGCCTTCAGATTTCAGCACTGAAATCTGTTGCAGTGACTCAACAATTGCGGGAAGTACGACTGATAGCTTGTTCTTGCTAATGGCCACAAACAGCAACTGGGAACAATGACAAACAGGACTCGTACTGTACATTATTAAAAGGGGGGCTAATGTTTTTAGACCAACATGTAACTTTCATGCAGCTGCTCAAACATGCATTGCTGAATGAAATGTACCAACAGTTTCAAACCCATTCACATAATAGAATGGTATTATTACATACAATAATAAAGTTTTTTTTTCTTATAAATGTGTACGTCCCCTCTATAAATTTTGACAAAAAGAGAAAACTTATTTGTGGTGGCAGATGTTTTGATCGTGGCAGGCTGTCACTAATTAATGGATGTGTGGACAATCTTATAAGCTGCAGACTGTTTGAGACCAACAAACAACAAGACTAGCTGGTTTTTAGCAAGTCTTGGCTGAGTCATCAAGTGGCTTTTTACGCCCCCAAATGCTGGTGTTTCTTAACACCAAGAGAAGCAGTTATTTTTTACCAAGACATTGCTGCGTGTCCAGTGGGGATTGTGCCACCAAAACTGGGCATTGTGAGCCAAAACACGATCTTTTCCTCACCACATCAAAGTGGTTTTGGTGCCACACATAACTACACGTTAACCACAGCATTGTTGAAACGTAAAGTTTCAACATATCTGCCATAACGTACAAATGTGATGCATCTGTGGTTTGCAGAAACCTACAACACCAACGTTTTCTTGCTTCTTTCCATACAAGTAGAGACAAATCAAAAAACTAGGACAGAAATACAAACTGTCCTAAACAGCAGCAAATGAGCACTCAATACAGGGAAAACAGGGTTTACTAATACAAAGGTTTTGTCCAACCAACATCTATAAACCCAAACAATTCAGCATTTAATTTAGCATCAAAGGACACGGGGAAGTTTTGGCATTTTTACATTAAAAAATGACCTAAATAATGAATCAATAATCCAGATTAGGGGTCAGCAACCTTTACAATCAAAAGAGCCATTTTTTGGCCAAAAAAGCTTTCAAATAAAAACATATTTGAGCCTTATAATGACGATAACATTAAGTCTAATTTCGCCCATCAACGTTTTACCACAAGGCGGCAACTCTGCAGTGGGCTTTTTATGATTGTTGGGTACTTTAACTCTGCAGGATTGGCGGTAAAACCAAACGACTATGCCCACGCACTATTAAATTCTCTCTTGTCCTCCAAGATGACTCTGATCTGGAATCCATAGCTAGCTTAGGTAGGAAGATCCAAGGCGAGTTGCTACTATTGAGGTCTGGCAGAATTCAAAGGAAAAGGTGACAGGCCGTATGACGCACATTTAGTTGATGAAATGTAGAAACTTTGTGTGTATAGGCTGCACAGTCTTACAATTAAGAATGTACGAATCACTCAACGCCTACGACGATGGAAAATATTCTTTTTTAAAAACAGCTGTTAGTAACACCGAACATTTGAGAAAACTGGCTTATTTTGCCAAATTAAAAAAAAAAAGTGTTTTGCAGAAAAATAAACTCAAAACCTTAAATAAGGATGCTCATTGTTCAAGGACACTTAAACAACAGGATGCAGAGATTTAACACAAACAGAAACAATGTTTGGACTGTTGTTGAGGATGTGCTGTTACTATGAAAAAAAGGTGTATCTAGGTCATACAGTGAGTTCAGAAATGAGTAAAACTTTCACTCTGCAGAGGCCTCTGGATTTCACCTGCCCACAGTTCAACCACAGCTCGACTGAAACTGATACCTTCACACCCTGAGTGCCTTTGGTCTGTGGTGGAGATCTACAGCTGGACCTGTTATAGAAAACCCCACTTTTGCAGAGTGCATGCTAACTGCTGCAGGCTATCCCCCCAAAAAACTTTGTGGCAAAATAATGTCACACTTTAATGTAAAGACCCTGACACACTAAGGAAATCTCAAAGAACCGATAGTCACATATAATGACCAATCAAAGACTTTGTGTCGCTTCATGTCCTCTGTTGAAAGACGACAGCAAACAGCCAGCTGACCGTCGGGATGCACATAAACTCTGCATCTGCGTGCGAGGAAATAATCAGGAGTTGATGTTCCTAATTACAACGAAGTGGAAACACAAAGGAAAGACATAAAATTGCAACTAGATCGGCAACGTTTTGCTTTGATGCAGCCGGATGAAGCAAGATAACCAATGGTCAACTGTGACATGGTGTTTGAGCGCTCTTAGCATTAGTAAAGAAGTGTATCTGTTCATCAGATAAGTGTGAGACGGATGACTGAAAACACATCTGAAAAACGTCGTGTGTAGACACTCCGTTAGTGTTTTCCAAACTGAACCAAAGCGTATTTCAGAGGCAGCGTGATTGCATACACATCACCGGAAAGAGGCGATTAGACTTAAATTTCCCTGTACATATTATGCTGCACGAACTGACACAAACATGCATCCATGTCAGTTGGAAATGTTTCAGCTTGAGCCAAAATCTTGTGCACATCTCCGCCTCATGAAACTGATTCCTACACATGTAGACACTAAGCTAAGAGAGAGAGACTGAAGGGAAGTAACTGAATGAACCAGAGTTTTTGTCGAGCTCTGAGTTCGGTCAAAACACACAGACACACTCCCGCAGCTGAACACAAACACACAGCGGTGCATGGTTACAATTCAATGGTCATTAAACACACCTTTAGTTGGTACAGGATATGTGTCTGAAAGCCAACATAAGCATTGCATTTAAAAGCTTCATTCTTCATTCACAACTGTCAGAATTTCCTACGCTACAGACCTCACCACTGAAACAGATTTTAAAAAATTAAATATAGTAGAAACAAACATGTATAAATATTGGTATGATCTGAGAACAGACTATTCACAGAAGGTAGACAGATGTTCTGCTCCATTGCAGAAGAATACAATCCATAATTGCTTCAGCAAATCTAGAACAGATACTGGTCAGACAACCAGCTGGGAACCACTGGTTTAGACCACGTTTAACATTCCAGAATTTTGGCCTCTGGAAAAAAATTACAACTTTTTTTTTTATTTATTTTTTTAAATGTTGTGGAAAAGCATTGATTTGGTATTGGTACCAACTGTCAGGTATCTTATTAGCATTACTACTGAATTTTGTACCCAGAAAGTTGGTTCACACCTGCAAGTTTGACTGTGCTCACAAATAGGATGTCATCATCTGCAAAACTGGTGCAGAAGATTCAAAGAAGCACTCTGTTAAAAGACTGTTACTGTTGCACTGCATCTTATAACTGAGGGTTTATTGGATCAATTTGTAGCTACTGATTTGTTTCGTGCAGTCAGGTGGAGTATCTTTGTTGTCACTGGAAACCAAGGCACAGCTCTGGGTTTTGGCTTCCTGGTTAGAGGTTAATGGCCTCTACCGTTCACCTTTTCTGTGTCACTAAACCACACAGACCATATTTGTTTTGGTTTGTTGATTCTTCCGTTAATTTGGAGCCTCAGCTATGAACCTTGACTACAAAGGACAAAAACACATTTAACTCTGAGGACGCCAGCCTCTGAAAAAGTCCTCCTTTACAGCATGTGGTCTCTTTTTGGATTCTGTAGTTGCAGTCTACATATATTCTCTTAGAAGTTAGTTCGTATAATGTAACACAAGAAACTTAATTAATTGCCTGTTTATTTCACCACCATAAAGACTCACCGCATGTAATTTTAAAGACAAATTCAATTGTATATTTACTCAAGTTCAGTACAATTTTGAGGTACTTGTATTCCACTTGAGTGTGTCCATTATGTTACTTTCAACTTCAACTTCACAACAAGCTGTACTTACAAATTGATATGCTTATAAATCACAAAACCTCTCACAAAGATAATTTGGTTCCCTTTCACAGGTTAAAGATGTCAGTGAGTTGTTAGCAGCACCGCTGAAGAGAAATTTATCCTCTAAGCTTCACACAGCTTCATTTAAATAGATGTTTGAGGCCCAACAGTTGTACAAATACTAGTACTAATATTCACAAAAAACAAAGAGTAGAGAACAAAACCTGAAAAAGACATTTTTGCATATCATAACTTTGTTTTTTCTCCCTTCCTCTCCCATTAAAGCTGAGGTAGGTAGTTTCATTTTGGTGTCGCTGGGCAAAAATCCCATAATAAAGTTTGAGCTTAGTGAAATTCAAGTGGTCTGAGAGAAAACTAGACTTTTGCACCTCCACTTGGCTCCTTTTTCAGGCTTTAGAAAATCCAACCTGTGACGGGAGACTTTGGCCAATCATAGGCAATTTCAGAGAGAGGGTGTTCCTATTGGCTGTTCTATAAACACAGATACACATGCATGTCTCCTCAGTGAAAGCTGATTCAATGGTGGGGAACCGTACAGAGAAAGTGGCTTTTCCTTCCTGCACTGGCAACAACTGTCTACACTGCAAAGCAACCCAAAAAAGAAAGACTTATCAAAAAAAAAAAAAGTCTAAAGGAGAGTCTGAGATTAAACGAAACAAAACATGTCAATATTGGTGAAGTAAAAATGTTGCTAATAATTTAGCCTTCATGTTCATGTATATGCTAGTCTCGCTCACCAGATGTTTCTCAAGAAAAGAAAGGTTTGGCTGAGCCGACTCTCACTTTGAGATTGGAGAAAAAAACGCCCCGGCTGCTTGTATTTCTTTCAACCAATCNCGCAAAAGTTAGTAAAAGACGTGTTGAAAACTGCAACCGGAGGTGGTAAGGCGGGACTTCAGTGGGTGGCTCGTTCCGCCCAATGAGAGGCTGATCTATGCAGCGAACTTCCGGTTCCGCCCAATGAGAGGCTGATCTATGCAGCGAACTTCCGCCCACTCAGACTATGTATATGCTGCTAACATTAGCTAGAGCTTTGAATTACAGTGTGTCCTCCCCGTCACTCCCCGCTGTCACAAACCACCTTGCCGGGAGGAGAGCGGGCCAGAGTCAAGAGCCACAGGACCGGACAGCTCCGACTCCTCGCCGCATCACTAAACTTTCTGTTGCTGCCATTACACAGGTGAGACCCGGCATTGCCACTGGCTACCAGCCCGCTGTGACACCACGTGCTGACTGTGTTTGAGCCACTTTAGCCGCTGACTGAAGGTCTGTCTCCAGAGCTGCTGCCCGCTCTCCTCCTGGGCAAACAATCCACAGTGGCAGGAAGAGAGGCGGAGGGACTGTGGGGTGGCTAGCAGCTAATTCTTGTCTCATTTGTGGTCTGATAAACAGAGAGTGAGAGCGGGGCAAGAAGGGGCTGAGCGAATGTGGTGCAGGCAACTCTACAATCAATGTTTGGGAAACACTGGGTTGCTGTCATTTAGTGGGAGGAGCTTAGGGGAGAGGGGAGCAAGAGGAGGGTTGTATTTTTAAACTCTGCTATTGTCTTTTGTTCTTGTGTTTTCCAGCTTTAATCATCTTACAACCACTCAGATTTATCTTAGATCCTTTGGAGGGGCCAGACCCCTACGTTGAGAAACAACCAAGGGGTCATACATAACTGTGTATAAAGTAGTTAAAACTAGCTGGAGCAGCTACAACAGTAACATGCTGCCTACACATGGATGCATCAGTTACAATAATATAATAAATCACGTGCTTTCATGTTTGATACTTCCACACTTTTATATGCAAGACTTGTAATCTCAGTATTTTACATTGTTGTACTGGTCATTGGTCCAGCCGGACCTGGGCAACTGACCACAGCATCAGCTTCAGTCTAACTTCAGCAACTGGGTTGAGTAAACAAAGAGAAGCTAACGAACTGTTCCTGCAGGTTACTGATTAATGACAGTATCCGCTGTAGATCTCACTGTGCGTCAATGAGGAAGTTTACTGTGAGAAGTTGTGATGGGGGATGAGTCATCGCTTACAACCTGCCTTAATTTTATCAAATTCATGTCTGGAAAAAAAGGAAATAAGTCCTTAATCAGTGGGGGAGAAAATTCTTGCGTTTTGAGAGAATTCTTCCTTTGAAAGCACTAAAAACTGATTTGGAACTGATGTATGTTTGAACAGCGATGTCACCTGCTAAGACCTCTTACCCCCCCCACGCTGATGATGAACATTAACAAAGCAAGAATGGGAAAGTGAGATGCAGTTATGACACGAGGGCACAATACAGTGTCAAGCCCCGAGCGCTGCATCAAAAGACCCAAACAATCGACCTTTGAATAATTCACCTGACCTCTCAGGCCACAGAGCCACTCCTCCTCTCATCTTACCTGATAAAACCCCGACATTTTGATTGACCTTTTAAGCTTAATACACACCCAGACGCAGCGTCCAATCAGTCCAACAACAAACCACCTTCAAGCTGCGACACAAAGTTGGATTTCGACCCATGTTAGATTCATTTGTGCACCGAATGGAAGTTATTAATTGAGATCAAATTGAAAGATTTATCACATGACTCTTTCGTCATTGTCAGTGTTAAGTTTAGATGAAGCTGCTGAGGCTCAGTCTTATGTTTCTCAGTATTTTATCTCTCCGATCAACCAAACTGATTCTATTTTTTGCCTGTAACACATACACACAATCTGTTTTTACAATCTTTACCTCACCGTGCATCCTCCTTCAGCATGACCACATTCATTTTGCAATTTTGCAGCATGTTGCTTTTGTAAAACACATCTTTTTTTCTGTCTATGCTGGTCAATGTGTCTGTTGGTCCTCTGTTTTTGTATAGACTGAAATATCTCAACAGCTGCTTCATGGATTAACATAGAAATTCTGCCAAAGCGTTCGTGTACCCCAGAGGATAACTTCTACTGACTTTTGTGACCCTGTCATTTTTCCTCTGGTGCCAACAACAAGTCAGAGTTTGTCCTTATTCAGTGAAATATCTCAACATCTACAAAAGGGACTGGCATATAATTATGCACAGTCATGCTTACAAGAGGTTTATATTTGTGGTTTTCTGCAAAATATCTCAACAACTGTCATATTGCCATGTCATGTTCCTCTCAGGATGAATTGCAACAACTTTGTCGACCCCTTGACATTGTGACTGTGGGCATGTTAGCATGCTGGCATTAACATTTAGCTCAAAGCACTCCTCTGCCTAAGTGCAGCCTCACAGAGCCGCTAGCATGGCTGTAGACTCTTAGGATCCTTTCTTACACCCTGCACAAAGCAGTGCACAGTGCATGTTTTATAGGTCTTAAAATGAGGTGTGGTCAGGTGCATTTTTGGTGTATTGCTATTCTGAGGCAGCAGATTGCATCACTGACCATCAAAAACCTGGTCTAAAGTCAGAGTGGCACAGTGTTTTCCTGCTTTTTAAAGAGTGCGTTATTCAGATATTAAGATGCACCGGGTTCACACCGTGCGTAAATTCAGTTTGTTACACACACAGGGACATGCTGATGGGTTGCCGGTGGCTGAAATAATACATCATTAATGAGAAAAATATTAACTACATACCCTAAAATGTGAGCAGAGCTGAAGAGCTGCTGTCCAACTTACCATTAAGAGACGCTGTGCGCATTTACACCTGAGGAGCAGCGTAATTTCACTGATTATTTTAGAAGCTGAAAGTTTCGCTCTGTTTCCTCTGTCAGGTTTATAACTGCAGTTTTTAGTTTTGCCGATTAAATGCCCCACGATATTTGCTGTAGTGACTGCTTGTACTGGGCGGCACGGTGGTGTGGTGGTTAGCACTGTCGCCTCACAGCCACGGTGGTGTGGTGGTTAGCACTGTCGCCTCACAGCAAGAGGGTTGTCGGTTCGATCCCGGGTGTAGCAGTCCTTCTGTGTGGAGTTTGCATGTTCTCCCCAGGGTGTCAGCGTGGGTTTCCTCCAGGTACTCCAGCTTCCTCCCACAGTCCAAAGACATGCAGGTTAATTGGTGACTCTAAATTGTCCGTAGGTGTGAATGTGAGTGTGAATGGTTGTCTGTCTCTATGTGTCAGCCCTGTGATAGTCTGGTGACCTGTCCAGGGTGAACCCTGAGAGGATGAAGCGGTTAGAAGATGAATGAATGAATGACTGCTTGTAGCTCCAATTAGCTGAATCCGCCATGTAAATAGCTGTGTGCCCAGTGCAGGTACACCTGGCTTGAATTCATGTTACACCCAAAACACACCTATGATTAAATAAGGGACTAAACACAACCCCTTTGCCCCTTGCGCTTTACTTTGTGCCCAGATTAGGCGCCATTTGACCAGCAAACATAGAGCTGGACATGACCTAAATATACTTGGGCCATGCACATTAAACCATGCTCTATAGATTATTTAAATATGTCCCACAGTCTGTGAGTGCTCATGTGATTCTGTCGAGCGAACCTGAAGAAGCCACGGGCGAAACTCATTGTTCGCTCTTAATAAAAACACAATAATTCAGTTCAGTGTGCTGTGGAATATGTTGATGATTTTATCTGAGATGTTCCTGCGGCCAACCAGCACCTGATCCTTGAGACTTGCTGTGCAAAAAAATGAAATAATTTTTACATCTAACTAAAAGTAAATATTATGAACTATTTGTAAAGGACTGTGAATATACAAAGCATTCCTGCTCATGATGATCATGTTACGTTCAGGGAGATGCCAGTTACTGATCATCAGTTTTTGACTCTTGCGTGCTTCGCCTTGTACTGGTAAAAGAAAAAAAAAAAGTGTGAATGTGGGGTTTACCACTGATGCTTACAGATAAGAAAAGGATAGGTTTCCTTTTCTTTGTAGGTGATGCTGCACAAATTACAGCCATAGGTTACCTACCTCAAACGAGACATTAGCGTGCATAGAGACATACAGCATGAAGAGAGGCGTATGTTGTAATGTTTCAGATGGCTTGGATGTACCTCACTTTAAAACACTAACATATTACCATGTAACTTTTGTGTTAGTCTGTAAACATCTTGATGTGTTAGCATTTTTACAGTCGTCCACTTGTCCTCAGAAATGATACACCACCAACAAGATAAAACCAGCATCAGCACTGGTGTGAACAATATGTCAAAACACACAAAAATAATGATTTTATAAAGGCACTCAAAAGCCAAAGTTTGAATTCTGCGCCGCATTTCGCCTCGCTGTTCTGTATACAAGGCAGAAAGTTGTCTCGCCTGTAAACCAGCCGTTGAGTAGTAGCAACACTGAATTGACGTCTGTGTGTAAAGGGACAGCTGGCAGGACGGGACCATGAACAGGACAGGTGCGACGTTTTGACATGTTATGTCGGGAAATTTAAAAAGCAGTTAGCTGCTAATTCAAGAAGGAGAAAAATGGTTATGTTCCCTAATAGGGCCGTTCCTTACTCTCCCAGCAGAGGATGAGATCAGTCGCCATATAAGAGAGGCAGTGAATAATTGTTATTGCCATGTGATGCCATTGTTGTTGTGTATAATGTCATACGCCACACTAGAGGCTGACGCTGTTGTGTTACATCACCCCCGATGTACCTCTTTTGCTTCCGGCATGCTGTCTAAAATGACACACTGGAGCGGCATGATGCCACTGTTGTTTGGTCCTGTGTAAAAATGCAAAGGTGGGGTGCCCAGTAAGTCAGTGGGTAGAGGTTTGATTCCAGCCTCATTAAAGGAAAAAAGCCCTCCCCAAAAAAAGCAAAGGTGGCGAAAAGACCAGTCTTCGTAGAGGCCGCATAGCGTGATCTCTGTGTAAAGACACAAACTCATTTAAACATATTCAAGATAAACAATGTACATTTAACCACGCACTGTACTTAGGCACAAATTTCAGGCACTTATACTTGATTATTTCCACATTAAGCCACTTTACTTTTACTCCACGACATTTCAGAGACAAATATTGAACTTTTTACTTCACTTTATTTACTTTGACAGCTTTAGTTACGTTGCAGAGTCAGATTATTAATACAAAATCAACAATAACTAATGATGTATGTATGTATGTGTGGATTAAGCCACCTGGTAGTAACATCTTAATGCCTCAAAGATAACAATTCAACAATATAATAAACTATAAATAAACGCTTCTGCAATGGGTCATCCTGCACAGTGAGTACTTTTGATGCAAAAACCTTTGTACATTTACTTCAGTACATTTTGAATGCAGGACCTTTACTTGTAATGGGGTATATTTACACTGAGTACAGAGTGTTTTAGTGCGAATGTCTCCTTTCAGTCACAGCTACCCAGCCAACATCTGTATGTGGGACCCATGTGGGTTGTAAACAAGCTGAAAAATGGGCCCTATAAGGGATTGTTGATTGTTCCATATTGGCCCCACACCAGTTGCCAACATGGGTGGGTTTACCCAAGTGGATAAGATGCCAGTTTTGGGCTCATATTCACTTGGTACTCAGGTAGCCCCAGCATAACAATGTGGGGCCCACTTGGGTAAAGCCATCAGTGTGGGCAACTGGTATGAGGCCAATATGTAACCCATGAACAATCCCATATGGGGCCTATTTATCAGCCTGTTTACTACCAACATAGAAATGCTGGCTGGGTAATAAGTTACACCATCAAACTACTGTATATCTGACCCAGACAGAAATGATCTGCACCACTGACACAGGATATGAATGACTACTTCATCATCTTCCGCTGTACATTTAAGGAGATATGATTAAGCAAACCGCAGTTTACTGATAACTAAAGTACAATCATCGTTCTCATTAAAGTCATCCTTATCATCACTGTTCTCACAAAGGTGTCGACATCTTTACCGATAACACACTCCCTAATGCACCTTCATGTCTGAGCGCACACATGAAATGAAACTACTGAACACAAAGACAACAAAACACATATTGATCGTATAAAATACTGACTCCTGACAGAAGTTTTTGGAGAGGTTTACGCAAACAGCGCAAAACGACACAAAAGTTGTTGTTGTGGAAATAAATAACCACGTTTGTTTTGTGAGAAAGTAAGTGAAGCAGGGATTTCCCCTCTCTCAACCTAGACGCACCAGCCCTCCTCTCCTCCTTTAACTCAGTCTTTCCGTTACTTTTTTAGTTGAGGACTCCCCGGAGGGCAGCACAGACAAGGAAACAAAGTCAGGAGACAGCGCTCACTCGTTCACTACAGCTTCCTGTGCTCGCCTGTCTGCCTTTCTCTCTTCCTCCTTCACCTCTTCTCTTTCTTTCAACTAAATCCATCTCAGCATGTCACCCACCCTCCTCTCAATCCCCTCGACCCGTCCAAGGTCACTTAAAAAGCAGCGTGGCGGCGTCTTACCGTGCGTCCTGGCTTCGTGCGTCCTGCGGCTCAGCTGCGCGTCGCCACAAGGTCCTGAAAAGAAACTAGTAAAATCTCCCAACTACGAGGGCTAGTGTTTTTGCTCCTGGCTTCCCACCACCCGCCTCTCCGCTCCCCTCCCTGTCTCATGCTCTCCCCTCCTCTATTTCCTCCACTCCTCCCTCCTTCTCTCTCCACTCCCCTCAGTGGGCGCACTGTTTGTTTGCGCCGTTTAGTTAAAAATCAACTCGTGGCTTGATAACACGGAAACCTATTAACAGAAAACACTAAGCACGAGTATGAGTGGTGTAATTAAGAAGTTTGGGTCAACTATGACTCCTGTTGGTGACGTTATTAATGAAACAGCAGCACAAACTCTAACAGAAAAGCACCGATGCTGCAGAGGTTTCTGAGGCTGATGTGGAGGCAGAGGTGGAACAAGTCAGATTATTTTTCCTTTAAGTAAAAGTACAAAAGCTACACTATAAAAATATGCTGTTAGGCTGTGTATTATAGCAAAAATATACTTAATAGAGCTGCTTAATTCAGGTTAAACAGTTTATGCAGTGTGTGCAACAGTTAAAGGTCCAGTGTGTAAGATTTAGGGGGATTTAGTGATATCTAGTGGTGCGGATTGCACATTGCAACCAAATGAAACCACCCAGTTGGAATTCCTTCAATGTTTTTTTTTTTGTTCCAGAGGTTTTAACCAGGAGTTGAATTATCCACAGAGGTCTCCCTCTCTCCAAAACAAAAGGACCAGGTGATTTAAACACTGACTAAAGCAGTTTCACATTACAAAGCAGAGTGTCTCCGATGCTGTTTGGCATGTCAGAGATGGGCCTCTAGCCCACCACAAGCCTTTAAATGCCCACCTTTTTCTCTGATCAAGACGTTAAGAAGATTTTTACTGTGAGCTTAATTATCCACACAGGTCTCTTCCTGTCCAAAACATTTGACTAACAACAACCACACCAATAAGTTAGAGACTTTCAATGGTTTATTGCTGTGATAGATTATGGGTTTGGAGGAAAGCATGAAGGGTTGAGGATCGAGGGATAAGAGAATGAAAGGTTAAAGATGGAGGGATGATAGGAGGTATGATGAAGGACAAAGGGATAGGGTCGAGGGATGAAGGATGCGGGATGAAAGGATGAAGATGGAGGGGATGAGGGGATGAGGGTCGAATGAATGAGGGATGAAGGAATGGAGATTTAGGGCTGAGGGATGAAGGCTGGGTTTGTGGGTTGTGGGCAAGTGCAATGATGGATGTGTTGGTCGAAGGCAGGAACGCAGGAGGGATCCCGCGAGTGAGACTCAGCCTCAGCCAGTGACCCCACTGATTTCTGTATGCAGAGAGGAGCAGGCGTGGTCTTTGTTCCCGAACCTAGGTTATAAAACTACATATAATAATAAAGCAGTTTCACATTACAAGTCAATGTTTTCCCAATGCTGTTTGTTGCAGATGGGCTTTTAATTACGGTGGCTGACGCAAAAACACAAATGTCCCTATCTAGAGCCAGTGTTTGGTTTGTCTGCTCTGGGTTCCTGTAGAAACATGTTGGTGCAACATGGGGATCTCCATAAACGAGGACCAGTTCCCTACGTAGATATAAACGGCTCATTTAAAGGTAACGAAAACACAACAGTTCTTATTTTCAGCTGATTATACACTAAAGAAAACATACTCATTATATTAGATTCCATTTCCGCTAATATATCCCCCTAAATCCTACACACTGGGGTACATGTGGGCGGAAATCTTGACAACGAAAAAAACCACAGACTTTGAAAGTACTCCCTCCTCCTGCAGCTCTCCTCTCTCTGTTCTAAGCCCCTCCCCCAGACCGCAGGCATATGCACGGCTTTATACAGTAACCCAGTGTTTCCCATACATAAATTCATTTGATCTGATCTCATGGAATTACACACAGCTCATTCACTCAGCCCCATCTTGCCCCGCTCCGTCTCTTTGTCTATCAGACCACAAATAGGTTAAGAATTAGCTGCCAGCCACCCCATGCTCCCTCCACCCTGCTCCCTGCTGCTTTGGAGCAGCATCTCTGGACCTTGACTCAGCTGTAGCGACCAGAAATGGGTGTCACAGCCGACTGGTGGCCAGCGTCAGTGCCAGGTCTAACCTGTGTAACAGCAGCAACAGAAAGTTTGCTGATCTTCGGAGAGTCAGGGCTGTCTGGTTCCCCAGAGCTGGGGTTTTTAGCTGGCTGGATTCGACTGGGCATCTCTATAGCTGCTATCCGCTCTCCTCTCAGTGATTTGGTCTGTAGCGGTAAGCTATTAGCAGCATTTCTTTCTCCATCTCTGACACACTTCATAATGACGTGTGTTTTATTTTAGTGTTTCTTTCAGACTTCCTTTTTTATGACTCCACCTTCCTGTTTTCAGTTTCTTTGCAGGGCTGGCAGTTCTTGCCAATGCCGAAATAGCAACTTTCTCTGCAGGATTCTCCGCCATTGAATCAGGCTTTCACTGAAGGGACGTGAACATGCATCTGCAGTTGTAAAACAGCCAATAGGAATGCCCTCTCTCTGGAATGACCTGTGATTGGCCAAAGTCTCCCGTCAGATTTGCCTAGATTTTCTAAAGCCTGAAAGCAAAGTCTAGTTTTCTCTCAGACCACTTGAATTTCAGTAAGCTCAGACTTTCATGGGTACATCTGCCCACTGACGCCAAAATAAAACTACCTTCCCCAGCTTTAACTGTTTATGTTGTACCTTTGTTCTTCTTTGTTGTCCTTGTTTTCAGCTGTATGTCCCTTTCTTGAAGAACATTGTATGTGCACACATACTTGATTAACCTTATTTCTCCTGTTCTTTAATCCTTCCCCCATCTTACTCTTTCATCTGTTTGTTCCATGCAGTGGTGAAATGTATCTAAATAATCTTTTTGCCACTGGTTGTATGTCTAACTCTCTCAGGTGTCTTTGTTTTACACCACTGACATTTCCCTCCTGTTCTTAGCTTTCTTTTCTGTTTCCTTGTAGGTTTCTGCAGTGTCTCTTTCTGCCCCCCTACCTGAGGTTTCAGTTTCCTCAAAGCCCAGAGGAGGAAGCTATTGTGGTTTAAAACCCCAACTCTACTCTGTTTTTTAGGCATACTTAGCTAAAACTATTGTGGTCTAATACAAAAGCTCTGCAGCTCTGCAGAAGAACAAAGGTTATAATGTTAAGTTTTTCTGAGGTGGTTGAACTTTATGGTTACTGTCATTTCTATGTGTTAACCGGCTGCACCTCAAGAAAAGTTATATTCATCTGTGAATACACTGAGCATGTTGTATTTATTCACAGACACACAGCAGCATCAGTGAACCATAGTTTATTCAAATGATGATGTGACCACAAGGTGTCGCCAAAATGCCTAAAAACAAAATTTAATATTTGTTTTGTGTCTGGAATTTCGAATGTAATGTGTCTTTTTCATTGACCCATTGTCACTGCTGAGCTCCTGAGTGGCTTTTTGCGCTAATTATGATATTTAGTGGGGCATCAGTAGCTTAGTGGTAGAGCAGGCGCCCCACGTACAAGGCTGTTGCCGCAGCGGTCCGGGTTCGAGTCCAGCCTGTGGCCCTTTGCTGCATGTCTCTCCCCCTTCACACTTAACTGTCCTGCCCATTAAAGGCAAAAAATATCTTTAAAAAAATTATATTTATTGTCCCCAAAATTGTTAGATAGGTGGTAGATGTGGTAGATAGACAATAGATAAACATTAAGTTAATGCTATTTTTAGCATTTGAAGAACAAAACAAAAGATAAACAAACAAGCAAAAAAAGAAAACAAAACCAAAAAGGTGTAGGCCAAAGCCTTAGCCTTTTACACCTACCTTTTTCACATTCATTATTTCTGTCAGCTCCCTTTCAATCATACAGAGCAATAAGAAACTGACAGAAGCTAGCAGTAGTTGCCGTGGCTGCAAAATGAGTCACCACACTTGACTTTTAACCCAGTAACATCGATTCCTTTCCTGTGATTTGAGGTCTGTGTTTAGATATTTGTCAGTTTGTACTTTAAGATGAGCAAAATAAACTGATTTATATTCAGAAATTTGAAGTAAAATACAGAAATTGATGGTGGATGGATACACAACCAGCAAACGTCTCTTTGTAATCTTCTCCAGACTTTATACAATCACTATACTTCACAATGTTGAGGTATTTTACCTCAGTATTTAGTTATTGTTCACTTAAAAGATGATGCATTATTGTAGATTAAATAACCCAACAGTGTACAAACAACTTAACATAAGCGACCTCTCAATCAACTACATTATAGTATTTTTTTTTTTTTTTTTTAAATATAAATAGTATTTTTACACTGTGGTAACTGGATAACTGAATAATATTCTCATGCTGGAGTTTTGGAGACAAAAGGAAAAGTGAACAGCTGCTTACATGGTAATAGATTAATACAATAAACATTGACAAATATGAATCAGTGAAACAATTTAATATTATTTATTTATTTTTCATCACCACAAGGACTGAAACAAAGGAATATAATTTGAATATAGCAGCCGCAGGTTGTCTGATGCTGGAACAGAAGCTCCTGTGGCGCCTCAGTCTGACTCTGTCGGCCCTTTCACTGTCTCTGAGTTGTTCTTCAGTGGAGACACAGCAACATTTTAAAGGGCAGCAGGTTTTGCTTGGTAGGAGCTGCAGGAAGCTACAGTCAGTCAGAATACTCAGGCCGGGCTTAGTGAAGTTAAAGGAGATGGATGGAAAGTCAAAGGACATGTTGCAAATGGAGGGAAAATGGCATTGGAGGGGTTGGGGGAACCAGTCTTCTAGATGTTACAATCCTTTGATGCACATAGGCTACTCGAGACTGTGAGTGGGAGTAATAGTGCCGTCTTGGGGATTCCGAGTGGGAGCCAAAAGGTTATGGTCACATGGGTAGAAAAGCAGGAAAGAGGTCTAACTTTAACTGAGGTGGAGTTTAACTGGTCAATTGTTGCACATACTTTAGATTGTGAGTGATTGGAGTCATGCTAGTGAAAGGGGTGGAGGTTTAGGGAGGGTAAAAGTTTTATCGGGGTCATCAGGTCGGTACCCCCATTCACAGGTGTTACGATGATAGGTCCATGACACCTCCAGAGGGCTAATTGGCAACATGTGGCGCGCCCCTCTCTACTATAACTCCCTTCAATCCTTCTGTTGTCGGTGGTATTTCAGGGCCCAAGTGGTGTCTCTCCTCTTGATCCTTGGCCTTGAATTCTCATTTCTTTAAGCTGCAATGTGCAGTGTCAGCTCCCAGCTCGGTGTACTTAAGGCTTTTATATGCCTCCTCAACAGCCTCCTCCCAGGGCACAGTGAGCTCAATGATGTAGATGAGGCACAGTATATGGGCACTGCCCCTTTCCAATGTTCTAAGTAACTGCAGGTGGTTGAGTAGCAGCCTTCCTCAGCACAGTCATGATTCCACACCCACGTCTTTCTTTCCTTCCTCTTTCTCTTCAGTCTTTCCTTCTCCTCTTCACCTTCTGTGCCAGTTTTAGTTTTGTGGAGACCAGCTGCCTCCTTCTCTCAAGCAGATCCTGAATTTGGGCATTCCTGTGTTCCTTTTTCTCTGCATTGCTTTTCAGTGCTCGAAGATTTTAAACACTTATTCCTTCTATGCAGAGCAGGACAACACGAGGCAACTTTGTCAGTTTTAAATCCTTTTAGACTCAACTGATGTTTATTCAGAAATATAAAGTGTTCTCACAGAAGATAGATCCTGTGTCCTAGTAGTGCTTTGTGCTCTGAAATTACACAGCATTTCAGCAAATAAACCATCACACTGGTGACACAGGTAATCCTTTACGTTAAAGGTCTGTCCTGAATCGGAGTGTCTGGCCTTTTTAGTGCAGATGAGCATATGAGTAACATGGGGAATTCAGGTTATCACAAGCTTTTGAGCAGCTTTTCAGATCTGAACAAACTATATGTCTTTTAACTTAAGATATTTAACTCAACCTAACAAAGGTGGAAAACTGGAAGCAAACTTACATGAATGACTTCTGTTTGACTTATTATCTGGTTTCATGAAAGACTCTTTAGATCTTTCTCTGACCTTGTTGTAAGAACAGTCAATCCGTTGAGAAGAGTAACTCTTTGTTTAAACTTGCTTTTAAGAGCCACTGGTTTTATATCAAAATCTCTCTCAAAAGAGCAAAGTCTTTGCAGTCTATAGAACTGGCTTTAAGGTCCAGTGTGTAGGATTTCAGGGGATAAATTTGCAGAGATTAAATAAAATGCACGATCGCCTTAAAATAAGATTTTTTGTATTTTTGTTACTTTAGAATGAGTTCTTTTATATCTACATAAGGAACGGGTCCTCATTTATGGAGATCGCTTAACATGAAACTGCTTTATTAGGTATTTTTACCCATCACCAAGTTCATTGAGAGGAGGAGACCTCTGCGGATAATTCGGCTCCCAGTAAAAATCTCCTGAATGCTGGATCGTAAATTATCAGAGAAAACAGGGGAGCACACATTAGCAGGTGCTTTTTTCCCCCTGAAACTGCTTTATTCTGTGTTTTTACTGGTTTAAATACACATGTGTGTTTGTTTTGGAGGAGAGGAGACCCCTGGGAACAATTCAGCTCCTGGTAAAGACCTCCTGAACAATGAACACTGACGGAATTCTAAGTTCAGCTGGTTGCAATGTGCAATCCTCGCCACTAGATGTCACTAAAGTCACCTCAGACGTACACACTGTTCCTTTACGGGATTAATTTTTGGTTTGTTCTTTTGGCAGGGGTTTATGTAGTTTAATTTTGTTTTAATTTAACCACAGCAGACACAGGTGGCAATGCAGGTGACACAGATGATGACTTGATAGCCAGTGATGTGATTATCCCACAGGATGTCTTGTTATGTTTGGGAATGTATAAAAAGTGTTTGCAACCAGCATTCTTGTTCAGCCCCTGATGAAGATATATGTCGAAACGTTGGGCTTTTGATTCAGCATCAGAAAACACATAAAAAAATGCAGCTTTTAGCCACTTCACTGTTCCTAGGACCACATTTCTGCACAGATTAATCTATAGGACAGTGTTAAAGAAATTAACAGATTAACAGATTAATATTTCTTCTTCAAAGTTGAAATGAAGAAAACATTTTTTCTTCTCGATCCCACAAATCTGCTTTTTCTTGTAATAAACTACACCAAAGCTGGCATAATGGCTCTTCATGGACCATTTAAAGCACAATTTTAAGCCTCATTAATACTGTGAGGGAAGTGGAGCTGATTTCTGTTTGGATACCATCAGATTCACAGGTTTCAGGCTGCACTGTGGGGGATTTGACCACAAGATGGCGCTCTGTACTCAGTAAAGACATTTCCATACACTGACGTTTCACAAGAAAAATTTGATTTAAAGTCATTTTCTGTTTCTTCTGCACTCCTCAAACAAGTCAAGAGTCCTCCTGCACAATAATTCTACTTTTATCACCTACATACTTTTGAACAAAGCTCAGATTCAGCTCATGATTGAAGCAGGTGGGGTCAGTGTTCAGTGAAAGGTAACACACAGGTCATAGAGAAGAGCTGATACAATCATCGGTACTGGGGGACAGACTTTATGTGTGTTTCCAATTTCTCTCTAATACTCACATACATGATAGGTTCATGTATTCCCATATTTTCCACCACGGTCATTTATTAGAAATGCACAGAGACAAGAAAATACAGATAACAGAAAGTTAATTCAGACGCAAAACAAACTTCAATCTGTTGCCAAGCCTTAACCCCAAAACATCCTTCATTATAAAAGTCATACAAAAGTGGGATACACTGTAAATTTGAGATGTTAATGGGAAGTTGAGGTCATTTAATGTGATTATCAGTGTTGTGTGAACTTAGTCATGCATTGGTTGTTATCTGGGACAGGTTGACTCTGTATTTCCAGGGTCAAAACCAAAGTGAAGCAGATTTTAGTTGCTACGCTCTCCACCTGTGAAACAAGCTCCCTGAACACCTGACATCTGCTAAACTCATTCAAACCAGGGCTTAAAACGTTATTGTTCACTGCTGCCAGTAACTAGTTTTTAATCTGTGGCTATTTGCTTTCTTTTGCTTCTTGTCTTTATTTTCTTTTAATGCATTTTCCCTCATTTTTAATCATGTATTTACTGGTTCTCACTTCTTGTTATATTGTATTTAAAATGCAGTTTTAATGTTTTCTTAATGTCTTACGTTTAATGTGTTTCTATGCCTCTGTAAAGCACTTTAAATCGCCTTATGTCTGGATGGTGATATATAAATAAACGGCCTGTCATCATCTGTGCTCAAAATGTTCCATTGCATGTATCTCAGGTCGTCCTCAGTTGTGTCCTAACCTCATATATCAGAAGAGAAACAGTTGACAACATCACATTTTACTTAATTTTAATTAAATTCATTTGAACATCACACCAAATAGTTAGAGTAACTGATTTAATGTTGCTGAATGTGAACTTATTTCATATTATGTCCCAGAGAAAACGATTTTATTTATGATTTGACTGTTGTTTGAGGAACACGATAAAAACAAAAGTTTAACATTGTTTTTAATCTCATTAAGTCCTACAATCCTGTGCAGATTAGGAGACAGTGGGCTCCTGGGCACAGATATGCAACATGCCTCACCAGCTCTCCTACAAAGGAGCAAGACACACAAATTTTGTAGGGTTTTTTTCTTTATTTTTGACTGTTGTTTTGAATTTCTTTGAACTCATTATGCATCATTTTGTGTCATTTTTTGATATTTTGCATCTCTTCTCGGTTGTTTTGCCCCCTTTTGTAGTTATTATGTGCCTCTTTGCAGCTCCTTTGCATCTCTTTTTGGTCTTTTTGTGTCTCTTCCTGGTCAGCGTGTGTTAATTTGAGTGACCTTTTGCAGAAGAAGGCCAGGGTTCCCCCTAACACTTTGTGCCAGGTAAGCTGTTACCAAGCCTTAACCACAAAACATCCTTCATTATAAAGGCCATACACTAGCAGAGTAAACTGTAAATTTGAGATGGTAATCGGGACATGGGGTCTTTTATTGTTATTATTAATGTTGTGTGGTATTTCATAACGTTTCGTTTGTCATCTGGAACAGGTTTGCTCAGTGGTTCCTGGATCAAAACCAAGCAAGGTGAAGCAGAAGTCTTTTTGTATCTCTTTGTGGTCATTTTGAGTCTCCTCCTGGTCAGTGTGTGTTAATTTGAGTGACATTTTGCAGAAGAAGGTCAGGGGTAACACTTTGTGCCAGGTAGGCTCGGTCAGTAATCCATCTATAACTACAAAACAGACCTGGATATTAATTGGAATAAAGGTAATTGCACTTTAAATGCCAATCTGCTATGTCTGGTTGCTAATAAACAAAACAAGTATATATTAACTTTAAGTGTTGATCTGCTTTTATAAATGAAGTTATTTAATAAAATCATTGCTTTGTCAGTGCTCCAAAACGGATTATTTAAAAAAAATATTATTTAAAAAAATATATAGATAGATATCAGTCAGAAAATGGGCATTTAAGTCAAATTCGTAAATACATATAAATAAATATATATTAGTAAAATTGGTAAAGTTATTAAAAGACTCCACAGTCCACCTTAAAAGAAAAAAATATCAGTCGACCTTAAATATGCACACTGAGGGGGCTCGGTTGAGTGACGTCGCTCTCGCTGATTGGCTGAATCTTCGAGGTATGCGGGTATGCAAATAAGCGGGGTGGGCTCGTGGAAACGAGTAGGTGACGTCAGTTCCCCCTTCGCATAGAGCGAAACAAACATGGCGATAGACTCGAGTGGACGGAGGTTTACGCTAACTTTATTCGTCTTTTCTTGTGTTTTTGCGGGCAGGCAGGCCGAGGAGGTGCTGGCGGAGCCGAGAGTCACCCCCCGGATACTCGGCATGAGGCTGGAGAACAGCAAGACTCCGGCTGGGACCACCGAGAGAGGGGTTATTCAGGTGACCGAGGGCAGCGACATCCAATTCAGGTTCTACGGGCTCGACTTGCGCCCGAACACTTCGCGACTCATCAAGTTCATAGAAATTTACTCCAGCGATAAAGAGGATGATGATTTCGGCACGGTTATGTCCCCCTTCAATAGGACTTGTCCCGAACTCACCAAGGATATAGAAGTAAAGGGGTCCATGGTGGTTACCAACCAAAACACCTCCGGGGTGGTCAGCCTCCGGATCAAGCAGCTCCGCAAGAGCGAGGTGGTGAAGGTGTTCGGCTTGTGCGTCCGTGACCCCCTGGAGAAGGAGGAGACGTGGTACCTGCTGGATGACCAGGACGGCAGAGTGCGGGTGGTGGAGGTGGCGAAGTCGTTGCTGCCCATCTGGTTGCAGGTGATCCTCATCTCCTTCCTGCTCGTGCTGTCCGGCATGTTCAGCGGACTCAACCTGGGGCTGATGGCGCTGGACCCGATGGAGCTGCGCATCGTGCAGAGCTGCGGCACCGAGAAGGAGAAGAAATACGCACGGAAGATCGAGCCCATCCGCAGGAAGGGTAACTACTTGCTGTGCTCGCTGCTCCTCGGGAACGTCCTGGTCAACACCACTCTTACCATCCTCCTGGATGACCTCACCAAGTCCGGGGTCGGCGCTGTGGTCGCGTCCACAGTTGGCATCGTTATTTTTGGCGAGATCGTCCCGCAGGCGCTGTGCTCCCGGCACGGTCTGGCAGTCGGGGCGAACACCATCTATGTCACCAAGCTGTTCATGCTGCTAACTTTCCCTCTGTCGTGGCCCATCAGCAAGATCCTGGACTGCGTCCTGGGCCAGGAGATCGGTACCGTGTACAACCGGGAGAAGCTGGTGGAGATGCTGAAAGTCACCGAGCCGTACAACGACCTGGTGAAAGAGGAGCTCAACATGATCCAGGGCGCGCTGGAGCTCAGGACCAAAACGGTGGAGGATGTCATGACGCCCATCAGCAACTGCTTCATGATCCACAGCGACGCCGTGTTGGACTTCAACACCATGTCGGAGATCATGGAGAGCGGATACACGAGGATACCTGTGTACGAGCACGAGCGGTCCAACATCGTGGACATCCTGTTTGTCAAGGACCTGGCCTTCGTTGACCCGGACGACTGCACCACACTCAAGACCATCACCAAGTTCTACAACCATCCGGTGCACTTTGTCTTCCACGACACCAAGCTGGACTCCATGCTGGAGGAGTTTAAGAAAGGTTTGTGGAAATATTTATAAGTTAGAGACACATCTAAGAGAGTGATCATTAAGGCAGTGCTGTGGGAGATAGTCACATCTTTTACTTTAGTAAAAGTAGCAGCACTACAGTATGGAAATACTCCTGCAGTCAAAATCTTACTTAAGTAACAGTACAAAGTATAAGCATCAAAATATTAGAGATGTATTAATGTGTACATCACTATATAGAATTAGCCACTCTTACCAGCTGCAAAGAAGCTTAACTTAAAACCAAACATCATCATTTATTCACTGATTTATATTTTGTTTTAGTAATCCAAATCTGCAAAGTAACTAAAGGCAATTAAATCTAGTAAGAAGTACATATTTGCCTCCAGAATGTACTTGAGAGGAAGTATAACAAGTGAAGTGCCACAAAATTGTACTGAAATATTTGTACATGAGTAAGTGAGGACAGGAAGCAGGGATCTGTGTCAGGTGTCGCTGTCTTTCTCACCTGGAAAATACAGGAGGGGCAGAATTATCGACACCATACAGTAACCGTGTAGTTTATGTGGATGAAGCTGATAGCGTTTGGTTGTTTATGAGACTGTCAGAGGTGCAGGCAGTTCAGACACGAAGTGATGACACATGAAAGCAGCTGCAAAAGTCTTCAGTATCAAAGTGAGTTCAGTGGCTTGACCTTTGACCTCTGTGTGGAGTTGGCCACGCGATAAAAGAAGTTTCCATCTTGAGGATTGGGGATGTGTTGATTTATCCTACCTGAGGTTTTGTTGTTTGTGTCGGTAACTGAAAGAATCACCAATACGTGGTTTTTGTTTTATGGGTTTTATTTAATCCAGAGTGTCAGGATGAAGTTCAGCTTTGTGCAATGAACCTGACATGACTTGGCTGTGGTTGCTATGTGCATCAGGCGTTTTATTCGGAGACAGTATCTGTCCGCCAGACTCCCTCGTGTTCAGAGTATCTGAGTGGAAGTCATATTAGTTTTACACTTCAAGCTGGCGTTAGGCTGGTTGTATTTTCTCTAAGGTTCAGGAGGAATACTCAATTAAGCTGACATCTTTATCACTCACTATGTTCTGCCTGTAGACATCCTTGGTAGGATCACAAAAAGAGAAAGGTTTATTTCCTACAGAGTGAAGAAATGGTGCTGTTAATTTAAAGCTGTGTCTCTGACTCAGCTGACAACACCACGTTGAGGCTTTTTTCAGGAATCAAATGTAACCGTGCCTGCGTTTTGCGATGGGCGATATCAAAAACACTTCCCTGTTTTACTTCTCTGTTCTTGCTTTGCTGCCTTTCCTCTTTTAAAACACACACACACACACACACACACACATGTGCACACTCCCTCTCTCAGGAGGACGCACACACACTGACGCCATCCCCTGCAGGGATGTATTTTTCCTCTCTCAGGCATCTCGTATCAAGGTCACAGACAGTAGAGACACTTGCTGTGTCTATATCTCAGCGTAGCGAGGAATGAGCGATTGCCTTTCTGTCGTAGTAACGAAGGTAAAATGTGACTGAAGTTTGCCGGCAGCATCAGCTCCGCGTTCATACCAGTATGATGAATGCATCGTAACTTACTAAATGCTTTTATTTCACATCTTTCCACCGTTACTAATCTCAGATCGGCCGCTGTAGATTGACTTTTGAGATGCTGTAGTGGTGCACGGCGCTGTGTGACATTTGGCCAAGAAATGGCTCTGCGGCTCATCTTAGTAGGCTTGGCTGGTGGGAGGGTTTGGCAACAAGCTGCAGTGCCTACACACACACACACACACACACACACACACACACACACACACACGCACACGCACACGCACACGCACACACAGAGTCCAGCTGCACAGAGAGTTGAAAACAATGTACACTGGCTCAAAGCTTGGCAGAGAGATTTACTGTAAAGTAGTGATGAGAACACTCAGTTTCAAAGTGTTGAGTTTGAGGTTTGTGAAAATTCAGGAGGCCCTCAGTGACTACGTTTACATGCACAACATTTTGCACAGTATTCCCGTTTACATGCAGCTGATCAACGTGCCCTAACATGTCGTTTAACATGTTAAAATATAGAAAAGTGGAACAACTGGACTGCTTGTGCCATTTTGCTTCTTTGCAGCAAAATATGATTTTTACAAAGTCTCACTCTTTCATTCCTTCAGCCACCTTCTTGAAAAGGTCGGCGTTGGGATATTTGCGAATATCCAAAAACCTGTTAATATCAAAGTTTTTCATATTGTTTAAAAGTAGGTGTCTTTCTCCTTCTGACAGGAAATGTTAGCTTCTCTTTTTTGCATGCATCTCCACCCAAGAGCAAACTATTCGCTGGTTGGTTTGTGTACAACACACAGAGCTGACCATAAACAGATAAGAGGCATCAGAACAACATCAGCTGAGATGCATATTCTGAATGTGCTGATTCTGAATGTGATTAGGTCTGAAAAGGCGTGTAAACATATTCAATGCTGCTCATTACTGGTGGTCAGACATAGACAACACTATTTTTTTGAAGATCTCAAAGTACTAATAAACACTTTCACAAGAAATGATGTCAAGCAAAAGAATAAGGCTGCAACTAATGACTATTTTTATTGTCTATTAACATGTCCAGTAGTTTTTGGATTAACCGATACGTTGTTTGGTCTATAAATGAAAGAAAATGGTGTAAAACGTTGGTAACTGTTTGCCAAAGTCCAAGATGACGTCCTCAAATGTCTTATTTTGTCCACAACCCAAAGATATCCAGTTTTCTGTCATAGAATAGTAAAGAAAACAGAAAATATTCGCATTTAAGACGCAAAAATCAGAGAATATGAACTTTTTTTTTCTTAACAAGAACTACTCAATTAATTTAATAGTTGACATTCAATCAATTTATCGTCGCAGTTCTACTTGGTAAAAGCACTATGATTACTTTAATACCAGTGAAAGTCACGTTCAAGGTAAGCTCAGTTGAATTTAGACGTCAGATACAGTTTTAATTGCATTATCAAAAGGTATTGTACATTGACAGCTTACTGGAAATAAGACTCAAGTGCTCCAATATAAATGTGAAAACATAGCACATCTCAAAATTCCAACTCAACAAGGACAAAATACTCATATTCACTCATGTATTTGGCTCACATCACAATATGACTCAAGACTGAAGTGCTGTTGCTGTGTTTTGCAAAGCTGCGGGCAATGCAACTGCTGCACTGTCTTATGAATCTTGAACAGCTTGAAACCAAATGTTTGCAAAATGCATAAAGAGAACCTAACAGGTAAACTGCGAGGCACGACAGAAACATTTAGATAGAGGATAGTGTGGGTGTGAATGTTTGGAGCATCTGTTGCAGGTGAAGGTCAATGTAAATACAGGTAGCTCAAAAATTAACCCTGTGTTTCTGTTGGATCGGTGCAGTCCATCTAAATGTGGCCATTGTTTTCGCTTAGTCACTTCATCAACACTTTTACTCTGATTTTTGTAAACACAGAATGTCTAGTAGCTTGACTAACAATGAGTACAGTGAGACAGAGCCAGTGCCAGGTGGTTCTTGTGAAGAGGCTTCAGCTCCAAAGAGAGAACTCCAAAATCTGGAGGTACATAATCGAGGAACTGTTGAGATAATTTCCTCCTAAAGCAGCCTGTTTCTCTCTAAGATTAAGTATGCTGAAGATGTCTCTGGATTAGAAGCCCCTTTTAAATAGGAGTTGTGCAAATTTGCAGGAAAGCCCAATCAGTCTTCTTTCAGCATTGGCAGTATAAAAACAAAATCGGGGAGTGCAGCAAAATGCCGCCTGCCTACTTTTGTTTATACAGAATGTGCCTTTTTCGGGGCAATGGGGGGCGTGAGCAAGTAACAAAACATGTAGCTCAGCGTGTGATGTAAACAGTGACACACTCCGAGGGAAGCCGCGGCTGGTCAGTCCTTCGGCGAACCCTCATAAGTCGGCCCGTTCTTCACCGNCAACAGCCCCTCCCGTGGCGGAAGGGCGCCTCGTTCTTTTTAAACCAAAAAGGTTCCACCAATATGTCTACCCTACGAGGCGGAAAATTGGGCACCTTGGATCAGCTCGCCAATCTGGCTCTGTGTGTCTAAACGCTCACAGCTTGCTGGCAAAACAGCCCAACATTCGCATGTAGGATATCTTTGATCCAGCTGTGTCAAATGCTCATCATAGAATGTGATGAGGGGAAAGGTCCAAAAACTTGAGATGAGTTTCCCCTCCCAGAAACCATGTAAATGCATAACCACTAGGTTTGAGTGGCACTTCATGCATAGAGGAGAGACTGCATGATGTATTTAGTGAAGAATTACAGGGCTGAAATGTGACTGTGTTATTTTAGCAGGTTGTTTGTGAGAGCAGATCTTATCTATTTCCTGCGTTTCATCTAAATACTCATCAAGTGTCTGGTAGAGTTTTGCCTAAGAAAACATAAAGGAGGTGATAATTTCAAATGTTCTTATTCAAAATGATAAGCAAACAGGCAAAGTCAAGAACATAAACAGGAAATTTATCTTAAAGACATGATAATTGCTTGCTGAAACTATTTAGTGGATGTTGAAAGTCGTACTTTGTTCCAAAGGAGTTGTAAAACAGTTCTTAGCCTCGACACTGTGACCGCGTTGATGTGGTAACATGCAGACTTGATTGGTTTCTCCTCTGACCTGACTCCCCGCTCACATCTCAAGTTTCTGTAACTTGCTGCTTGGCATCAGTTACCACGGTGATGGCATCCAGCAGCGTCAGTGTGTGTGCACGACCTGTTTCTTTAGGTTGTGCTATTCGTGACAAAATCTACTCTGTCGGCACAAGATTTCGAACTGTTTCCCTTCGAAGTTCAGTTCTGAATCGAACGCTAGGAAAGTCATCAATACTTTAGATTCTGACATTTCTGCTTCACTCTGTGTGTGTGTGTGTGTGTGTGTGTGCGCTCAGCAGCCTTTTCAGTCAACATGATATGACCTTTCAGGTGGACTATGAAATGACCTTTTTAGATGAGATGAAATTTTAATGACAGTGGCTGTCATTGCAGAAATAGCCACAGCAGACATCAAAGAAAAAAAGAAAGTATAGGAAACTTGTATGTGTATCGATATATGAGGATGTAGATCGTAGAAAATAGCGGTGCAGGTTGTGGAGCAGGCTGAGAGCTATCAAAATCCCGGATAAAATATGCCTCTCGTGTGCTCTTCATCGCATGCAGGGTGGTTTAAATTCATGCACTCTGGACATCAGGCATAATTTAGAAAACACACAAACACAAGTGAACCATGAATTCACTGGAGGCACATCACACTCTGTCAACAGACTGTCACATGTTGTACCCTCAAGCAGTGTATTGTAATAGCCTGCATTTTGGCCTCAGGGTCTTTAAATAGTGCCAGGATAGGATCAAGGGAAAAATGTATAAGACAATCCTTCCTTTGTATCTTTTTGTTCTAGTTTTACCATTTTTTAGGATTACTGTGCAGCCAAAAAATGCTATTGTGATTAAAAAAGGACAACAAACCTCATTTTCAGTAGCAATCTTAGTCCTTACTGTAATCGTTTTAGCCATTTTAATCAAAATCTTGAAAACTTAAGCAATTAGTTGAACGGAATATTATTTGCCAGGTATTTTGGTCATCATTTTAAATCACTTTAAGCAAAATCCCACTCAAGTATTGTGTTCTTGGTCTTTAATGATGTTAAACCACATGTGTTTTGAGTGATTATTAAAGTTTGGCTTTGTCATTATACGGACTAAACGATTTTTCTGTTAATCGAGAAATTAACTTGCATATATGTTGATTATCAAAGTCATTGTTAGTTGCAGCCGTAGTTGAGCACACAGCCAGTGGATATCTGTGAGAGGACAATGTTAACAACAGCTCTCTAGTGATGGCACTGAATACTGCACATATGTGGGTCATGTAAACCGAGTGCTAATTCTCGTGGTCACTTGAAAGTCACTAATGCAGGAATCAGTTTTGCATTTTGCATATTTGTTTTTGCCTATCACTTTTGGACTTTAAAGCCATGTACGTAACTTTTTTCATGTATTAATAGCTGCCAGTGTGAAGGAATAATAATGTATGTTAGAAACTGAGACCTTCCCCGGCCTTTTCATTTGCCTTTAACATCCTGTGGACCCTGTGACGTCTTTGTAAAGGTGTCGGGATGAATTTTTGTTTGCGTGTTCCTGAGTGTCTTGCCTCTCTCCAGCTCCACTACAGCGCTAACAGTGTGTAACAGCAGCAAATGTTAGCTAAGTAATGCAGTCTGCTAACATCAACAAACGACCAGCACCCACCACAACACAGAGTCCTCACTTGATGTTCCTGTTAGTCCCGTAGAGAAAAAGATTGGACTTCCGAGTGATGCTGGTCTGATCTCAGACCGCCCAAAGTCCCTGCTGTATCAGCACACTTGTGTTGGTTGAATTTGAGTTGCTACTGCAGCTATGGTCCAAGCTGCTTTCTGCTCCCCTTTTGGGAATGTAGTGTCCTGGTGGTGGGGAGTGAGGCGGAGGGTCTGGGGGCAGTGCTAACTAGCTAATTCTTGTCTCTTTTGTGACCTGATAAACAGTAAATCCATCAGATTCAGTGCCCCATGTCACAATTTTAGTCTCCACTGGTGCTGAAAAGAAATCTCAACATTAGAGGAAGTGCTGACATGTGAAATTTAGTGTGATATTGTGGTTTTAGCAGGTTATGAATAACTAACGTCAGCTCGCTTGCTAATGCAGACAAATTGTGAGCTGGCTAATGTAGCAAAATACAGTCAGATCAATGCAACATAGCTTAGTTGCAGCTAGCAGGCAACCTTAGCTTGCTCTCTAATGTTATTGCTAGCAAAATCCTACCTGAGTGGTACACATGATACTAACTTATGTATTATGACAAATGGTGTTGATCTAGCCAACAATAAATGATGCAGCTGTACAAAGTGCATTGCAGGAATGAAGTTATTCTTTATGACTGTAATTTATTTTCCAGCATCTTATCAACATGATGCAGGTCAATCACGGTCAGCCTCATGTTTGTCACTGTTTTGGCCGATGCACAGGTGATCTCTTGTACCTGTAGAGTCTTGTACTTGTACTTTAAATTACAATATATATCTGGCAAAAGTTAAATGTCTTGTTTGATATGGGACATCACAGGATAAAAGGCCACAAAGTTTTCCTGGTTATTTTTGTCGATATTTCAGTTGTAAATAAGTAGTTATTACCGCACTTCTTTGCACTATTAAGTATGGTTTGTGAAACTAAATAGGATGGGATGTGAGTCAGTATGCAGGTCAAAGACTATTAGACTAAACACAACATTCCTCTTGAACACTTTGAGCCTCTCCAGGAAGTGAACCAGCTTGTGTTTTGTTTGTGGTTGTCAGGACCGTCTGCATTGTCTGCTGTTTATCAGTGTTTGGTCACTTATCAGGCCACCCCACCCAGCCTCGAGGGCCCTGGCATGTGTGTGCTACGGTTTAATAACCGTTTGTCTGTTAGATAGTGCGATAGATCTTGAAAACATTGATATTTAAGTGTAATTTAGTCGGCCAACCACTGGTTTGATTCTGGCATGGATTAAAGATGTTTTCAAAGTAGGTCACAACACTTGTTTCAGATCGTATCACAGTGACAGAAACAGTTAGTTGATTCATTGATAAATGGGAATTTATTGAGTTATTTTTGAGGTTGTTTAAAAAATACAAACATTCACTGGCTCCTTAAATGAAAAATTTTTGTGCTTTTCTCTTGTGTTGGACAGAACAGGAACTTTGACACTTCGTACTCTGGAACCATTTGATGGCCGTTGTTCAGTAATTTCTGGCATTTTGTAGACTGCTTTAGGCTTGTGGAGAGCCCTTAAACTAGGCAACAGATTTTTGTTGCAGTAGACATCATACATGTTAAGCCCAGTTCAGACCAAAGATTCGCGACGAGATGAAACCGTTTTAGGACATTGCAGAGAAAAGTTGCAGCGGTGTGAACTGTCCTGTTTTGAGCTCGACTCAATTCGGCTGATGGTGTCACCTGCAACCAGCGTTGCCAGGTGGGAAATGTAGGATTATTGTACCAGAGACTCAAAATTATCGTATTTTGAGGGAAATTATCGTACATCTGTCATAACCAAAATAACAATCCTACTGATGCGCTATAGGCAAATATAGTCACTCTAGTGTTTACTTTTTTGGTTTACTTTTTTTCCATTTTCCTTGCTTCTGTTTTTTCTCTTCTTCTTCTTCTGTTTTGAATCTCATTCTCGCTCGATTTCCTGACAGGTCCTAGCGCCTCGTGGGGCGAGTATAGCTGACCATTCAGCCAATCGTGCTCATTGTTCAGAGACAAACGTCACCCGTATCTCACGCTAAGCAAAGTCCGATTGGCTGGAAACATGTCACATAGGAACAGATGCCTTCAGGGCTCACAAAAAAACTCTGGCATACTGATTACAACCACACATTCATGAAATGGACAAATTATCGTACATTTGGCCTTTTTTGGGATTACTGATCGTACATCGTACGGAGGTCCAAATTATCGTACACCTGGCAACGCTGCCTGCAACTCAGTTTTTCAAATCACCAGCGGCTGGTTTTAGAAAGTAAAGCACGTCACCTGTTTTAACAGCCAATTGGCTTGTGAAGTCCGCGGGTGAAGTCAAAGTGACCGCAGACGGCATGTTCGCTTGCTGCGTTTTTGTTTTTCATTTTTCATCACTACTATAAATGCAGCTGTAGCCAGTATCTCACTATCACTATCCTCATTCATATTTTAAGAAGCTACAAATTATACTCAGCTACAAAATAAACCTAAAAAGCTGCAAATCAGAACAGAAGTACAGAGAGTTGTTGCATAGAGATGATACTCAGAATGGCACATTGCAAGTAGCTGCCTGTTTCAACTTGTCTCATTGCAAATCTTTGGTCTGAACTGTGCTCTAGTACATGTAAGTCCCTGTGTGTGTGTGTCCCACTGGCTAGCTAACCGCCAGCACTCTGCACTGTGCTCCTACGAATGATGTTGTTGCAGATGCATAACACCCACCCTCCGCTTCTTTCCAGTTTAACACCGTTAGCTCTGTTAGCACTGTTCGCACAGTTTGTGTTGTTAGCTGCTACCTGCCAGCTCAGCCACTCTGTATTCAGAGTGCAGACAATCCCGGCTGGATTCTGAATCATAAATATGCTCTGAGCGTTTATACAGCTCCTTGAACTGTTCGCTTTGTCATGTGCTCTGACAGATTGGACTCAGTAACCTTTGAACCACACTTACACACCCATTTATGAGAGGGATCTTGTGACACTCCCTGCGTGTACACACACACACCTATATATTTGCTTCACATTTGACCACCTCCATTTACTACATTCTTTCCTCACCCCCTCGCCTGAACTCTTAATCTAACCTAAACCTAATCTTAACTCTAATCTCAACCTTTAACCCAAATCCTATACGTGAACCTGACTTTTTAAGACGCGGGGGATCAGGAGTGTTTTCGCCGTTGGACCCTTTAAGTATGAAAGAGCACATAGTTTTACAACTTTTAGTCAAAGATTACCCAGTCTCAGCCTGATAAGGTCGTCACAGGGCAGACCTGAATCTCCACTCCTCTTTTTGTATAATGGGTGTGTCTCATTCACTCACTCTTCCCTCCATCTCTCTCTCCAATCACCCTGTTTCTCTGTGTCTCTGCCCATCTGCTCTTGTTCTTCAGATTTCTGTTTTGCCTATCAAGTAGAGAGCAGTTTGAAACACTCTCAGCAGCGACTGAACGTGATCGAATACTAATAATCTCTATTGCTGCAAGAAAAACTGTTTTGTAGAAAGCCGCTATTAGGTTATGCAATAACCTCTATATTCACATGGAGGTGTGCCGGTAAACTGAAAACATGGGAGGACTCGCAAAACAAGAATCTTGTAGATAACTGAACAGCCTGGAAACCAGCCCCTCCTAAATTATTCACTGAAAGCTGTTTATGAATAAATTGAGGCAGGAAATGGGCCGTGCAGTTGTGGCATTGTGCTTTGTTGTATTAATTGTGCAAGGTTCAGAAGATTGGAGACTTTT
This sequence comes from Epinephelus moara, assembly GCF_006386435.1. Lineage (NCBI taxonomy): Eukaryota > Metazoa > Chordata > Actinopteri > Perciformes > Serranidae > Epinephelus > Epinephelus moara. The sequence goes on along the minus strand of NC_065513.1, from coordinate 37,953,580 downwards.
GAACTCTTATCTGCCTCCATATTTTCTTATTTGTTCAGTACATTTGTTATCTGAAATTAATATAAACTGTCTTCTGGACTCCTGATTTAACTTCACCCATTTTCAGACTGATGGCTGTCAAAAACTACTTCTAAACATACAGTATGTGTTCAGTTTTTGATCTGAAACTCATCAAATATGCGGTACAAAGTCAGATCTGAACACTTAAATCTGTGTTTTGTTGAGGGATATGAAGGGTTAGCATTTGAAGTGTATTAGACACAAACAAATTTGGAGAAGTGTTGAAATGGATGTGGTATCTTTTATTGTGCGTCTTTGTCTTTTCAACATCAGGTTTAGTCCACAATTGCATAAGAAAATTGCTGTGTTGCACCCTCAAAAACAAATGAAACATCATTCTGATTGAGCATTTATTAAAGAGGGCCTATTATGTTTTTCCTCATTGTGTATATCTGTGTCATATACACAGTGTTACAGGATGTTCATATTTAACGTGGCCAAAGTATCAAATAATGAGGTAAACATATGTATAAGTAATCCCTGTGAGCAAAGATCTCAGGCTTCAGACCCCTCTGAATACTCTGCTTCCAATATTTTTTCTCGACTTCGGCTACAAACTGACGTCAGCTCAAATCAGATTTCTTTATATGGTTATCTACTCCAGGTATGTTACTGCAAGTGCTTACTTTACATAGACTGCTACATGTCGCCATGTGCTGCCATTGGGGAAACCTGGAATCGTGGTGGCAGATGTGAATTTCTGTAAAGGAGAAAATACTGCTATACAGTCTCTCCAGGAGAGATGCCGTGTCTTTTAGGGCTGTAACTAACGGTTATTTTCATTGTCGACTAATCTGTCGATTATTTCTTCGATTAGTCAACTAATCATTTTATGGAAAAATGTGTTAAAATGTTGAGAAATGTTGTTCTGTCTCTCCCAAACCCTAAAATTACATCATCTAATGTCTTGTTTTGTACTCACGCCAAAGGGTTTTAGTTCACCGTCATGGGAGAGTGTGTAAAGCTGCCAATATTTGAACGTAAGAAGCTGCAATAAGAGTATTTTGGGTACTTTTAAAATACTTTTCTATGAAAAATGACTCAAACCGATTAGTTGACTACTAAAATAGTCACCGATTATTTTAATAGTCGGTTAGTCATCGATTAGTCGACTAATCGTTGCAGCCCTAGTGTCTCTAACCGCCTGGAAAACGCAAGGACACTACTCTGTGCCAACTTTCAAGGACATGGAGTGTTGCACATGGTTGCGTCTGAGGTTGCTAAGCGACCATAACCAGTATCATAGCCTACTTACCAGAAATCCTGAGTGCAGAGCCGATCTTCTTCCAGGTGTTGTTTTGTGAGCGTGTATTAGGGCAAAAATCTTGTCTTTGGGACAGATGTTCCACTCTCTGGGCCGAATTCACGAAAGGATTGCGTGGCTTTTGAGGCCTCTAAACCGGTAAAAATGGAGCGAACAGATACCGTCTAATTCACAAAGCACGCGCAGAGGTTGAAATGCTCCACTAACTGAGCTGCCAAGCAGATTGCGTCTCGGTGCTCTGGTGTTATTTGCACGTATTTAAATTAGGTAATATGCATTTATTTGGCACAAAAATTGCCCCTTTCTATGCAAATGAGCCTCATTGATAAATAACGTCTAATTCACAGCTCCTCTGTGGAAGCCTCTCGTCCAGACTTTCCAGTGATTGTGGCAGCAGTGATCGTCTGTTAAATCAGTCTGTAAATAATATTTTGACATTATTATTATAATCATTATTATTTAATGGCATCCAAAGATATTGATGCGTTGAACAGGTGACAGTCTGCGGTCGTTCTCAAAACGCACTTCTGTCACGCACTTCAAAAGCAACTTTAAATAATTTATTTTACGAAACGGGGGAAACAAACGTGAACAAAAACGGTTCTATAATTCATATTAAATTCAAAACATAACGAAAAAACAGCTACAAGTGAGAGGGAATAGTGATAAAGTGGTCAAACTTCTCTGACTCACCAGCAGACATCACTAGGCTACATGAGGGTATAGCCTACAGTATTCAGTACTTTGCCAAACAAAGTCTAATTAACTAATACCAGCGCTAATAGCCACACGCTGTTAAGTGAAACAAATAACTTTGCCATGTGGCTTATTGCAATCAGGGGCAAATCAGGGGCAAACTGCACTCAGCTGCCAAACTTTGTGGGCGTGTTTGCGCCGGTATATCATTAGCGCAATATCCTTTGTGAATAGGACGTTAAGACGGAGCAAACTGTGGGTGCAAGTGAAGTGCAATTCAACGTGCTATCAGCGGCCGCAGTTCATTCTTTGTGAATTCGGCCCTCTGTGTAGCTCTGCACCAAAGTGATCAACTTCTTCTTCATATTTACCACGGATATATCTGCTGACTGTGATTGGTTGGTCCTTGTCACATGACATGTTGTGTGCGCTGCTGTGTTTCAAAAGTTGATCTCAGTTTATCTCAGGGCACAGCTGTCGCGCAATGAACCATAGGTGCTTTAAAACGTGTGCACGCATGGCAGCATCGCAAGTCTACATTAAAAACAAAGAATTTGAGGGCGCAAAAAACGCAGCAAGTGTACGGCCCCTAAGACTACTGCTGCAGGACGGGGAGCTCTGTGCCTAGTAGTTACACATACACACGTTGACAGGGCTAACTGTTAGCATTACACAGCTAACGTTACCCAGTGGTTATTGACGGGTTTAATGACAGAGTTGAGCCGTTTTGGTGTCAGTTTGAGATTGTCATAACCATTAAAGAGCTCTGTGTCGGATGTTAGCTACTTTGTTAGCTTGTGCTAACTGTGCAGAAAGCTGCAAGTAAACTTCTACATGCTAACGTGTAATCTTTGTTGCCAACATTGTTAATTTCACCCAAATTTCAGATCATATTCCTGCTGAAACGTGTCCTGTTGTGTTTAGAAGCTTTTTACTGGTGATTTTTCACAGTAGAAATTGCCACTGTTCTCCGTTATAGTCATTATACAGTCCAGCTGCAATGACGGTGCAGGGACGGCTTTTTTGGAGGGAGGCTTAAAGAGACTGGCGCTGAAATGGCGTGTCTCAGTCATAAGGTGAAGACTGGTGTTCCAGCACAGACATTATAAGGAAAATAAAGTGTTTTTTTTAACCATTAAAGCATGTAAACATGTTCTAGTAGAAATCCAGAATACAAGTGTGAACCTGAAATGAGCATCATAGGTCCCCTACAAGAAGTGGATGGAGTTGGAGTTGGAAAGATGGAGTGTCTGACTGTCCTTGCCACAGGCTCGAGTCCAGCCCACGTCGTCCCCTCCTTCTCCTCTTTCATGCTTCAAACTGTCCTGTCACTGAAAGCAAAAAGCCCCAAAATAATCTTAAGAAAAAAGACATGATGGAGTTCAAACTTAAATGTGTGTGATAAATAAGGTTTTGTGTCCTCTTCACGCAGGGGTCATTAAGGCTTCCTGCTGTTCCCGTCAAACAAGTTAGGAACAGTAATGCTAGAGGGGTTAGCAGAACCAGCCGCAGCTAGTACTCTGGGCAACCAGATTCAGAAGCTTTCTCTGCCACTGTCATTGTTCTGCAGGTAGCTGTGTGTGTGTGTCTGTCAACAGATATTTGACTTTCTGTTTTTTAAGAGACAACCCCTCAGGTGTTCTGCTGAGTCACAGAGTAAAAGCACACGCACAAACCAACATTCACTCACTTGTGCTTTATATCAGCTGACTCCCTGTCTCCAGTGCTCTGATTTCATTTATGGAAGGCAAAACTTGAATGATTGATTTAGGTCTGCAACCACCAGCGTTTTATTCTCACTGTTGCGGGTGACAGCTTCTAAAAACACACTTCTTAATCTAAAAGACAGGCAGCTACACAGACGGATCATTCTTTCATCTCTTAAATAGGTTCAGTGCCAGATATGAAAATATATTCTTACGTTGCCTGCTGCTATTTTTAGGCTATAAAGCACATTTTGTTTCACACAAGAAGCTCTTTTTTTCTCAGTTACTGTCACACCGTCTTCCTCGGCAGATTAAGTTTACACAGTTACAGAAGTGAAGGAGGTGGTCAAATTTCCATTTTTCTGAGCACTTTATAGGGAAAGATTCACCCTGAAGTCTAAAGTACATATTTTACCTTTTACCTGTAGTGCTATTTATCGGTCTAGACTGTTTTGGTGTTAGCTGATCAGTGTTGGAAATATTCGTCTTAGACATCTGCCTTCTCTTGAATATAATGGAACTAGATGTCACTCGGCTTGTGGTGCTCAAAGCGCTAAAAAAATACATTTGAAAAACTCAACAGCAGCGTCTCTTGACCCGGTTACTCAAGATAATCCACAGACCTTGTTGTGAGCAGTTTTATAGGGATGTGCGGTAACATTGGTACGTTATCGTTATTGGCCAATAATGGCTTTAAAATGACCTATCAGAATCGGCTAACGTGCTTTTCTTAATTTGCACAATGAATGAATATTACATACAAGTGCTGCACGATTAATCTAATCGCAATCACGATGTCAGGCTGTGCGATTACATAACCGCATAAAAAGCTGCGATTTGTGTGACTGCCTATCCTGTAGTGTGTGGAGTTTGTTGACATTACACCCACAAGCTATTCTGCTGTGTGCAGAACGTATGGTCAGGTGTGCAGCAGTGAGTGACCAACATAGACACTGAAGAAGAGCATGACCATGAACACGCTGAGTTGGTGGCGAAAAAAACCCCAACGTCTATTATATGGCGATACTTTGGATTCAGGTACGGCGGCGTTGAACAGAAAGACGTGCTGTGTAAAACTTAAAAAGTTAAAGTCGCCACATCCCGTGACAACACGACCAATCTATATCAGCACTTGAGACAACACAGCACAGGGAAAAGTAGGAAGAGTGCATGCGAGGGAAAGCCGAGCCGTGTAACATTAAAGACAACGAGACAACTGAAAGCCGCCAGAGCCTCATAAAACAACATCCAAGCACAGTTACGCAAACATTTGTAAGTGCCACGGGGAAATCATGGACTCCATAACAAACTATATAATAACAAATGCAAAACTGAGCAATTTTGCTCGGGCTCAGCCCACTTGACATGCTGCTGTGTTGTGTTACGGCCTATTCACTTGCTGGAATTTGTCATTTACGTGACAATGCCTTAACACAACACAGGCAACTGAGTGTGTGTATGGTGCCATGCTGCGCTGCTGTGCGAGCAGCTTGACTGTTGATGGTTATTTACACTGTCCATCACAATAACTATGTCAGGTCAGGTCAGTGCCTCCCTAATATAATGTAGGGGAAACACTGAATCAAGCAAGAAGACTAATGATACCATTTATTATTATACTGTAATCGCAAATCGCGATATTGTCCACCACAATCGCAATCGCACATTTTTCTCAAATTGTGCAGCACTTGAAAAGTATTGTATTTCAGGTCTCAATCTGCTGGTGGGCCATCACGATAAGAGTATGCATGTATAATATGATGTTAAATCCACGACAGAAGAGACTTGATGATAACTAAAATTAGGTGGGGATAAAAGTGGATATCGTTCAAATAAGTTGCCAATTGGCATTGGCAAAAAATCCAGTATTGTGCATCCCTACATTTTGATGTATTGGACAATTTTTGCTCTACCGAACGACATCTACCAACGGTATAACCACTCAGAAGGAAGCGTACATCTACTCATAGACGAGAGGCTCGTGCTTGTGACAGTGCGAGACGTAAATATTAATGGCGTCCTCCTCTGCTGAGCTTTAACGTCAACTAGCTCAGTGGTGCCAGGTGAGCTAGCAGTAGATGCATGCTTCATTCTGCGCGGTGATACAGTTGGTGGGTGTAGTTTGGTAGGAGGAAAATAGTTCCTACATTAATTGTGCTTTTCTTAATACAACACCATACAATCATTAATTAAGAACACCATGCACAGAAATGTAATATAAAAGAGACATATAAGAAAGTGTAAAAGAACAACATTAAATATTTAACTTATCACTACACCACATTTTGCAAATTCTTTATTCTTTATTATTCAGGGTCCGCATTAGTTGCTAACACAGTAACGACTGGGGGTCCACACAGAACGCAAGACAAGATATTAAATGATCACATCATAAATAATCCTCAACATCAATAAAATTAAATGAAACAAAAACAAGAGACAATATTGGTAATCTCACATTCACAGTGTCTCCTCATCAGTGGAGGTAGCAAATGTGGCCTGTCTCCGAATATGGGTGGACCTGGACTTCACAAACCTTCACTCCGCCTTATCGAGACTCCAACAATCAGCAGCTGGAAATCAGTAGCAGACAGTTTTCTCCCTGATTCTCTCCCTTCTTATCAGCCGCCTGCTGCTTCGCTCTCTTTTCCTGTCTTGTCGCTGTAGCTTGAAGTGCTGACGGTGCAGCCGCAGTCCTCTCAACTTCAACTTTTAGTGTGTTTGTTTTGTGTGTGTATGTGTGTGTGTCACACCAACACGTCCAGAGAGTTGTGTGTCGTAATGATATCAGTCAGCATGAAGAACGAGCAGCTCAGCACAAATGACTGGATGTCTCCAACACAAGCACGCACAACTTTCTTGTCTATTTGTTTGAATGGAGGTTTTGCTACACATCATATTACATAACACTGGGCCGAATATAAACGTAGTATTTCTCTTGTGTCAAAAACTATTTTGGAAAAAGAGATCGGGCTGGAGGCATTTTAGTTTCAGATTTTATGGGCAACAGGGTCAGTTTGGTATCGGATTTTTGGTGCTTTCGCCAAGACGGTACTCTATATATACATACTGGCCTCAATATTAACACATTTTCTGCACACAAACAGCTCGGCATAAGTTAAATAAAAGTTTTAAAACAAAAACCAAAGAGAATGAAATCAGGCGACACCTGATCAGTTATTTTTATTATCAGCTAATATGATGAACACATCTTGATTAATCGTTTGTTTTAAAAGATGTGAGACAATTGTGAAAAAATGCCCATCAAAGTTTCGTAAAGGTTCGGACACACCAAACCAAGATCAAAGAACGAGTGGCAACAAAGGCCGACTGTTGTCTGTGTCTCAGCCAAAAAGTTGCACTTCAACACATCACAAAACCCACAGTGCACATACACTCTGCGCCTGCGAGAGGAGGCGGCGGTCGTCTGTATTGCCCGACGCCCCACTTTCCAGCTCCTCTCGAGGAACCCCAAGGTGTTCCCAGGCCAGATGAGATATGTAATACCTCCAGCGTGTCCTGGGTCTACCTCGGGGCCTCCTACCAGTTGGATGTCTGTGTTCGTGTTTCAAAAAGGGAAACAGGAAGACTGACAAGACAGATTCAAGATGCTCTTTAGTCAGTTAGCACATTAACAACACAATCAAGGTTGAAAGAACGAACAATATTTACCATGCGTTAGCGAACAATAACACAAACAGTTATGAGCTGTTTCTGCTAAGGGGCTCAATGGCTAAAAAATTATCTTAAAAATAATCTTAATCTTAGTTTGTTTCGATCTTGCGCCCCCTTAAATGTAGTCATTTTGTCCTGTCCTCACTTCTGTTTCTCTTGTCATACACTAAGCCAAACTGCCAATCAGAGTGACTTCTGTCACTGACGAGCTCTGCTGGCTCCGACGTCAATTCAGTATTCTGAATCAGCCAAAAAACCACTGCCAAGGGCCAACGTTGCGAGCCACACCGCAAAACTCACCAACAGCCTGACATTGACCCATGGCCGACAGTTAGCTTGTTGTCTCAGGACCTTAAGTTGACATACAACAATACTAGAGCTGCGACGGTTAATCAGTTGATTTGTTGAGGATTAGAAAAATAATCTGCAACTATTTTAACTATGGATTAGTTGAGGTTGCTCAGCATTCTCTGGTTGCATCTTCTCCAATTTGCTGCTTTACTCTGTTTTCTATCTTTTTAAACTGCATATCTTTAGGTTTGGGGGCCGTAGCTTGGACAAAACAAGACATTGGAAGAAGTCCCTCGGGCTTTGGGAAACTTTGGTGGATATTTTTCATCATTTTCTGACATTTTATAGAACAAATAGGATAATGAAAATAATCTTTAGATGCAACCTTTGATTGATGCTGCAATAACTTCCAGCAACTGTATAATCCTGACTCAACGGTGAATCTTCTGTGCACTGTTTTGGTGTCTAATAAACCTTCAGACTTCAACTTTATGGTTTATATTTCATCTCCTCAGTGATGCTCTTTGGCAGCATGTCCACACCAATGATCCCCCCTTGAATTTATTTTTTTGTATGCAGTGCTGTTCCAAGTTTGAATCCAGTTAAAAACTTAACATGTCAACACCTCTGCTATAGCCAGAAGTAGTGAGCATGTCAACACCAGATGCAGAAAGTAGTTTTGTTTCAAACAATCAGAAATGAATCTGTTATGCAAAATAAAGCTGTGTCTTTACAACCTTAAGACCAGAGTAGATGTATCTGCACCGGGCTTCAGTTTTAGCTGGAAAAACAGGTTGGAAGAGCTTGAGCTGTCCCACACAACAAGCGTTTATGTGTGTGTGGACTGTATTTATGCAAGTGTGTGTGTGACTGTGTATGAGCGTGCATATTTGCAGCCATGCATTTTTGTTTCATCCCTGCACAGCGTGCATGTTTTGCAGCTGGTGGCTGTGGTCACTGCCGCTGATATGTGGCCGGCCGGTTGTGTTTTGTGCATGGGAGGTATGCGCGTGGCATTCCTTTCCCATACAGACTCATCGCTCTCCCCCTCGCCCTTTTGTCGTCAATGTTTCATGTCAACAAACAGGCCAGCTCGCAAGCTGGTGACGGAAGAGCCAGAGGGCAGAGAAACAGACTGGAAGGTCACCCAACCTGCTGGGAATATCTGTGTGTGTGTGTGTTTGATTATTGATGAAATGATACTGACAAAAGCAAACAAATCCTCAGCTATTAAGAGCTGCGAGCAGGTTATCGAGTACCGGAGCAGACTCGATAAGATTGTGTGAAGGCAAAAACATGGCTCTAAACTGCTGAGGATGTGTGGAAAGGTGTTGTTCGTATCCTTGTCCATGTTGCGTTGTGTCAGAGAAAGAGAAGCTGCAGCCTGAAGCTCAGCAGAGTTTAGTGTTTGTGACAAAGGTCAACGTGTTTCTCGGTTCCTGTTTCGGCAAACTGCTCTTCTCTGCTCTCACACAGTTTGCTGTGTCCTGATTTTGGAGGAAATCTGTGGGTGTTCTTCTTTTTTTAGCACAAAATGTTAATCATGAAAGCCTTATTACAAGTCAATTATAACCCATCTACAGTACAACGCTACTCATAGATAATCATTTAAGGCATTTGTTCAAGCAGAAACGTCAAACATTTTCTCATTCCAGCTTCACAGTTGTGATGATTTGCGGCACATATTTGTTTAAGTGATGGTAAACTGAATACCTTTGGATTCTGGACTGTTTGTCAGATGTAAACAAGCAGTTTCATGACTTTTGATGGACATTTTTCACAATTATCTGGCATTTTATCGACCAAATTATAAATCAGTTATCTATCAGATCAATTAATAATGAAAATAATACTCAATTGCAGCCAAAGAGAGATTACAGGGTTCAACGCCAATTTGTTTTCTTTCCACTTGACTGGTTGGGCAAGTGGGTCAGCAATCTACTTGCCCAAAGGCAGTTATCAAATAACAACAAGAATTAAAATTAATTGTCTTGTTTAATCTTTCGCCCACATCATCTCATGCTACCCAGCTAAATTTATGCTTCCAGGATAATTGAAATGTTCACTTTAGCTTGAGCTCATAAACTTTGTCTTTACATGGTTGCCATTTTCTTGTAAATGCCCGATTAGTACCTTACATGTGCAGCTCTCAGGGAAGTGATATGGCTCACTCCTTAGCTGATTCTATCATCAGGTCTGGAAAAAACAATGTGTGAAATTCTTTTTCTTTTTTACCACTTGCTCGATCAATCAATCCCTGTTGTTGAGCCCTGGATTTATAGATGGATTATTGATGCCCTGGGGAATATTGGTTTGTAACAACAGCCACACAGTCACATAAATTAATAAACTCTTGAAAGGACATGTGAGGAGGAATGTGTGCTATACATCATGAACTGGAGTTTAACAGTAAAGGCTGAACTGAAACGAGCCCCATGCACTGACACCAAAGATATGTACTCTATGTAGGTATTGGAGATAATGGCATGTGCGGGTATGGCAAGATGCTGCTTTGGTGTTGCATAGATTAAAATGAAATTGACTCTGACGGTACGTTAAATTGGTATTTTTTCCGTTTGTAGTTTCAGTACCTACATTCAGTCTGAAATTACATGATGTCGTCAACGTTTAGCATCATTGGCTCACTAGGAAGAGCGTCACCCTTGCACGGTTTCTCACTGTCTTTTACTTGTGGATGTGAGAGTGAATGGGTGAATGGCTGGAAAACAAACACTGAGAATAAAAAGCTGAGAGCAGTAAATAAAGGATTAGTGCACTAAAGTGAGTTTATAGGAAAAAGTGACGCGAGTGACTTCGGAGGTGACCAGTCTAAACACTTGCCAAAGTCAAGAAGCACTGACGGCGGTCATTGTCACCTCAGCTCACAGCCTGTAGACAGGATGAGCGATGGAGGGATGGATTTTACAAAAAAAAAGCCCCTCACTCTGCTGTCATGTCAGATTCTCAGTTGGATAAGTGACAGCTGTTTGTATTTCTGTGTGAGCCTGAGGTGAGCGTGCTGCACTGAAACACACATCTCGGCAGCTGCAGACACACAGGAGCTGGGTGACTTTGTGGATTTCTTTAAATTGTAGACTCAGCTGACACAGGTCAGACACCAGATGCATGAAGCAGCCTGTACTTGGCTGAACTTCCTTGTACACTGTGTGTGTGCGTGTTTTTGTGTGTGTGTGTGCTCTGAAGGAGTCAATAGACTCTCAAGTGACTCTCCAGTAACTGGGGGTAAGTATGTCCCCCGGGGTCCTACTTCCTCTGAAATATTGACTCAGCACCACAGGGAGAGGTCTCGCACACACACAGAGTGCCTTTTCCATTACATGATGTCTCTATTTTTGTTGCTACAGTGATCTTGTGTGGAATGAACAACGATGAGCCAATGAATGCACTCAGAGGCTTTCTTACTGCAGGACATTGTTGACTAACGTTCTCAGTCCTTGTAGAATCACACCTTAACATTATATCACTCCTCATGTGATGTACCTCCTGATGAAACATGATGTTCAAGGTTGTAAATGACACATTAAGACATACATTTTAAGTTAAAATCAATTGAGAATCAGTGATGATGATCTGGTGTGCGCTACAGGTGTCAGCTGCCTTGTGTCAAACATTGCATGGAAAGGGTACCTAAGGTCATCACTAAAGACGCACTGTTTTCCAGGAAGTTTAAGTATTTCATGCAGTCCTCAAGTCACTTGCAGACCAATTAGGTCCTAGTTAGAGATGTCCACTTCAAGTTTATTTGGCCTACATCCGATCCAAGCCCTTTAATATTGGGTATCTGCAGATACCAAGTTTGTTCTGATACTTATTAGAATTTTTGGGACAGTGATGCTCAGTGAAGCATACATAGTAAAAGTAATTATACTCATGGTAGCAGAAGGTATCAATGTATTCTCATTGAAGAGTTCATAGAAAACTGACAAACTATTGGACCTCAGTACCAAGTGAGATAAGACGTTTTAAGATGAAATCATGGCTAAAATCAACCCAGCCTGTACCCATGAACTCAAACACTTGATCGAACGCTATGAAATCTTGTTGTATCTTAATGTTGTAGTTGTATTATTGTTGCTACAGTTATTGTTGCGATGATTTGATGTTGTGTTGTGTTGCTGCTGTTATTGCTGAGGCCGTCGTGTCATGAATATGTTTGATTTTGTAATTGTGGTTTTTATACAATAGTGTCTCTTAGCAGAGAAATTATTCTCTGTTTCCAGCCCAGGGACTACAGATGAAAGTTAGCCTATAGCTAACTCTGGTGCAGCTAAGTAGCTGTGCACTGTCCATGTGAAATAAATAAATAAATAAATAAATAAAATAAAGTACAATAAATAAACATCCTACGAAAAATGCATGCACAACAGTTCATTTAATATCCAATGAATTACCACCTCATGAAAGACATTACATCATTAGTCTCTATATACAGACTCTCCATTCAGTGAATGTAGAGTCTGTAGGCAAACCCCGGAGATCTTGCCTCCGGAAGAAGAGCGGAAGAGCCCTGGTGTCCGGTTGTAGGCTGTTTGTAGTCCGCGCGATATTGACCAATCACGTTTGAGCCGGCTGCAGTTGTTGCCAGGTTAAACGGCCCGTGCGGTGAACTAATGAGGCGGAACGTAATTGGCGTCACTGCAAACTCTGAATCCATCGCAGTGGTTCAGCATATTTACTTATATATAAACGGAAGTCGGAAACAGAAATTCGCCTCCTCCGCCCAAATCAAACCGGAATGCCAAGAAAGGCTGAAGGCTGTATCACCGTCTGCCGGAAGTCAGACGCCGAATACAGCCGATGGGTTCCGAGAATGTTACGTCATTAACATACAGTTACGTAATTAACACAAATTTACGAAGGTTAGCTTTAGCAGTTAACGTTATAGTTAGGTTTAGGAAAAGAAACATGGTTTAGGTGTAAGTAAGTTAAGTTACTGAGGTTAGGTTAAGGAAAAGAAGCATGGCGAGGACGTACCTTAAAATGACTCAAAGTTCACAAGCTTCCAAACCGAAAGTTTGGGTTTTTGTGACCCATCCACCACCCCAACCTGCCTACTTACAAGACCGCTTGGGACTGCTTCTTGTTAACTGCCGTCAGCGCATTGGTCCCATGATTTGCTGCCTTTCAAAACATGTGGGATATGTACAAATTTAGGTGCATTACTTTTCAATGGAAAACATACGAACAGTTTGTGAGAACAGCCTTAATTTATACAATGTCAATCGCATGTGTGTCTGGCACATTGAAATCACAGCCATAGCTACCAGTCTGGCTCATTATATTTCACAAACTGCTTGATCCAAGTACAGAAAGGCTCTGATCATCTTAAATTATTAATATGATATGAACTTAAACTTGGAGAGTTTAATTAGAGAAGATATATCACTCTGTTGGAGTTGCTGGAACTATAAAAGCACTCTGATTGTGCAGTGGTGTCACAGAGTGGACGTTCTTTCCTCACGAACAATCAGAGCATGAGAACAGATACACAAACCCAACCTGTCATCAAGTTACTCATGGATTAAACGTTAATTAGCAACAGCTGATATGACGGAGGAGGTATAGCTGCAGCCGGAGCTGCTACATGACTCACCCACCATACCTACGTCAGTCCACAATCAGCCCCCTCAGCCCTTGGCTTGGACGTGAAAGCCCTTACAAAAATGCTTCGTTAGCGATTAGCTAGCTGTGGAGTGTTAGGCTAAAAGAGAGTCGGTTAAGGGTAAGGATAAGGGTTACATCTAGTTACTTTCAAGGTGAATCACATCTTCATGTAAAATTAATTATAAAGTGGATTATTGCTGTGTTTGGCCTCAGATTTATTCACTACAACGACGTGTTGCCACCGAGTTTGTGACGTGATGACTGAACCTACATGACCTCACTCGAATAGACAGACAGTGATCTCTGTGGCTCAGAGTTCTTCAGCTGTTGATCATAGGGTTGGTGGTTTGATCCCTGACTCCTCCTCTTTACGTATTGAATGAGTTTTTGTCAGACAAAATAATCTCCTTGAAAGCATCAGTCTGTGCTGGGACCTTTTGAAAAGCACTAAAGGCTAAATGATGAATGGATTTTCTAAAAAAAGATCCTCGATAAATGAACTTAAAATGAAACTAATCATCTCTCATGCCGTTACAAGAGCTGTTCAGACTGTTTGTAACTTCGCCAAAGATAAATGTCCAGCCTCGCGGCTTCCTCTCGAGACTCAAACGTCCAGACTAAATACACAGTACATCATCCGCCCACCCCGGCATCTCATGTCATGACATCACAGACTCCCACTGTAAAGCCGACCTTGTGGGAAATGGATTCCTCAAAGTCCCTCTGCGCTATTCATGTAGTAAAACCAAGCAAGGTCAAAGCTGAGAATGTGTGGAGTGTGTTTGTGTCGTCGTGCCAACTGCGCCCGCTTTGCCAGGACATGCAGGCAGACATCAAGGACACACACACACACACACACACACACACACACACACACAACAAAGACAAAACACTTATAGCCTTTGGTCTTGTTTTAATTGCTGGTCATACGAGCTCTTTGTAAATCCCATTGATCTGCTGCTCTCTTTTTGGAAACAAAGGCAGTCGATGGACCTTTATATGCTTTCTCGCTCTCCCCGCCTCGTCTTCTCTCTTGTTTTATCCCGACTTTGAAGCTTGTGGGTTTTTTTTGGAGAGAATGATAATAAAAAGTGTCTGTGTCAGTGTCCTCCTATATTTAGGAATCAAAGCGTCTCACCTGTCCTGCAGTTCAAACCCAATCTCTTAATGGCGTGTGTGTAGTTTAAACCAGTTGCTCTCATTTGTATTCCCATATATTTGTTTGGATGGAGGGGAGAAGAGTATCCACCGGGGGGACCAAACCCCCAGATATCCTCTGAGTGCTTCACTCTGGCAGCATCATTAATAATTCAGGCAGTCTGCAGCTGGCCAGCGTCCGTCTGCACTTTGAACAGTTTGTCATGTGAAGAGTTCAGCAGGGTTTGTGTGTCTTAGTGTACATGTGTGTGTGTGGTTTTTTTTGTTTTTTTTTTCATGTTGTATAGAAACGCTTGTGGCCAAAGTCCAGACCCAACCCCAACTGTAACACATTAACAGGTTATTTGTGGTGTAAGCAGAGGGAGTGGGCTGATGGGTTAATGTTAGAACAGAGCTGTTATAAGATTGGCATTCATCATGATATGATTGTTTGTGGTGATGGAGGGGCTCGGCCAGGGGTGTATGCTGGCCTGTACATACCTGGCCTGAATCATATCAGCTTCATGAGTCCTGTAACGTGGCTACAACTAAGAGCTGTGATAAGAAACAGCTCTTTGTTACATGAGCTGATGTAAGAGCATGAACTTTTTAAGCATGAGTGGCATGTTGTATTAGAGCTGGGCTAGATCCCTTAAAAAAAAAGTATCATTAAAATCTCTGGCAGTTTCAGCGTATGTCACAGTCACAATTTTTTTTTATTTTTCATGACTGGGCGTAGTGGCTTATTCTACCGACTAAGAATTTTCCTAGTCGACCAATAGTCATCATTTAGGGCCATATGTCGACTAGTCGGCCGCATATTTACGATATTAATTTAATTGTTAAATGATATATTTTGGTGGTTTGAGTTGAAGGTGTGAGAAAGAATAGTATCAGTAACATTGTTAACACTGTGCTACATTACAGAGAAATACAAAACCGTACTAATGAACCTTCATTAATATAGGCCTATATTTTATCTACAAGTGCACGTCACACACTGAGCGAGCCGCCTGTTAATGACGCTGTGGGCTAATGGGCATGTAGCTACTTCCATGTTTCAGATGATACGTCATGTTTGTAGTCGACCAATGAAGATGAGTTTACATATCACCTTGGGTTCGTCCTTCACCTTCTCAAAATGATCCCACACTTTGGATTTCCTGCCCGACATGTTATTAACTAGCCTGTGGAATAAATGAAGGTACCAGCCCTGGAAAACACGAGATCGGGCGCTGGGTGCTACTCTTGTGCCTTTTTTGTGCCAGCATTCAGGTTGCATCTAAGGTAGCTAAGCAACCTTAACAAGCATCATATAGCCTATTGACCTGAAATCCTGAGTGCAGAGCTGATCTTCTTCCAGGAGCTGTTTATAAGTGTGTAGGCCTATCGTCTGTGGGACAGATGTAAAGCTCTGGGTAGCCCTGCACTAACATGATCAACTTTTCTGTATTTATCAGACTGAATATTTACAGAAGTAGGGAAAGATATCTGTCGGCTGTGATTGTTTTGTAACCTGACTCCTGTCTGACTGCTGAGCGTGGCCTCTTGCTGTGTCTGTCCTTTCAAATTTAATTCCCACATGGTCCAGTCATACAGGTTTTGCCACCAGTGAAAAGTTACCAATGAAATCTTGCCGACTAATGACCTTTCTGGTCGACTGTTAGGGGGCAGCCCTAGTCATGGGTACATAAAATATAAAAAGATTTCAGTTTCATCATAGATATACTAAAGTGTTTGATTATAGGGTTGCTTGGCCCCACAAAATTATACAATATATGGAGGAATCATCATGGAACTTATGCAGAATGTAAAAAAAAATTATTGTATAAAATGCAACGTAGTAAAAATAAATATACATGCCAACAACTTTAACATTTCTTCCTTTTCAAATCAAAGTATTTTAAGATTGTTGCCTTCAGTATATCCATGATGACATTAAAATGTTCTTTAATTTTACGTACCCCTGACAGCAGAATAAATCACTTTACTCAAAGTATTCAATACAGCATCTCCCTATCAGTTTAATAAAAAGAGAGGCAAAGATTTCTAAATTACCTGGTATACTGTAATGCCGCCCAGGCCGAAAGTTAATCATCTGCTCATTGAATTGCTTAAAATCTATATGTTGTCATATTGTCATCGTGTTTTTATTGAGGCATTACTTACACATCACATCGAGCTAACAAATGAATGTCTTTCTTCTGCTTTAGGAAAATCCCACCTGGCCATCGTCCAGAAGGTGAACAACGAGGGGGAGGGAGATCCCTTCTACGAGGTGTTGGGGTTGGTCACCCTTGAAGACGTTATCGAGGAGATCATTAAGTCAGAGATTCTGGATGAATCGGATCTTTACAGTGAGTTTATCGCGTCTTATTGTTACACTTGTTTTTATTGTATGTGCAGATGAGGCTATTTTGATCTCAGTTTAAGTCATGCAATAATTTATTACAGTTTTCATATCTGAATTATTGTTGTTTGTCTTTGAGATAAGCGTAAACAGACTATTTTTTAAGTATTTAGACGATTAAACACTAATTAAAAGAACAGCTAAGAAAATCCTGAACAGCTTGTTCTCACTCTGCTTTTGATCCTAAATAAATGTATCTGCTGTTTGTCACTTCTCAGCTGATAATCGCACCAGGAAAAAGGTGGCGCCCAATAAGAACAAGAGAGACTTCTCTGCCTTCAAACACGAGAGTGAATCAAAAGTGAAGGTCTCTCCTCAGCTGCTGCTGGCCGCCCATCGCTTCCTGGCTACAGGTGGGGGATGGACTGCTGCAAGCAGGCACACACACACAGGCGTGCACACTCACTCAACACAGTGTTACAGCCAGTAGATTATTTATAACTTGTAAACTAAGTGTGCATTTTAACATAGGTGTTCAAAATGTAGCCACAACATGAATATCCTCAGGATGTCAGGACGGGATGGACTCTGTCTTCTCGCCATCTGACAACCAGAGCAAGTCCATACATGCAGGGAGGAGGTTTAAATGTGTTTATTTACTCGGAAGGTCTATTTAAGATCCGCACAGTACGCCTGCCTGAGGACTCTGGACCTCTGCCAGCTGGTGTGATGCCTCGCCACTGCTACAAATCACTTGAGAACGTGTCGCAATCTGTCTGCTTAGCGAACGTTAGTGGATATGCTCTGCCAGCAGCAGTTAGCACTAGCCGCTGCTAGCATGACGTAGCACTTCCTCATCTCTCACAGACACTGTGGTGGAGGAGCACGCCAGAGTCTAATACCTCTGCAGGCATAACGTCAGTGTCTGTTGACTGTGTTTCTGTTTTCTTTTTCAGCGTGAAGGTTTCAATTTTCTTTCCTGATTCAGTACACAGGGATGGGTTCTTCAATTTCTCGTATTTCAGTCCAGGAAGTTTCTTTTCCTTTTTCTGTTCTTGTTCGCATCAATCATTATTACACCCTGCTCTTTTTAGATTGTGTCTGATCTCTGTTGCCATTGATATCTAATACAAGATGAGAGATATATTCCACACAGGTAAAGTCAGTGACTTATAAGGACTTGTGTGTTTTGCAGCAGCAAGCTCCGTCAGTCTGTATATGTTTTTTGGCGCTATAAAAAAAAGCAGGAAACAAACCAGGAAGATATAAAACCCACAGGCCGTGAAAGTGACATGAAAGTCATTGAAAAGTCTATTCAACCTGAGTCACACCAGAAACTTCAATCCTTCTTCTTCTGTTTTTTTGCGTGAACCGGGTGAACTTGTTGACTTAATACGTAAACCAGAATGAAAGGAGTTTGTTTGCTTATTCACATGATGAATTCCAGCCTTGGTCATATACGCCTCACCTCTCACTGTGTGTCGCATAGGGTTTTGTTTGCAGGGTGGACTGTTTCTTTGTTCTCAGTTCGGGTGGGGTCGAAGGCACTTATGGTGGAGCTGTGATTGCAACAGCCCGGCCTGTGACGGTTGAGAAATTCATGTTAACCAAATACATGTCACCAGATATTTTTAAAACAAGGAAAATTCTCATGAATCAACATCACTGTAGATGTGTTTGTGTTAGCTAGAAGACTAGTGTCACCACTTTGACTGCAGAAAGATGATGTATCCAAAACTCTTTATATTATCTTTAAAAGGTCTTTAAAGGCATTAAATGTAAGGGTAAACATGTACACTGTAAACTGTGGAACGGTGTCTGAAGACTGATTTACATTACGGCTGCTCATGATTATTTTAATTACTGATCATCATCTATGAATCGTTTTGTCTTACATGCAAAGACTGAATGTATTGGAAGCTCTAATTTGTTTTATTAATATATGTATATATATCACGTCCTTCTGTGTTGTGTAAACAATGAGATGCTTAATGTAGTTTTTAACTTGATTACATGACACGTGATCCTTTTAATTCTTTTAATTCTATTTGTGAAAGCTCAGTTTAATGCTGTAAATGTATTACTTTCCCTTGTTAAGTGCAGGATTACCTGTTGTAGAACAGGTGTACTTGGCCCACCAGTTTATGTAATCGTTTGTTTTGTTGCACCACACACAAAGACATGAGTGACTAATTTAATCGTCATCTGAATGATTGATGTCAGCAGCTTGGTTGCGATAAGAAAGCACGTGGCACTCAGGTCTGTTCTGAAACAAGTGGTGCATCACGAGAATTTAATTTTTTGAGTACTTTTTGTTGTCATCATATCATTTTATGCATCTTACTAATTACGATGCTCATGCACTGATGACATTTCTTTCCTTTTTTAAATGAGAAATTATCTGAATGGGTGTGTCACGCAATGATACATCAAAAAAGCTCTGATGTTCAAGGATAAATAGAAATAGATAACAACCACAATTACGCTACAGGTTTGAATTTTAAAGTATGTTATCGTAATTTTGGTGTCATGGAAAATATCTTTGAGTCCATGTCATATTCGAGGTTCTGCCTACTTTATATTTCATGGGTCATAATCAGTTTTTGCGTGATGTCATTTTAACTCTTGTTTTTTAATCGTCCCTGATGAATGCACTTATCATTTTGTCCCAGTTCTTGAAATTACTTGCCCTTAGATATGGGGGTATTGTCTAAATTAAAAACACAAAGCGGGGGAGTACCATCATTCTTATCGATTCAGATCATGCCTAATTTGTATCTCCATGCAGTTTTAGTTCAAATTTAGAATTTTTGATTGTGTATTGAACCATATCTGCATCCAGAAATATGTTACTATGCTTTCTGTGTTGTGGGCCAGTAAAAAAAAGTCTTAATTAATGCACTCGTCACCTAAAAGTAAAACTCTTCTCCTCCTCTTCTCCTGCAGAGGTGAGCCTGTTCAGCCCGTCTCAGATCTCAGAGAAGGTGCTGCTACGAGTCCTGCGCCACCCCGACGTGATCCAGGAGATCAAGTTCAACGAAAGCGACAAGCGCTCGCCCCATCACTACGTCTACCAGAGGGGCAAGCCCGTCGACTACTTCGTTCTCATCCTGCAGGTACACAATAGTTTTAGGGAAGAGGGGGGGTGAAGCTTGGCTTTTCTGTCTGTGAGTGCTTGTTGCTTCAGTGTGGGTGAAATAGCAGGAGTTCAGCTCACACTGCTGTGTGTTCTCCCAAAGCAGATCGATTTAAAACAGACTGGTGGATTGAAACATTCTCCCACACACTCATATATACACCAACACATATGCAAATAGGACAATATCTTGTATTTTTAGCTTTCAGATGATGTAGCCTCTGTTTTTGCTGTCAGATTTAGCTGCAGTATGTTGTGTCTTTGTTTTGTTGATTTGTCTCAAGTGCGCAAATATCAACTTTTTTGGATGTTGAATGTTCCTTGTTTGAGTTTAGATGTTCCTTCTTGACCGTTGGAATCTGATCTTCAGTTTGCCCGGTTGTCCTGAAAACAGAGATGGCGAATATGAACCTGGTCCCACAGAAATACATGAAATAACCACGCCCTGTTAACACCGCATTACATGATGGTGACGTGTTGAGATAATGTACTGACACCATGGAAACTGTGCCAATGGAAAGTCAATTAGGATCCTTCGTCATGGTAACATAAAAGTATCCAGTAGGTCTAAATCCACTGTAGTTTAGAGCAATTATAAATCTTTGTGGGATGAGTTAAAAGTCGTCTTCCATCTGTTGGCCGTTCAAATGAATCTAGTGCTGGAAAATGATTTAAATATTTTTATATATTTAGGCTGTTAATCTTATTTATGCACAGAGCATCAACAGAGAGGCTGAGGGAGGGAAGGAGACAGAGACACTTTGTCCCTGTCTTGTGTGTGAGACGTCTGTGTTGTCGCTGCATTTTTTAAAACCGATCTGTCGCCTGCATCCAGGCGCTGTCTCAGTGTCACACATTAGACTACAACTACCAAGATGAACAGCGATGCGCTATGATCCACAAACTAGCAAACAAATGCTCACGTGACACAGTCAAGAAGAAGAAGAAGAATACTTTATTAATCCTTGCGGAAATTATGTTGTCACAGCAGCAGTATCCCTCAGGCAACACACACGAGACATAATGAACGCAAACAAGACAATAATGATAAAAAGTAATACAGCATAATGGACAAGTAAAAAGGAGCAGGTTAATAGGTATTGTGCATTAGCTACTGAGCATTAAAAAGTCTGATGGCCGCAGGCAGGAAGGACCTCCTGCTACGCTCAGTCCTACATTGCGGTGGTATCGGCCTGTGGCCAAAAGTGCTCTGGCTAAACACCTCCAGGTTGTGCAATGGATGAGAGGCATTTTTTAATATACACTTCAGTTTTCTGAGCATCCTCGCCTCAGCCACCTGCTGAACTGAGTCCAGCTCAGCTCCAATGGTAGAGCTTGCCTTCTTTACAAGTTTGTTGAGCTTGTTTCTGTCTCTGGCACGGGCTCCTTCTCCCCAGCTCACCACACCAAAGAAAAGTGCACTGGCCACCACAGTCTGAGCAGCTCTCAGCTCTGTCTCCCACACATGCAGCGCAGAGCTGTACTGCACGTGCTCCTGCGGTAACTCATTCATCTCACAGACTGATTTAGTGTAGCACGTGCAACATATAGACCGATGTCACACTGTAGACTTATTAACAGACAGATTAAACAGAGGAGCAGCTAAACTGTGAGTGAGTGAGTGAGTGAGTGAGTGAGTGGGGCAGAGCTGTGCTGAGAGAGAGGAGAGATGCACACTAGTATGCGTTATGTAACGTACAACAATGTATGTCGATATAAACAGTGTTGTCGAAATTAATATCTTGCTGGATAATTTAAATAAATATATCGTACATAGTTATGTCACCCAGCCCTTGTAGTATCAAGAGCAAGAAAGTCTGAAATGTGGACTTCTTTTCACTCGACTCACTTAAGTCCTGTCCGTACTTCCGCCATTTTACAACGTACTTGTGTCCCATACGAAACAAGCATAGTTGTTTTAACTGAAAAGACAATATTTTTCTAACCCTAACCCAGTAGTTTTAATGCCTAAACTCAACTGTACAGCCACCATGTAAGTCCAACACAATAAATGCAACCATCATGTAATGAGGTGTTTAGGGGTCGTGGTAATTTCAGGTATTTATGTGACATACCGCTGTCAAATACCCATTGTCACTAATCACTTTGCAGACTTCTCGTCTATGTTAGTTTAGCGGCCGAGATTTATATTATAATGTTTTGTTTCTTATAAAAACAGAAGAATGGAACTTGGTATAATTTTGTAGCGACCCAGTGCACAGGAAGTTGTAAAGAAAAGAGGAATGAATAATGGCCGGTGAGCAATGTCCAGAACACAGTTACAAAAGAAACCTAACAGCAGTTTGTCAGACCCCAGTGTGGACGCACTGTGGTGTCATCTTGCCAAATTCAAAATAATAACCCACTAACGTGCTCTTCCCCTCTTGACGTCCACAAAGACCAGCTACATACGTCTGACAGCCTTCTGACTCACTGTGATGAACACATCGCGGCCTCTGAGTGACATATCCTCATTGCTTCAGCCTGGATAAAAGTTGTGCAGCTTCGATTATAAGACTGACTCTTCCTCTTTCTTCCCTTGACCCTTATCTCCACCTCCTCCCCCGTTTCTTCTCTCCACCTGTCAACTCATCCCCTCACCGAGTGCATCTGGAGCTTAGCAGTATTGATCCGCCTGCCTTGTAGTTAAACGTGGCTTTGAGCTACAGTTTGTAACAGATGGCGGTAGGCGTCGCACGCAGCGCTGACCCAACAGGGGTCTCAAAACTGTTGGTAAAGCAAACTGTGTTGGTGTTTGCCTTGGTTTTGTGTTTGTGTGTGTAAAGCAAAATTAAGTTGAGTCACTGAACAACACAACATCCCCCAAGAGTGCTGTTAACTGCCAATAAGAAGTTCCTACAAGGAATCAGTTATTGTGTTTTTATAGTTGATGTGATAAAGGAAAGGCTCAATAACTCCCTCAAGGCATTAAATGGCTGTGAAATAGACAGTCATGTGATGTTTGGGTTGAGAGTACGCTGAGGGTTGCAAAGGGTCTGGAAATTTCCAGGAAATGGAAGTAAATTTCTGATATAAAAATTGGATGAATTGATAGTGAGCTTATTTGGGGGGGAAATACACATGAAATCTGACACGGTGGAAGTCCAAGGAGAGGATTTGGAGGCCTGAGAGGAAAAACAGTCTTTGTTTTGGAGGGAATTAATTCAGTAAACAAGCAACAAGACAACTCATTTAACTAAAGTGTTGATTGTTTTTCTTTTCTATTAGAATGGTATACAGTTATGTCCGCTTATAATCTGGTAAAAGTCTGTCTGTCTGCATATGGCGCAGGAATGTCACAGTACCAGACATTAAGTAGTCAATACCAATACTAGTGAAATTCCACGATTCTCTATACCTTGTTCGATACCAAGGTAACAAAACAATAAATCCCAGACAAGATGAAAAATTTTCAACGCTCAGAGACGTATTTTGAAGTGAATCATACACTTTTTGAGTGTCTGAGAGTTCATCTGCTGCTTGTAGATCATAAGATAAGATAAGATAAGATAAGAAAACTTTATTGTCCATTACATTTACATGAAATGGAGATCTGTCTTTGGCATCCAGCATAGAAAATACAGCATGAAACATAAAGCACAATAAATAGAAGAGGAGACTGTGGTGCATATTTATGTAGAAATATATTTTCTCTTTTTTTTTTCTTAAAAATTTCTTATGCATTGTTATTTATATATTTTTACACTACGAGTAGACGCTCAGAGCTTCATCATACAGCTTGCGTTTGTAGGACAGTGTTAAAATGTGGCATATCTGGGGCGTCGGTGGCTTAGTGGGTAAATTGAATTTCTCCTCAGGGGGATTAATAAAGTAAATAAACTTAAACTTAAAACTTAACTTAACTTAAAACTTAAACTTAAACTTAAACTTAACTTAACTTAAAGCAGGCGCCCCATGTACAAGGCTGTTGCCACAGCGGCCCGGGTTCGAATCCAGCCTGTGGCCCTTTGCTGCATGTCATCCCCCCCCCCCTCTCTCTCCCCATTTCACGCTTACCTGTCCTGTCCATTAAAGATAAAATGCCCCCCAAAAATGGACTAGACTCCACACTGGCCTCAAGAAAATCGCTTTTGTTTTCGACAAGCTGAGGTGAAGGTGTTGCTGCAGCTGCACTTGTTGCCGCCTTCCACGTCTTGTTGTTGTTCTCACATGCTGGTTGGCACGTAACGACAGACTTGAACACTTGTAGGCATTTATGCTGCCCTGTCAGATCTGGAAAAATTGCATCCCCGGTTGCTGCAGTACACAAGATAAACCAGTACTGTCACGTTGTCAGAATTTTGGCAGCGACTTGGTACCAAAGCATCGGCGAGCAAATAACCCCTATACTTCCATTTTATTCCTGTTAATCCCGTAAATTCCGATTGACAGTTTCAACCTTGAATATTCCTGCAATTTAAAAATCCTAGTCGGAGTTCATGAGTGTATTTTCACGAAAAGCAATAGGTTCAGAGTTTTGGAAACATCTCAAAATTCTTCTAATCAGTGTTTACATTACAGAGAGGGCTGGTGAGGAGGGCGAGGTAGAGCAGGTCATTCACTAATCAGATGATCGGCAGCTTGATCCCCAGCTCCTCCATGTCTGCATGTCCAAGTATCCTTGAGCAAGATACTGAACCCAGATTGCTCCAGATGGCTGTTCCATCGGTGTGTGAGTGTGTTAAAACTGAGTAGCAGGTGGCACCTTGTATGGCAGCCTTGGCCACCAGTGTGTGAAGGTGTGAATGTGACCCATAGTGTAAAAAGAGCTTTGCGTGGTCGGATGACTAGAAAGGCGCTATACAAGTGCAGGTCCAAAACTTTGAGTTGGGTTTCTTAAAATAGCATTCAAATTAAATTTAAGTGTCCTGTCATCTGTGGTTCTAAATGTATGTGTGGATATAAACACGTCAGTAACACATATACGATCAGTCTGGACATGTGCAGGGTGTTTTTTATGCGTTGTGACTGTGTGCTTCCTTGGAGTCGTATTGATTTGTGTGCTTATGCTTAAATTACGTGTGAATTTGGTGTCAGATAGTTCAGTGATTTTTAGGTCCAGCAGTGTTTGCTGCACAGTCCTCAAAGGACAGACATCTCCTGCCACACACCTCTGGTCAGCCACAAAAATTACAACCCTGAGTACGATAGAAACTGTAGAAAAAGGCCCAAATTCCTCTCCAGGTGGTGAGTTACATTTTTATAAATCTCTTTACGAGGTTTACGTCAGGGCGGCAATACTCTCTCTTTGTCTCTTCCCTCATAAATCCGTCCTGATTTTTCACAAGCTGGATAAAAGCCAGCCGTTACAGCAGCCATTGTAGAATAAGATAAGAGACATAATGTGTGTTTGTAGTTTCACAAAATTTCAGGTTGTCAAGCTCACATCAGTTACGCCAAAGATAGCACACAGCATGAATTCAATTCCCATTAATCTGCAATCTGCAGTGGTTGCATATATTGTGTTGCAGCTGAGTCTGTGAGTTGTTTTAACAACAACAGTCACTTCTGATCCAAAGTCGATCAACTCTACAAGGAGATTAGCCGGCTACTTTAAGGGTTTTAAGAGCCAGATTTGGTGGAGTGCCAAGCTGGAGGTGGTTAGAGTCACAACAGCTCTAAATGTTTGTAGTTTGGTCCTGTATGGAGTGTGTCAAAAGACTGATTTGGGGTAAATTACAGCATGTTCTCGCCCACATATTCTTTGTAAAGCAGTCCTGCATGATATCTGATTCAGCAAATATGAACTTGACCTTTATTTGAACTTAGCGTTTCTTAAAGATTTACAAGCCATCAAGTGAGTGATTAACAATGAAGTCACAGAAAAATGCACACAGAGAAGTACACAAGGAAAGAAGCCGTTACATTGTGGGTGTGTGAGAAGTTAATGTGAGAATCAATTTGGGGAGTTTGTTCCTGACCTCTGAGAAAGCCTCAAACTGCTGCTGTTGTTTTGAGTTTATTGGTGGTCTGTAATGAAGAAAATGGGGCAGTAGGAAAAATCTTGTAAACACTGTGAAAGAGTCTATAAAAACTACACTACTACTAAACCACAGTGAAAATCTGATCAGCTCTCTCTTTATTCCTCCAGTGTTCATTCATACCAGCTGCATGGATGATTATCCAGCACGCTATAGTTACAGGATGTGAGTAAATAGGAAGTCCCGCGTTAACGTCCTGCCATTCAGTGCTTTTACACTGTCGGACAATATAACCTGTTCAGCAGAATTCACTCTCTAATAGCATTGAATGATGACACAGATTGGGAATAAATGGATGGATTCACGATGAGAGAGAAGGGTTGCAAAAGGTTGGAAAATTCTGGTAAATTTCCAAAGAAGTTGAGCTCAGGAATTTTGTAATTTTGGCTCCATTTCAATGTATTTATTGTACCTTTTCTTAGCGAGCTCATTTTAAGGGAAGATGTACATAAAATAGCAATACTAGGTCAAACATAATGATTTTAATGCTGCAATATCTAGTCACCAAAACGTTGCAGCATTAAGATAACTATTTTTGCAAGTAAGATGGTGTGCGGGACTCTTTTCTACAAGTTTTATTAGTTTAAAGTATGCCCATTTAATTGAATTGTAACCATGCACTGCATTCGGTGGCATACACTTCCTTCACATGTACAGGTTTAATTAATCTATTTCTAATCATTCTTTGTCTTAAACATTTCTTTTATAAATTAGTTGTTCACTTAAACCCTAACAATGTTAAGCTAAGTGGGGCAAAGGAGTCAAATGTTTACTTCGCCCTATGCAAATTATTTTGTTCGTGGTTGTCAAATTATAACAAAGTCTTACCTTAGTTAGTTCGTAGACTTTTTCATTGGCATTCTCTCGTTTACGAAGCTATTCTTGGCCTACTTACAGCATACTTATGTGTGTACATTAAGCAAAAAATTGAGAATGGTATCTTAGCAGGTCTTTGTAATCATGTGTAGTTGCCCTTTTTTGCGTTTTTTTACGGTTCTTCCCTGGGATATATTGACATACTTTTTGGCTTTTCTTTGTCGTAGTCTTATTCTGTGTTTTATATCGCCTGTTTTAGAAAGGTACATTTTTATTCTGTATGTATTTTAGTTCTATGTTGTCTGTTGAAGAAGAGATTTTTAGTCTCAAGGGTTTTTCTGGTTAAATTAAGGATGAATAAAAAAATTTGTTGTCTTGACAAACAATCCTGTTTTATCTGCCTTGCTGTCAAACTTGTGGCAACTGCACAATATGTAGCTGGAGTTTCGCCCACATCCTCTAACAGCACCCAGCTAAACTCCTGTTCCCAGGGTTGTCGAAATGCTCGCTTGCGCTTCAGCTTGTAAACTTTGTCTTTACCCAACACCAGTTTCTTTTAAGTGCCTGATCAGTGCTGTGTATGTGCAGCTCTCAACAGAGATGAAAATGAAGTGAGATGGCTCGCTGCTTAGCTACTTCCATCATCAGCTCCAGAAAAAACATTGTCTTTAATTGTTTTTTACCACTTGCCTGACTGGGCAGGTGAGTTGCTGGATTTCTGAGCTGGACATGTCATTGTACTTGCCCTGGGCAGTCCTTTTTGTTGAGCCACGCTGAGTTTCATTCAGCCCACACTGTCAGCTGAAATTTAAAGAACCTTTTCCAATTAGTTAAATCACTACGTGGTATGTATTTAACAAATGATTTGATTTATTTGGCATATTAATGGATTTTGTCTGCTTAAGTTTTTAACTGCATATGACATGGTTAATACAGCCTGAAAAATAACCCCTTTATTTTCATCTTATTCCCCTTATATCCTGTTCATTTCCATGGAACATTTCTACTTTAAATGTTCCTGGAATTTCACAACCCCAAGCAGGAGCAAGCATCCCTTCATTAAGGCTTCAATGGCAAAATGAATTTTAAATTTCATTAGTGATGCAGCCTGAGCGAGCAGCGATTTCTTTCTCTGTAAATGTGCCGTCATGTCTGAAGTAAACGTAAAACAAAGTGATAGATGAAGTAGGGCTGGGCGATATGACCTCAAATCAGTATCTCGACGGAGTCACGTGACTTCATACGCAGTAGTATGTTTTTAAGGGGACAGTACAGGAACACACACACAGTGGGGAAAGTATTGACAGAAAGAAAAAATAAACGATATTACCGACATGGGCAAGATTACGGCGGCTGGAGTTGGTTTCGATTAATTTTCGATTAATTGCCCAGCCCTAAGACGAAGCCAGCAATGACATGTATTCCTTGTCTGAAAAGGGCGTCAGTAAAGGCAGGGGGAGCTGAAACGGGGAGAAGAGGAAGGACAAATGAGGTTTCAGACAGCTGTGACCTTGGACCGACAGACTGAGAAGGGAGGAGAGCTGCGCTGCTGGTCCTAAAGGATATGCTCTTCACTAATTGATCCCCATTATATAAGATGTCAATAGAGGGAGGGCACCACTCCCCTGCTGTCAGTCAGCTGTCAACACACTTAACACACTCACACTTCAACCTGAGCATCTCCACCTCCCTCTGCAGGCACACACACTGTAAACACACAAAACTCACACAGCACCTCTCCTGTATCTACTCTGTGTACACGTACATGCGCTCTCACATCCCACAGGGTGGGAAAATTACGCTTCATTGTCTTAATCTCACTCTTTCACACACTTTCATTTCCCACACGTCGGTTATGTCATTGTCCCCAAACAGTCATTAGCTGGTTAGTCCAGTAATCTGGGGATCATTTCAACTTTCTCCCCACTGCTCACTCCCGGTGAGATTTTCACAGTGGGAGGCCGGATATCATTGAGGATGTTGTGGAGAGACCCCACATGTGGAGTAATCCGCTGAGACCTTTTCGGAGTGGGGCGGCATTTAGTGTCAGCTTGCCAGGGAGGGAATTTTCCACCAGAGAAAGAGAGAGCGATACTGTCAGAACCAGTCGTTATGAATAGTTGTAGCTAGTGAGTGTGACTCTGCAGAAAATCCTCTGGGTTTAAGTTAAATTTTAAAAGCAGTAGATGGACTGATATCCTATCTTTACTCTGAAGGCTTTGCTGTCTGTCAGGTGCCTCAGATTATGTCTAATTCAGGTAAACAGCATTAAATTTAAGATCTTAGACAACATGAGATCCAGGTGGTTCCAGGTGTAAACCCCTCTCCTCACTGGGATTTTACATAGATACTCACTTAGAATAGAACAAGGACTATTTTCATTAGATCCTGTGCTGATGAATATTTTATACCCGTAATTACAGATACACTGCAGACAACTCAATAAATTATTAATTTCCAGTTTCTCTGAAGAGTCTTTGACGAGCTTGTGTGTGGACAACTTGGAGAAAATTGGGAGTTTGTGTTCTGCTCATATTTGTCCTGTAAACAAAGCTATACACTCACATTCCAGGAGCGCTTATTTGGAAAGAGAAGAAAGGAAGAAACAGACAGAGAGAGGAGGAGTGGGGAGAGAGACAGAGATGCAGAGAGATTGTTTTAATTTGACGTTTGAGAACATCAAACTGATTAAAAAATATCTGCTTAATAGCGTGGTGTTGGTGTGGAGGGAGTGCTTGCAACTTTTTTGCATGTTGAGAACTGAAAATTAATGACTTGCTTCACAGAAGTAAAACCTCGTGTAGACTGTTGAAGTGGAACTTAATTTCAACTTAATTATAATTTTCATGCCTGCGTGCTGGTGATAGCCGTGGCTGCAGGCATTATGTTTTCGGGGTTTTCCTTTCATCCCATTCTCATGAACACAATATCTCAAGAACATCTTGAGGGATTTTTTCAACTTTGGCACAAAAGTCCACTTAGACTCAACGATGAACTGACTAGATTTTGGTGGTCAAAGGTCAAGGCCACTCTAAACTCGTCTTTCTTATTCTTGTGAATCCAATATCTCTTGACCTTGCATCTGTTTCATTTTAGTGAACTTAATATCTCAAGAGGGTCTTGAGGGAGTTTCTTCAAATTTGGCACAAACATCCACTTGGACTCAATGATGGACTAACGAGATTTTGGTGGTTGTAGGTTAAAGGTCAAGGTCACTGTGACCTTACCGTTTCATTCTCCTGAGAGTGATTTCTCAAAAACACTGAGGGAATTTCCTCAAATTTGGCACAAACGTCCACTTAGACTCAACAATGAAGTGACTAGATTTTGACGGCCAAAGGTCAAAGGTCAAGGCCACTCTAAACTCGTCTTTCTTATTCTTGTGAATCCAATATCTCTTGACCTTGCATCTGTTTCATTCTAGTGAACTTAATATCTCAAGAAGGTCTTGAGGGGATTTCTTCAAATTTGGCACAAACATCCACTTGGACTCAATGATGAACTGACGAGATTTTGGTGGTTGTAGGTTAAAGGTCAAGGTCACTGTGACCTCATCTGTTTCATTCTCTTGAACGTGATATCTCAAAACACTGTGAGGGAATTTCCTCAAATTTAGCACAAACATCCACTTGGACTCAGCGAAGAACTGATTAGAATTTGGTGGTCAAAGGTCATTGTGACCTCACAAAGCATGTTTTTGGCCAAAACTCAATAATTTATGCATGAATTATGACAAAACTTCACTCAAATGTCTAATAGGAAGCATGTGCCCAGGGTGGAGGATTTGAAACCAGGGTGGGGGAGCCCTTCTGTGTGTGGTTTGCATGTTCTCCCTGTGTCAGCGTGGGTTCTCTCCAGGTGCTCCAGCTTCCTCCCACAGTCCAAAGACATGCAGGTTAATTGGTGACTCTAAACTGTCCGTAGGTGTGAATGTGAGTGTGAATGGTTGTCTGTCTCTATGTGTCAGCCCTGTGTTAATCTGGTGACCTGACCAGGGTGAACCCCGCCTCTCACCCAGTGTCAGCTGGGATAGGCTCCAGCCGACTGTGATCCCCAAAACCTTCAAAAGCTTCTCCACCTCTTTACTGTGACTCCATATTTTTCTTCAAAACTCCTGAAGTCCATCACTCTTTTGTTGTGTTCTTCGTTTCTTTCTTTGTTTCCTGAACCTCTGACTGAGCTGTTGGCGATAGAGTTGCATTTTCAGTATTGTTAGCAGCAGGTTTTGCTGAAAAAGAAGAATGCACTGAGTAAAAAAGACAATGGCCCTCATTTATATGTATATAAAAAAAGGTAGTACAGAAAACTGAATGTACGATTAATTCCACACAAAACTCCGCATTTATCAATCAGGATGTAAGTGGAGGCTGCGATCAAATCTCACGTCAGGTCTCAACTTGTATATGCAAGTTTGAGTCAGCATGGACTTACGGTACAGCATAGTAAGTTAGTAGACCACATTCGGACAGGCATTTATGTATTTGCAGCCACATATTAATCACTTAAATTGTACAGCTACCACATGGATGCACTCTCTCTATCACAGCTCGCAGCTGCCTGGCTCTTTGGGACTGGCTCCAGGCTGACAGACAGATGAACACCACTGACAAACCAAAGCGTGCTCAGATCAATTATCATTAAAACATCATTAAAAATAAATAAATAAACCCTGCAACGGCGTAAATTTTTAAATACTAGTTGCCTATGGGTTATTAAATTTTTACTGGTGTCTGGCTGGAACACAGGTGGTGCGTCTGTGTCTCCTTCGCCACCTGTTATGCCTTTTCTGTCTTCCTTTCATGGCATCTTTCATGCCGCCAAATAGAACCAGGTGGTTGGATTCGACCTGAGACATCAGCGTTTCTATTTCTCGCTAAGAAAAGTATCTCCTCTCAGCCGTATTACGCCTCTCCATGTCGCAAACTCCCGAGGCGAGGCCCTTAAACCAGGAATATATTGGGGTGGGATATGTAAATGTTTTCAGCCGCCACATTTATCAGCACCTGATCGTTCCTTACCTTTCAGGAATCCTGCAAAAACCCTATCGTAAGATGATTTCTCGTATCTTCGCAAAAACTGTCCATCAGTAGGATAACAGTGCAAAGCTGCATTTGTGGATTATTCTTTAAAACCAGGAACCAACAGAATGACTGCTGGTACCGGTACTGAGGCACAGAGGTTCGTTGTGACGCTCAAAAATCAGACCTGGCAAACTGACAGAGGAAAACGAGCGGAGCAAATGCTCCTGATTATATGTATGTTTGATGTGTGGGAGTCCGATAGTAGATTCATGAGAACTAAAATCCTCAGATACAGATAATTCAGTGTCCTTGTTCCACTCCTTTTATAGTGTGTGTACATTTGCGTGTGTGTGTGTGTGTGTGTGTGTGTGTTTTGCTGGTTGTGATCTTCACTGTCAGCAGACAGG
This sequence comes from Epinephelus moara, assembly GCF_006386435.1. Taxonomy (NCBI): domain Eukaryota; kingdom Metazoa; phylum Chordata; class Actinopteri; order Perciformes; family Serranidae; genus Epinephelus; species Epinephelus moara. Next base: position 37,921,415 of record NC_065513.1, on the reverse strand, counting down.
CCGTTTGTTTATGACCAGTGTGATTCATGAGTCTATAAAGATGCTCTGTTACTCTCACAGAACAGAGTCAGTTGACTCGGGCAGAGTTAGATCATTGTTGTGTTTCCAGCTTCGGGAAATGTATGGAAATTTGAACTCGGTCACTTCAAGAATTTGAGCAATGTTTTGATTAGATCAAGTGTGGATGAATGGAAAGAATGATGTTTAGGCCATATACTAAATTAGCTGTGTTGTCTTTGCTTTGTCGTTAACTGGAAAAAAACATTTGGGAACCATCATACCACTAGTTTGTGGCATTTCCTTTCTTTGTATGTCTCTGTAAGTTTCCTGGTGGACAGTCTTACTAAATCTCCTTTTAAGTACCAAGCACCGTACGGTAACAGGGTTTGTACAGACAGGGGCAAGTCAGATTCAAGGACTCTGAGGCAGTCATGTTTTATTGGGGCTGTAATCAACCGAAGAAAATCTTGGTGCACTGAAATTCTACCTGCTCCTCAACCAATTGCTTCATAGTTTAAAACATTTATCTCATGTTTCATAGAGTCATTTATCTTTCTGTTCTCAGTAATATTCAAGTACCTTTTCAAGGACAAAGTTAAAAAAAATATCTGAATTTCAAAGTATACCAGCACTTAAATTTCTGAGTGTACATCAAGTACCTCAAGCACCTTGTATGAGCCCTGTTGTATAGACAGCTGACATGTACAACATGAAGGCCTGAAGAAAATACACTTACAGAAGATACAAATACAACTTTGCATGTTTCCCTCCAGGTACAATTTAAGTTTATTTTTCTGCTCGACAGCTTTTTTTATGATCGGGTAGTTTTTAATGAAGTGCAGGGCTTCACCTAATAATCTTTAATAATCTAACATCCAGTTATCTGAGATAAAATGATGTCATTAGACTGATTATTCTGTGTGACCAGAACAAAATCCCACTCAAATGTTTCTACATTTATAATAAGATAAAATGGGAAACTCATATTTCACAAGCTGAAGTTGAACAGTTACTAACATTATCAGTGATATTATTAATGTTCTGCATGTGGTCGAGCGTTTAAACTCTGTTGTTGATGTTACATTCCTGGATAATTACGTCACAGCATATTTGTGAGCAACTCTTCCTGTTGTGGACAAGAGCTGGAAGAATGTCTGTCCTGTGAGAATAAGAAATATTCCTGGACTTAAAAGGAGGCAGTGTGTATGTGTGTGTGTGTGTGTGTGTTGAGCTCTGATGAGCCCCCGCAGAGGTCTGAGGAAGAAATACAGTCACAGATTTCTCAGTAACTTATAACAAACCAGTAGGGGCCTCCGCCTGAAACCACACACACACCTCGGGACTGTGTGCGTACGTGCGCATGTGACATTGTGGTTGTGTGAGCATGCGGTCGTGTGTGCGACAGCCTCCGTGTTTAGTGGTTTGTGACCATGTGTTTGTCATAAAATGAGCCGCTGACTTCAGTTAATGGCCGGTGTCAAAACTGAACAGTTTGTGCAAAGTCACTGAGTCATTTATGCTGTGACACACACACACACCACACACTTACACACAGTGAGATGTAACAACGTGAGTCAGTGTTCACGTACATCATTCTAAAGCCTGGTCTGACTTGAAGTGTCGATGGTGTGAGGTCTCGCGCACACACAGACAAACAAAGCATGGCTTCGTATTGCCTGGTTTTTGCCCGTGACCTGTATTTTCCCTCACGTGGAGGCCCTGTTCTAATACTTTAACCTCCCCTCCTTGTTCAGTGACAGATAGAGGCCCAGTTCCAGCACATTTCTGATCGATGCTTCCTTGTTTAGTGAACGGATGGCTCCCTTTCTGAACTCTAAGGGTGCTTTCAGACCTAGAGTTGTCTTGCTTTGGTCCGAATCAGGGACTAATTTTGTTCTCACAGCAGCATTTACATGCGGACCAGATCAAATATCTTGTGTGAGAAAGCTGCTCTTGATTGGTCAGAATTTCCATGTGGGAAAAATCCAGGAAGTAAAGCAAACGTTGAAGAAGAGTACACTTGCAAGATAAATGTGACACTTTCTAATGTCACAATGGAGGGACAACTACGCAGGTTGATTTTAGCGCTGCTCATCGTGGACTATATTGCTGTCATTGTTCATTTTAGTCAAACCATACAGTTTGAAAACGAGGCGCGGCTCCAACTAGAAAACAATGTTTTGATGCATTGGATGTGCTGAATGTGCATATTAAGGCAGTACAGGAGGAGGTGCACATTAATAATCCTCCAGGACTGTAACATGCTCATGTTTAACCCAAACAATGTGTCATGTGACTGCACCTTCACCTACACCTTCTCACCACAAACGAACTGCACCAGAGTTCATTTGTAATCGGACCAAGACCACCTCTTCAAGAAGGTCTCAGTCAGGTTGCTTTGGTGCACACCTGAGTGTGATTGCTGTGTTCACACCTGCCCAAACCAGCCACACTTAGGGGGCAAACAAACTTGAGTTTGATTGAACCGAACCAAACAGAGCAGGTGTGAAAGCACCCTTACAAACTCTCCTTTTTGATTAACTGTCAAGGCCCAACTTCAAGACTGTGACTTATCTCTCAAGACCTGGTGTCACTTAATTAAAATGTTTCCCTCCTCAGTATCCTCACAGACATTCTCAACCCAATACTGTCTTTTACTTAATACTTGCGCATACGTTATACTAACCTGCAATACTTGAACAGGTAAAAAGGTGATTTGTCCAAAAGTCTGTTTTTGATTTGGTGAAAAACTGTCTTGAAAAGGTGCTAAAAAGCATCACGTGAAGGTGTCTGATACCTGTAGACAGCCTGATTATGCACATGCAGTCACTTGGCTGTTGAATAGTGTCAACAGTGTGCAGAAACTGGTAACATAAAATTTAGTTGAACACCACTTTAAAGTGATCTCCCTTATTTTGTTTTGGTTAAATCTGTAAATCCGGAGAACAAACACAGTTTGGCTAATTCCAGTTCCACTGGGTGTTATTTTCATAGTTGTTGACATCATTTCCACTCGGTGATAATAACACTGTAGTCACTGAGAACATGGCTACATTGGGAAAGAAACCAGATGATTAGGGAGGCAGGTTTTAAACAAACAAACCCCAGACTGTTTAAACACATTTGGAAGAGAAAGCAAAGGCAAACAGTATAATTATCAGCACAGTTGTGGCTGTAAACATCCATTGTTGTTAACAGAACAACTCTCAGGTGGGCTCGCTTTCAGTTGGACCTTCAAATAAAGTGGTTTAGATAATCTAACTAAAACGTTTGCTTGTCTGAACATCGGATGCTTCTGGAAGACTTCATTATCTCTGTAACTGTTTAGTGTTAGCATAACTGAATGGCCAAAACTAAAAAATAATACCTAAGTCGTAATAAACTGGACTCAAACTGGAGTATAGGCTAATTTAGGGAGTCATTCCTTCTCTAATGTTCACAACATTTTACAGTTCTGATCTCCAGGCCTCATTTCAACACTTTAACAAGCTCCCTCACCTCACCCTCTTACTTCCCCAAAGGCTCTGCCGTAGTACTTTCACTGACAGTCCTGCTCCATCATGACTTCACCTTTCTGCCGTCTCTGACCTTCATTTGTTTTGTCACTGAAATAGAAACTCCTCAGACTCCTCAGTCTAGTTTTACTGATCACTCAGGGTCACACAGAGGGTTGTGTTTGAAAGTTGTTGGCGCAACATACATCACCGCCCTTATGCGCGTCAGTTTGATGGATAGAGTCTGTCAGCGGGTGCACAAAGTTTGAGCCCACGTTGTTTTATGAGTCATAATGCACTGACTTGAACTTTGGCCAAGACCCACCCACAGCGCAGGTCCTCGCACATGTCTGAGCAAAAACAAACAACCAGGAACTCACACTCCTGCTGAACTTTGAGTTAGAAATGTGTAAGAGATGGTGCTCTACTGTAATGATGTCAAAGTACCATGTCATGTGAGGTTTATCACCATCTTCACCATCAGTTTTCATAAAACCTGCGTGCTTGTATGTTTACTGGAGTTTCCTTGAGAAACTTGGTTTTAGATCAGTTTGAATTTAAAGGTGTCCTGATCATTGACCTTAAAGAGGGGTAGAGTTAGAGTTTTGACTTGTTGCATTCCCCTGCTTTTGATGGCTTATGATGCCTGAAACTTAAATTAAGTCCTGCAGCAAAGTTGATGCATTTGTGACCCCTCCTGGAACACTAGTGCAGACTGGCAGGGTAGGATCACAAGTTGCTAACGTTAGCTTACAGAGCACCACAAGTTGTCTGGCATGAGGCAGCGTTCTGTTTTATTAACGACTTGTTGCATTCACCCGTCTTTTGATAGTTCATGATACCTGAAATTTAACTCAAGTCCTGCAGCAAAGTTGATGCATTTGTTAACCCTCCTTGAACATCAGTGCAGGCTGGCAGGGTGGGAGCACGGTTTGCTAACGTTAGCTTACAGAGTACTGCAAGTTAGCTGGCATGAAGCAGCGTTCTTTTTTATTAATGACTTGTTGCATTCCCCCGCTTTTGATGACACAAGACACCTGAAACTTGAATTAAGTCCTGCCGCAAAGTTGATGCATTTGTTACCCCTCCTCGAATATCGGTGCAGACAGGATTAGAGCACAGGTTGCTAATGTTAGCCTACAGAGCACCGCTAGTTGCCCATTTTTACTAATGACTTGTTGCATTCCCCCATTTTGATGGCATATGACGCCCCATATTCAACTAAAGTCCTGCAGCAAAGCTGATGCATTTGTTACCCCTCTTCAGATATTGGCACAGATGGGGTAGGAGCACAAGTTGCTAACATTAGCCTACGGAGCACCGCTAGTTGCCTAGTAATAAAGCAGTGTTCTTTGACTTGTTGGATTGATTGATAACGTGAAACTTAAGCTGTAAACAAATCACCGGAGTCCATGCTTTTCTATCTCCATCAGATAAATGACAAATTGTGATAACCATTACTGCCATAGTTGCTTTTGTTAGCGTAAACCATCAATGATGATGATGATACTGATGACATATCAGCATCTCGAAGGGTTGTTTCATTTCATCTGTAAATAATATTCAACCATTATTCCTCTGTTGTGAGTGGCAGAGGGGCATTTGAAAACAAGGGGTAGGATTAGTATCTGTAAGGTTGTAGAAACTGTTCTACCCCACGCTATCTGACAGTACAGTGTGTATTCTCTGTGACTTCTTATTCCGCCAAGTTAAAATGTTTAAATGCTTTATGTGTCATTTTAACACACTCCCCCAAAATTTAGCCTGACATATTTAGTCTCGTTGGACGCTTTGTTATCTTTACTAGAATTAAAAATAAAGTTCTGTGGGTTTGAAAAATATGTCTGGCTGCACAGGGCGGGCTGCATTGACTGTCCTTCCGGCAGGTCAGTGATTTAAAACTCCTAATTATTTATGACATCAAATATTTATTTCTCAATATGCAACAGTCGAAATTAATGTGAGTTAATCTGCCTAATCAGGACTGTGTAGGTGTGTAAAATTAGTGAACAGTCACCTGCTCAGAAGTTTGTGACACTGCCTTTGTCCCAGCCTCACCCACTTCAAACCGGTGAGAAAACCAAGGACAGACACACAGTGTATCATGTGAAAATAACTATCACATTTACATATCTAGCACATAATTCTGTGTTCAGGTTGCTCATAGTGATAAGCTGAAGCTTTAAGGAGTTAAAATCCAGACTAATGAAACCCTTAACATTCATATGATGTCATTTGTATCGTAATGTACCAAAAAATTAGATGTTGAAATAATTAGATGACTCCCACAGGGTGTGATTAAGCATTTAGCTTAATTTAAGACACCTTTTAGACTTTATTTACTAGATTTGCCAAGTGCTGTACAGATAAATGATCACTATAATAGCGCATACTGGATTTCGCTGAGGAAGTTTGTGGGTGTTTTTCCATTTATCATAAACAGAAATTATAAAACCAGTGTTGTAACTGTTCAGCAAGTGTTTCTCAGCGCATTGTCGTCTGTAACCACCTGTCAGCTCCTTTGTTCATTGTCTTACATCATCACGTGTGTGACAGTCTGCCGTCCTGAAGTGTGACCTTTAGCACATAGGCTTTGACGCAGGGTTTATTGCAGATGTTGCGGACTGAGACTGAGGAGGCTGTGAAGAAAAATCCTCCTGCACACTCCACAGTTATTCCTCAGCTGAGACATAAGAAATAAGAATGATAAAAGCCTGAGAGCAGGGCTGGTTGTCTGAAATATACTGCAAGTGGTGGACCATGAGGACCCATCCATGGCCTCTATTTTGAATAAAAGCCCAATGTTGGTGCAGTATATTGTTCCAAGAGTTGGCAGGCTGTACTGTCAGTGCAGATCTGGGAAAACGGGTCTGACCGGAGCACCGGCAGGCTTTACACCTCTCACTCCTGTCCTCCGCCTCCCCTCTGTTTCTATTCTTTCTCTCCTCCCTCCCCCATGCCTCCCTTTTTAAATTAAACACAAGCCACGCAGCAGCATGGATGACTGCAAATCACCCAGAGTCAGCCCTCTGCATACTCGTGAGGCATGTACGAGTTTTTTGTGTATGTGCACGTGGTGCAGGCTGAAGAATTTGACCCTGGCCAACACTCGTATACACGCAGCGCTGACCATATGTTGAGAGGTGATTAGCATCTTTCCAAATCTGCTCATATACTTTAAGTGGAAGAAAGCTGGTGACAGAGCTGGGGGGGTTGAAAGTCACGCTGCTGTAACCTTGCATACTTGAGGGGGCAACTGCAGAGTAGATGCTGGATAAATGTAGGATTCAGAAAGAAACATCAGTGGGCCAAATGATCTGATAGATAAGTTTCCACCGCATCCTGGTGGTTGATTCTTTTTTATTTGTTTGTGTCTGTACCTTTGCAAAAAAGCAGATAGACCAGAGGAGGTTTTCAGTGAATATCTGCTCCTTTCCACAGCAAGTTGTCCTTGAACAAGGCATTTGACCTCTTATTACTCATCGGCCAAAGGTAGAACCCTGTGGTTGCACTGAGCGGGTGTGAATGTGTGTAACTGGATGAATTTGGATCAGTGCGTTGCGGCAAAGGCATTCACCTTTGCCTTAAGTTAACCTTTAAAAACTTAAGATAAGCAGTAAATATCTCCAAACATGTTGACAGACAGAAGGGTCGACACTGCACAAAACAGCTTCAGAATCAAACCATTTTATTTATTTTTTTTTATTATTATTTTTAATCAAAGCGTGTTAATGAAACACAAAGGAAAGCTCTTTCATGACAACTTTCGCTCTTATTTTGCTCCACTAGACACAACAGTATATACCACACATTTTTCAACAGGTTGCTGAAGTTAGCGAGGAAAGTGGCACGGTGGGGCAGTGGTTAGCATTGTTGCCTCATGGCTAGAGGGTTCCTGGTTTGAACCCTTCTGTGCAGTTTTCATGTTCTCCCTGTGTCAGCGTGGGTTTTCTCTGGGAACTGCGGTCCTAAATTGTCCGTAGGTGTGAATGTGAGTGTGAATGGTTGTCTGTCTCTATGTGTCAGTCCTGTGATAGTCTGGTGACCTGTCCAGGGTGAACCCCGCCTCTCACCCAATGTCAGCAGGGATAGGCTCCAGCACCCTCGCGACCTGTAACAGGTTTAGCAGTTACTAAAGTCCTGAAAGGCAATATATTTATTTCATTAAATTAATAACTTGTTCACACAAGATAAAGAAAATATATCAGCTTGCGGGACCTTAGGAGCTCTGTTCTACGTTTATTGAGCAAAGACAGCAAATATTTATTAGTTACAGTTTCTAAAATGTGGGGGTTTGCTCATTTTCCAGTTTTACATCACCATGAATTAAATATTTGTGGAGACGCTACGTTTGGCTCTGAGTATGTGTTGACATGTTGCATGAGTTTTGTTGACATTTTGTAGACCAAACAATTGATTGACAAGTTAAAAAAATACACTAAAATGACATTTTAGATGATGTTCATTATTTGCCGGGATGTTGGAGGGATGGTATCCGGCAAAAAAGAGATGCAAAACAGTCAGCCTCGTGCTTTAAATGCATCGTCAGCGTCAGAGTATCTTTCATGTAGATTAGGGTTCAGTTGTGATCAGTGTTGGCGGCGGCTGTGAAGCGTTTGCTGTTGAGCCGCGGGGAGATGTCGTGAGCTTAATTCAGCACAGCGTCTGTGATGGGAGCAGCCTACTTTGTAACTTCAGTGACAGATACACCACCACCACCACCCCCTCCTCTGTTACTCCCCCCACTGCAATATCCAAGCCAGGTTTCTAAATTGGCACACACCCTAAAATAGCACGAGGGGATGGTTATATCAGATCGTTTATGTTTGTAAATCTCTCTGTTGCACCAGGAGAAATGGACACAGAGCTTAGTAATGGTTGTCGGCTGGTTTTACATACAGATGATTAAAACGAGTACTTGCTTGTATACTTAAAAAAACTCTTAATTTCTCCTTTTAACTTAACTGCAAAATCCCTTAAATTTCATCACATGTATTCCCTGTGCTTGTTCCAACACTTTTATGATGCTGTATGGGTGAAATATTAACCTAACGTGATAGATTTTACGTCTGCACTGTTTCATCAAAGGGAAATATTCAAGATGTTTTGTGCATAATTTTTAGTTCGTATCCCTGCAGCCAGTTCTGACGTATTTGATATGTCTGGAAATGTTAAAATCCTGAATTTAACATCATGTTTAACAGGTTTAAGCATGCACGACGTGACTTTTTGCTCCACGATCAAGCTTCTGCAGAGGAATAACTCATGTTGAAATGTCTAAAATGAAATTCTAGCCTAGAATTAAAGATCTTAAATTTGCTTTTCTAATTCAGTCATCGCTGTTAGACACATCGAGCTCCGTGCACTCTCGTTTGTCCCTTTCCCTTTTGTTCCTCTTTTATTTTACCACCTGTTCTGCTTTCATCAGCCCTGTGTGTGTGTGTGTGTGTGTGTGTGGAGGGATAGATGGAGGGAAGGAGGGATGACAGTGTGGATTAACTGTGCTGTGTTGTTGCTGCAGTTCACACATTCCAGCGGGCCGATTCAGGCCAACTCACTGTACCAACACAGAGGCCTCCTTAACCCCCTTCTGTCCTCTCCTCTGTCCTCTCATCATCTCCCCCCTCCATCTCCCTCTATGACTCTAATATCTCCATCCCTCTGCTAGGTTATCTTTACAGAGAACATGTAGCAGCAGGTCCGCCTCCCTCGTCTCCTCATTTGCATCACATCATCCCTCAGGAGTCACATCTCTTTTGAAATGTGTGAATTCTGAGTGCTTAATTCTGTCTGATCGAGGTCAAAGTAAACATGTTTCCTCCCACAAATGATGCAGAGCCTCTCCGGAGAACAATCACTGATGCAGACTGTACGCCACCTTGTTTTGACCCATGATTGTAGCTCCCTCTAGAGGCCAAACTGTGTAACTCCACAAAAATTGAAAGTCAGGGTTACGAGGCAGTATCATTGTTTTTATGAGTAAGTAATCTTCCAGTCCAGTGTTTTCTGTGGGTCTGTTTACAGATGCTGCGGTTACTCAACGAATAGATCGACAGAAATTTAATCTGTAACTATTTCGATAATATTTTTTGTAATTTTTAAGCTAAATTTTTTGTTTCCAGATCTTGAAATATCAGGATTTTAATGCTTTTCTTTGTCATCAGGATAGTAAACCAAATATTTTGGGGTTTTGAACTGGTGGTCGGGCAAATTAAGACATTTGAAGACATCACTTTGGACTCATTTTTCACATTTTCTGACCTTTTGTCAACTATTTACTGACTCCGGACACGTTAATCTGCAGATTGACTGATAATGAAAATTGTTTGTTGCAGTTTTGTAAGATTCAAACCTCCAGATGTTTCAAGTTTAAAAGCGCTTTCAGTTTTTTTCCCACATTTAGATTTATTTTTGGCATTTCGGCTTTATTAGATAGGACAGTCTAGGTGTGAGGGGGTGAGACGGGGGATGGCATGCATGCTGCGGCGGCAAGGACATCGCCTTTGTATAAGGGACACCTGCTCTACCCACTAAGCCACTGGGTGCCCCATCCCTTCTTTATTATTGTTATTTTTCAGTATATTAAATATTTATCACCATCTCTCTCTCTCTCTGGGCTGCTGGTGTCGTATTATGTTACACTTGTCTAAAGATAGCTTTAATAAGAATCCTGCTGCAAAGCGAAAGCAATTTGTGGAAACACTGAGTGACCTTGAAGCCTTTTTAGACTTGATAGCAGTAAAGCTGCAGCCTTTCCCAGCCACAATCTGAATATGTGATGTCATGCTGATGCATAAATGCATACTGGAGTAGTACTAGTGCCATAAGTATTAGTAATAAGTGTGGTAAGGGTGCAGCAGTAGCTCAGTCCATAGGGAATTGGCTTGGATCGCCAGCTCAGGTCTCCTCACAGACCAAGCATGGAGCGTGGACTGGTAGCTGGAGAGGTACAGTACTAGTTCACCTCCTGGGCACTGCTGAGGCACCCCTGAGTGAGGCACCCAATGAAGTATGTCTTTTTGTTCTTTGTAATAATAACGTAAACTTAAATAATGAATTTCTCTCTCTGTCTCTGTTGCTCCTTCAATCTATTCCACTTTGAAGTTCGACTACTTCTGCAAACTATCAGCTCCAGAAACCTTTCAACAACTGTCACTTTATCCTGAAAGAAGAACACAATACAATAATGAATGTGTGTGCATGTGACTGTGAGAATGATGCTAAATGCTCCAAAAAAGTTTTGTTGTATAACACATAATGACAGTAAAGGATCTATTTATCTATCTACGAGACAGTCTGTGAAAAAACACATGTCCCCCCTTCCCTTCTTTTGCCTCAAATGGCATTGACTACAGTCAGCAACAGCCAATCAGAGTCTCTAACGCAGCTGTCAGTCATGTCAGTCGCTCCGTGAACTGCGGTCCTTGATAGAGTAACAGTTCAGAGGAAACAAGGACACTTTTCCGCTTTATTTGCAAGGCAAGAAAGATACGTTTTAAAGTCAATTTTAATTCAATTTTTTTCATCATTTTCAAGTTTTAGCTTGAACCCACCTGTAATAACTGAATGTTGTTCCTACTGTAAGAGTCGTAATGTGTCATATAACACCAGTGTTTGTTTCTGTTTGTTTTTCAGGGACGAGTGGAGGTGGAGGCCGGCAATGAGAACATGAAGTTTGAGACTGGACCTTTCTCGTTCTACGGTGTCATGGCGCTCAGTGCTCCCACACTGGGTGAGTCCGGAACCTCCATGTCTCCTCTCCTCTCCTCTCCTCTCCTCTCCTCTCCTCTCCTCTCCTCTCCTCTCCTCTCCTATTAATTATTAATGCACTTTTAATGAATCCACAAAGGTTAAATTTGTTTTTGCAGTGTAATGTCTCAGGTTTAAATGCCTCTGCTGCCACCTAGTGGCAAAATTTTAGAGTACAACAGCCTGTTCTGCTGACATAATGTTTATTTAGTTGAATTACAGTGACTTGAACATTAGTAGTGTCGTAACCATATTTTTTTTCATTGAGTATCAGTAATCCTGTGAATTCTAAGGAATAAATAACTGATGATAATGAAAGATACGAACTACAACTATGGATAATTTATGTTTCTTTACCTCCATTCACAGTGCATTACAACAGAGTGTCATTCATCAGCATGAGAGCACATGCTGATGTTTATGTGGCTGCTTCCTTTTTGCTTTTCCACAACAAAGCATCTTAGGTGTTTTTTGCAGGTGCTGCTGAGGGTCTGTTAAAACTAAAAATATGCTGCAACACATCATCTCTCTGCAGGACATTTTGTCACAGTCACTGAAACCACTGTGGTCATCACTCATCGATATATAATGCAGATGGACCAGCTGCAGATAAATCATTAACACCCATAGAGGGACAGTGGGGGGAAATACTGATGAGGCCAACTGCAGTGCAATATTTACAGATCTCACCAGTTTAAACAGCCCCATCTGGTGACTGGTGTGAAGGTGCTCACTGGACTTTATGTGTGTGTGTCTCACTAGTTAAATGTTTTAAATTCATGAGGAAGAAGAAATGTAAATGAGCCAGAGTCTGTCAGATGCTAAAAAGGCAACCTAGATGTTTATTTTTTAAACTTAAATTTTATCAGAATAGTTTCATGTGATCAGGGTATTCTTCTTTTAGAGAGTCCTGGCCTAAACCGCAGCACATTTCAACCAAATAGCCAGACAAATATTGACATTGTACATTACTGCAAACCACGGATATGTTACATTTTCATGTTATTATGCAGCAGATATGTTAAAACTTTATATTTCAGCAACACTGTGGTTAACGTGGTAAGGTGAGGCACAAAAAATGGTGAGGAAAAGATCATGTTTTGGCTGAAGATTCACAGATTTGGTGGCACAATCGCAGCTGTAAACTCAGTGATGTCTCTGTGGCAGGCCGCTAAAAACACCCACGTCAGTAAATCTTATACCGTTGTTTCCCTTTTAAATGGTGCCACATTTGTAAGGATCCCACATGCATTTGTGGGATGAGCAGCAGAGCTCAATATGTGGGTTGCGCCCTTGAAAAAATTGCCAAATCTTCTCTGCCAATGCCAAACAGCTTTGTTGCCACGTTTGACGCATCTCATTTTATGGACTGTTTGTAGGTGTGTTGGTTCTGCTTTTAATGCTCCAGAGGGTGAACAGTGAGGGGCCAGGGTGGGAGGGGCCCTTTATGATGCAGCAATGAGGCGTCTCACCCAAGCGTCACACCATCCACCATCCTCTTCACTTCCTGATGACAAAGTCAGCTTGTATACTGCGTCACTTTAGAAACATTGATGTTACACGTCTACAGAAATGTACAATGCCAAAACTTTTCTCTGGCGTACCACGTGGGTGTCATTTGGTCTGATGACTTTAATTAAGTGCCTGAAGTTTGAGACAGTGTAGGATGTTTTCCATGACACCATGTGTTGTGTTTTCATCTCGTAAACTTGTGGTAAACATGGAGCACCCGGTCCATGTAGCTTAAAATAAATGCAAGGATTTATTTCTGAATATAGCAGATATAATGTGCACACACACACACAGTTACACTTCTCTAACATGCCCTCCTTCTTTGGGTTGACCTTGATGACCTGCTCGTGAACATCTGTCAACAGATGTGAAGTCCCAGGAGGGAAATCTGCTCTTTGGACTGTGTGAAATAAAAACCAGAGCTTTTTGGTTTAATTTAGGAAGGTTTGATTTGAGTTTACTGATGGAGGCTCACATTGACCTTTGAACTCCTCCTCCTCTTGAGCGCTTTCTTTCTCTTACACACAAACTGTCACTCCTTTAAAATACAGAAAGTCACTCTTATCTTTCTCCTGTCTGCCAGTTTTCCTCTGTTTTGTTTCTGTTGTTCAAATTCAGCTTCTCCGTCTGTCTGTCTGTCATGTCTCTGCTTTTTCAAAATCTGCTCCTCCCTTTGCTTTCGTATGTCTGTCTGCTACTCGTTGGATCGATATATCGATTTAATGATGAATGCAAAGTGAAAACATCGATCCATATCGTCATTCTGAGGATAGGCTTTTTATTTTGAAAGTCTGTCACTGTCAAAGAGTGGCAGGCAGATGGCAAGCAGCCGAGAGACATATGATGAGGATAAGATAAAAATAAGGACCAACAGACAGAGCACATGGCGTATGTAAACAATAATGTTACGAGATAAAACACGACGTAACGTTACCCGCCTGGACGAGCGTCCCACTCTGCTAGCTTCTTGCTTTAGCAACATTAGCTGCTCTGTTTTAACAATGTTTGGCTGAAAAAATGTGCATGCAGGCTGAAATTCAAGCAAGCTGTTCTGTCTGGAGATACAGTGGCTTAAATCACCAGTGAGAAAGAAAAATAATAACGTTACATGGAATTTGTTGAGCTATGAGAAGAGGGAAATAAGTCTGTTATACTTTTGTTAAATGATCTTGTTGTTGATCTGTGTTTTATGGCTGTTTGGAGGAGTTTTAAAACAGATAGGAGAAAGATGATGGTTTGGGTTAAAATGAAAAGATTTCTTCCAGAAAGGTTAAAGGGATAGTGCACCCAAAAATGAAAATTCAGCCATTATCTACTCACCCATATGCCGAGGGAGGCTCAGGTGAAGTTTTAGAGATCCAAGGGGCGAGGGGATCTCCGCAAGTGATGTGAGGACTCTAAAACTTCACCTGAGCCTCCCTCGGCATATGGGTGGTCTGTAATAGAAGCATTTAAAGACACCATGAACACCTCACTTGACACACAGACCACCAGATGCTGATCCCAGAGTTGCTCTTTCCTTTCTTCCTATCCTGTTTTTCATCTCAACACTCAGCAGCTCTCTCTTCCAGGTGCTTCGGGCAGAGACAGGAATGTGGGATGTGCATAATTTTTTCATTTTCCGAGCTTCCAGCATCAGCCTCATTCACCCATTTCACCAAAAACGACTGTCACCTTCAAACAGTGTTTCTCTGATGTGTGATGTTCCTGTTTGAGATTGTCTCCATGTTTGTCGCATGTCCTCGCCCGGTCTGGACGCAGATCTGTCTCTCTGTCTCCCACTGTCTCACTCGCTCTCCCTCCTTCCCCTTCATCCCCCTCCCCCCTCTGTCCCATTGATCACCTCCTCCCTCCCTCCCTTCCTTCTCTCCTCTCAGTGGCTGCACCTCGTCCTCGTCACCTCTCCTTTAAGAGGTTTTCTCTGTTCTCTCGGTTGCCAGGTAAACTCCGGCATGTCTGGGTCCTTTAACACCAAGGACGGGTGGGGCTCGGGAGGAGGGTGGGTGGGGCTTGAGTGGGCGGGCAGGCCTGGCGCTTGATTCGCCAGGTTTAGCTATGAAATTTTTTGTTGTCATAGAGGGTGGATTAATGATCACTGAGGGCAGGTAGTTGCTCTTCGCTGCTCTGTATGGGCTGAAACAATGGATTATGGGTTGCACCTCTTTATGCTCCCCGATCAGTGATACTTTACCTCCTATGACATCACTGATTGCAGCCAATGGTGCAGCAGTTTCACCCCACACACAGCAGTGCAGCAGCAGTTTTCTCCCCCGTGTGATTCAATGTAGATTTACCCTTTAAAGACAGAGAAGAGTTACAAAATAACAGCTGCTTTTTGGGAAATAAGCTCTTTGTTCAACCAAACAAAAACCTACTTTACATCTAGTTTTACTGAGTCAACTTTAATTTGCATGAATTTTGCAGAGCAGGTGAGTGGGAGGCAGAGAGGAGGTGGTTGGTCAGTCTATTCTCAGCAAACACGTGTAGGTGGAGGTCAGCGTTCATGTTACTGTGCAGCGTGAATTAAGATTTACTTTGTCACGAAGAGGTTTGTCTGCTCGGACTCAAATTTCCATGTGTGTGTTGGCCAGCAGCTACAATTAAACTGCAGAGTAGAAACGCCAAAAATATGTCACCAGTGTTGCCATCACGTTGTGGTGACATGTAACTAAGTACATTTACTCAAGTACTGTACTTCAGTATAATTTTGAGGTGCATTAACTTCTAACCTCCACATTTCTGTGGACAAATAATGTACTTTTTACACCAAAATATTTATTTTACAGCTTTAATTACCTTGACAGTCAGTCAGTCAGTATAGCAGTTTATTTTGAACATATAAGTCGCAAATAAACAAAATAATCATACAGTAGTAGACAAACATAAAAAAAAAACAGGTTCCTAAAGAAAGCAAGAAAACTGAAAACAACATATAATTATTTGATTTAAACATCAAAAAAGCAGTTGGAGGAAGTACAAACTTATTTATTCCCAGCCATTCTCCATAAATTAATAATAGTCAATTATGTATCTCCTCATCAGAATAAAGCTGTACAATAATTAGTTCTTCTAGACCTTTTCTAATATATTAAATTATTACCAATAATATTTGTCTTACAGCAAGATATAAATAATAACAAGAACATTTCGAAAATAGAAATTCTTATATACACATACATACACAAAACTGATGGTAATAAATAAAAGAATAAATAAAGAGATGACATCATTCATACAAAATATAAATCAACTAATATATTAGAAGTGAAGCTACCCAGCAGTATATAAATTAAATTAAATTATTTCCACCTTTACAAGCTGCAACATTAAAATGACCACATTTAATGCACCACTAAATAAAATCAGGAATATAAAATGTTTTGTTCTGAAATGAAAATTACAATTTTAATGCAGGACTTTTACACTTGTAACTGAGTAAAAGTGTACAAGTAAAACATCTGAACGCATCTTCTACTGCTGTCATTACATACTTTGTCCAGAAGAGAGCGCTCACAAGTTTATCTTTCAACTGTAAAGAATGTTGCACTGAGTACTTACAGGGGCTGCAATGATTCGTTGATCAACTGATCAAACATTTAACTATTGTTTTAAACAGAAAAGCCTTAAATCGTCTGCTTTCAGCCTCTGAAATGTGAATATTAGCAGGTTCTCATTGTCTGCTATGATGGTAAACTACAATTTTTGGGTTTTGGACTGTTGATGGGACTAAAATAGAGATTTAAAGTTGACACCTCAGGCTCTGGGAACATATTGTGGACAGCTTTAACAATTTTTTTTGATGATATATAAACCAAACAATTATTTGAGAACACAGTTAGCACAAAATGAAAGTAATCCGCAGCCCTTGTACAAAGTATCTTGGTCATATTAATCTAAGGGTGCACTCACCAGCAATCATTTTACTTATTACATTTACGTGCTGTATGTGCACAACAGTTTACAACAGCATATTAGACTTCAGATCCTTGAAAATTGCAAGCTGCGACTTGTCTGCTGGTGTTTGAGCCATGGTAATGTCTGTAAAATCATATTAAAGATATGGACGAGGAAGGAGGGCACATTAGGGAAACAGTTGATTTTTATTATTGTAAGAAAGCCCATTAGAGTAATTTAATGACAGGAGAAAGAGATGAAGACATGATATGATTCTCTGGAAACTGGTTGATGAGACTCAGGGGTTCAAGAAAGAAGATTTTACTTTGTTGTTCTGAAATGGCAAATTAAGTCTGTATTTGAAGATGCAGGAACAGAAGAGCTGTGCAGGTACATGCCAACACTACAGTCAAAGCATTAGAGCTGCAGCTAACGATTATTTTTATTATTCTGCCCATCATGTTCTCAACGAATGGTTTTGTCAGTAAAATGTCAGAAAATGGTGAAAAACACTCCCAGAGTCCAAGGTGATATCTTAAAAGGTGTGTTTTGTCTGACTAACAGTCCAAAAATCCCAAACTCTTTAGTTTATTATCATGTATGACAAAGAAAAGCATCAAATTCTTACATTAAAGAAGCACGAAACCAGCAAATATTTGGCTTTTTTGCTTGAAAAAACCCCCACTAAAATCATTTTTCAATTATCAAAATAGTTGCCAAAAAAGTTTCTGTCGATCAGCTATTAGATTTATCGACTATCGTCGGTACAGATGTTCGTCCTAGATTATCTGGTAATGTGAGGTTTACAGATCCAGGCATAAACCTCCCGAACTGCTCAAAGACTACATCTGCTTCTCCATGAGATCACATGAGGTGGTTCGTTCATGCTCCCTCTGGCACAGTATCCTCAATAATATCCCGTAATGTGTTTACTCTTTAAATCTTGTTGTATGTTTATGTTTGATTTTAAAGAGAAGGACATTTGGGGAGTTTCTCTTTATATGTGCAATGCTACCTGATTTCAAAACTGGTTATGATTTTTAAACTCTGTAGTCTGAGCCTGGCTGAAGAAAGTTGACCAAAGAGCTTATCTAACAAAATGTCAGCACAGTTCTTAAACTGGCGGGGCACTTGGGGACAGGAAATGATCATATGGTACCTCTAAGACAAAACGGAGAGGGATAGGACAACATGAGACACCCAGATGGTCCTTGAAGCCCCTCGAGGGCGTTAAGCTGTCCGCTCTTTGCAGCATCGACTTCGGGTGCATCCTAATAGCTTCAGATGGTTTCCTCCCCTTTGTTTTACATCAGTATTTGGGTGGTATGAAGGAGAGATCGTGGAGCTATTGAGATGCAGCTTGGGTTATTTATTATTTTTGGTTAATGTTGTCCTATCCGTCGCTCTCATGGTGTACTATAAACTCTAGTTTTCAAGACTCAAAGTGAATTGATTGCTGACGTAGATTGTAGTTCTTTAGAGCACAACAAATAGTTTTTAGAAAGCCATATATTTCTCTTAACTTGATCACAAATGCCCAGTTCCAAATGTAATCCCAGTTCCTACTCAGTCTTATAATTATGGATGAAAATGTTTGTCTTTTCATTATAAGATGTGGCATTAGGGTAGGAGTGTTATTTGGAATTGGGTCCATCACTCGTCCACCTTGATTTTTTAAAACACTAACTCACTCTGCGATCACCAGGTCACAAGTAGAAGTTTGGTTGCTGTAAAACATTCACTGATTTCTTGACTACTGAAGATCCAGTAGGTAACTCCTCCATAGGTTTTAATACTAGACAGAGAACTTATAAACCATCAAATAAACATGTTTTTTTTAAAAAATGCGCATAAGGTTTTGGTATATTCCTCTCTGAGCTCAGTCCTGAGAGCACATGTTCTTAATCTTAATCGTCCGTCCACGTTTCGAAATAAAAACTGGAATCTGTTCTTATCACGTTCACATGGACGTGTATCTAAATATTTGTTAATATCAAACTTTTGGCTACGTCAGTTCGTGATGAGTAATGTGACAGAAGCTGAGAAAATGGAAATTCAAGAACGTCACGCTTTATTCACAAAGTAAACAGCTCTTCACTTTGTGATGTAAACGGCAAAATACACATTTAATAGCACAAATATTTAGATGTTATTCTGACAGGCTCATTAATCTTATTCAAGTTTCCCCAACAAAAACAGGACACTGTTAGTCGGTCTCAAGAGTGCAGAAGCTAAATAAGTATTGAGTCCTTTGCTTAGGAATAGTTGTGAAGTTGTAGGAAGGCTGTCGTTATGAAGTCAATGTTGGGGCTGGACCAAATCTGTGGAGAGGCCTCAGCACCCCCTCAGGAAAAAAATAAATAAATTGAAAACAAATTTTTTATTATATATTATATACCCATGTAGTCATGTCCTCGTCATCCTATGATATTATTCATCATGAACAAGTATATATATACAGTATACTATGCCTAACGCAATAAATAAAAGCTACTGTTACATAAATAATTGACTCTTCAGCACTCATATTACATTCTAGTTTTCCACATTTTAATGCATTTGAAAGTAATGAAATAGAGAGAAGGTATAGTGTTATAATTTAGTGTGCTCACAGCAGTTGAGCAACGAATTCTGCCAAAAGGTGTTGGCAGCGCTTTATAAACAATAATAATTGCATAGCATGGCAGTAACAGTCATTTACCATCCCTGTTATTCAGCGGTTAATCTCGTCCTCAGCTCAGAAAATTCTTCTTCTTTGTGTTAGCTGCTAACTGCTATCCGCTGCTTTTTAAGTCTCCCGTGTTGGATCATATGCATAACATGTCAAAACAGCACACCCGCGCTGCACACAATCCCGTCTTGCCGGTCGTTCTATTTATATTGACTTCATTTCGGCGCTGTTACTACCTTATATGCTGTCTTAAAGATGAGACAACTCTGTCCCCCGGTTCTGCGATTGTACCTTTAACACAGAACGGTGAGGTGGAATAACTACGTGATATTCCCGCCTTGAAGAGGCAGTGTAAAAGGGCTTTGGACAAACTGAAAACACTAGAACTGGTAGTTAATTATTACGATTAAATTTGCTTATAATTGTTTTGGACAATGGTTTCCTGTCGTAGCACACCAAAAAAAAAAAAAAAATGTAATTATATTTTTTTAATCAGTATATTAAGGGGGACATTTTGACCACATGTGAATATTTGGGAGGGATGTGTTCCCCTCAATATGTGTTATAATTACTGCTTTAAGTTGCAGATGTAAATAAAGAGAAGTTGCCTACTGGATCTTAACAAGTAATATCTTAAATATATCAACATAATAAATACTGCCTCATGACTGAGTGAAATCTAACCACTAACTAGAACATTAGCCGTAGATATCCAGGATTAACTAGCTAGCTAGCTTAATTTCCTGAAAGCTAACGCAGTTGACGTGTCCAGGTAAAACAGTTTCCTATGACTCACTGAGGCCCCCTGCTGGAAGACTCACACCTACTGGTAATAATACACAGCAGCTGGTAAAAAGCATGAGTGTGAAGTGTGTGTGTATGTGTGTGACAAGTTGGAGAGTACGGTTTTGTTTTGATGAAACGAGCATGCTAAAATACAAGCTCAACAGTCAGCTGGGTGGAACACATGGCTGTTAGTCATTGTAGTTTCAGTCTGACCGAGCAGAGGTGGAAAAAAGGAGGTATTTTCTGTTAATATTTTTTACTATTATCAGGAAACTGTTAATAATGATGACTCAGAGTTTTACAGTAAAAGACTGTTGTCATTTGTTGTGATTTCACTGAATTGAGTGTTTTCTCTGGGACGTTGTCCTCCTTTAAAGCTGCAGTTGGTAACAATTATGAAAATAACTATTTGTCATATTTGCCTCGCTAGAGTTATAAGAGACTAGGGGGGGTGTCATGTCATCTTGTTCACCATAATACCAGTAAAATTCATATTGTGATGCTCACAATATTTCGACTTGTTGACATTGACATCATACTGTTACCCACGGCAACAACTAGCATGGCTGAAAGCGAAGTTACTATCAACTCTGCGGTGGTTCCAAAAACAGGAGCAGCTTCAGTAGTGTGGAATAAACTGTGGCGTTCCGAATGTTTTATGAACAGCCCCGGACTTCTCAGACTCTTTTAGTGACTGACCGCTCAGAGGGAACTCATTCAGCGGCTCCTCTGGCAGCAGCACAGCGTCTCTCCCTTTCCTCTCTCGCCGTGTGCACACGGGAGTTAGTGTTGTTTTGTCATAAACTTTGGTAATGTAAACTTACGTGACACTCAGGGCTCGACAAAAAACTCCATATTTGTGAATGTGTGATAGTTGTGGTATCATAACAGCCTGTCACAGGTTACAGCGTGATGATTAGAGGAGAAATGGCAGAGCATAAAGGTCCAGGTGGAAAAAAACCCAACTCAATCATTTAGGATTTTACTAAAAGAAGGAAATCACCTGTTGATTTATATAAATAGATCCCAGGGGACATTTTTTGTATTTGGGAGCTGTTGAAATGTGTAATTTGTGATAGATTTTATTTTGTTGAGCTATTAATATTGTATACAGAATCTGAATCTCACTCTGAGTTACTGTTGTTGTTCACAAACTAAAGAAATGAGAGATAATTTGAGTTTCTACTGAATATTTGACGGAAAACTGTAAAACTATATCACTTATTTTGTTGCAATTCTATTTTCTTAAGTTAATTATATATATATATATATATATATATATATAAATATATATATATACAATTTTTTTTTGTTTTTTTTTTGTTTTTTACTAATTTGTCATATCATCAAGAATATCAAAAAAATACCCTGAAATATTGTGATATTATTTGAGGGCCATATCGCCCATCCCTATATGAGACGAGAAAAAATCATTCCCCTCCTTCTCATCTCAGTGCCTCAAATGGCACTAGGGTACGTCCACACATACACCACTATTAGCCTCCTGTTCACTTCCATTCAGTGCAAGTGAAGGTGTGAATAATTTGCATCTTCGCATCGCATGGAGTTCAATTTTGGTGAACTTTGACTGGCGAGGTCGCAGCCTCAACCAGTCGCAAAGGAGTATGTGTGGAGGAGACTAGATTGTTGCCATGTTTAACCAGCTGATATGGTATCGCCATGAAGTACAAACTGCCCCCACTGTTGCCAACTCCTCAGTAAGAAAAGTAGCTATTGGCTGTCCTAAAAGTCGCTAGAAGTCGCTAAATGACGTCATCGTCTAATTTGCATAATTGTCCATATGCATGTAATTTTAATGGCTGCTGTAGGAGAGAGGAATAACGTCGTGGGAGAGACAAAAACTGAGTAAAAAAACACCCTGAATATGTTTAGAACTACAATGAACCTTCTTTTCAGTGATTTATATTAGACAAAGAAAATTTTACATTTACATCCCGCCCTGACTGTAAACCAGGTCGGGATCAGCCAGCGGCGGTTCCGCGCATGCGCGATTCACTTGCAGTCTGGACGTGGAGGGGTTAACATCTCCTGCTCTGACTGCTGCTGGGAGGGAGGACTGGGCCGTCTGTGAGTGCTTTGGGGCGAGAGAGGAGCCCACGGCAGCATCCGCTGCTCGTTGAGAAGAATAAGAATGATACGTGCTCTCACAACAGAGTCTCCAGAAGTCTTCAATAACATCAGAAAAAGTCGCTAGATTTGTCGCTAGTCGCTTTTTTGAAAAAGAGTCGCTAGAGGGGTCTGAAAAGTCGCTAAATATAGCGACAAAGTTGCTAAGTTGGCAACACTGACTGCCCCCCATGGGAGATTCGGCCTGGTTGCTGAGAGTCAGGAGACAGACTCTCTCATTTTACAGCTAAACAGTACACTAAAACATGTTTATGAAAACATTTGAGGTGAGAAATGGGTAAAGCAGTAAAAAAAAAATCTTGATTCATATGTGATCAGTGCTGCCTAGTTTGACAGTGTGACCTCAGTTTACGAGCAGTGATTGACACAATTGACGGCTGCGTTAGAGACTCTCGACTGATTGGTTTAGAAGTAGTTCAAGACAATACTTCTTCGTGAATATAGTGACGGTTTCAGCCAATATGACAAAGTTATTTTTTGTAAAAGTTATCAACTGTGGCTTTAAACCACCCAAAATGGAAAAATTGTTCACATTTGACCCTTTAACACCCGGCCCTGTAGAGACAACATATATTTACACACTGAAACAATCAGCCAATTAATCTATTGAAACACTTTTCAGGTAACAATTGCAAAAATCTGCCGTTACTGGCTTCTTAAATGGAAGTATTTTTACAGTTTTTATATTTTATATCACAGAAAGTTGATTTTTGGGGGGTATTGGACATTGGACATTTTATAGACCAGGTAATTAATTAATAAATCAAGAAAATAACTGGCAGAATAATCAATAATGATAAAAGAAAATGCAGTGCCTTGTTCTTGGATCATTTAAACCAGTGTTTTTCAAATGGGGGTACGGATACCTCAAAGGGTACTTTAGAGTACTGCATAATTCCTAAAATAATTACACTGTAAAATGTTCACTAAAAATGTAAATGTAATCGAGTTCATGTTTACACTTGTTATCTATGTGTTTCTACCAAAAATAGTTTGTGCTGGTCAGAGAGTAGTCTGCTAGAAATAGTGTTTCAGAGGGGGTACGTTACTGAGAACAAGTTTGAGTACCACTGATTTAAACAGCTGGGTTTTTGATTAGATATGACCAGAAAGCCATAATTACATTTATTGTATGTTTTTATTTCTTGTAACATTTCATAGAACGTCATACTGGTGAACTGGTTTTGACTCCCCTCTTTGATCACCTGCAACTGTGGGTCATGGACCAAATAAATTAAGCTGCCTTGCCCGAACGCGGTTTAAATAAGTTTACTTTTTAGGGATGTTAGTATTTATGATAATAACACTTCCCTTTAACCCCATATTTAGAATTTATAAACACTGTTTGAACATTCAAAAATAATCGATAAGACACTGTAGTGCAGCTGTCAGTATGTGTAAGGACATTTTCAGGTGTTTATGAATGTATTCTTCAACTAATAGGACTTTTTTTATTATCGGTTTCTATACCAGCCCTCAGGAGGAGTTGTAGTTGTTGAAAAATACATTAATAAACACTTATATCTGCTTACAGGTCCATTATAGTGTGTTATAAACCATTTATTAAATGTTTATGTACTTCTTACATATGCTTTTATTGTACAGGAAACCTCTGCATAGTGCTATAGCAGAGCTGAACTCCTCCTTTTACATGTTACCAATCTCGTCCTAACCTGAATAAAATGAATTGCGTTTGAGTGATTACAGTATTTAATCCATTTAATTTCCACCTCTGTTATTAAAGGTTCAGCGTGTCAGATTTAGGGGTTTAGTGGCATCTGTCAGTGAGGATTGCAGATTGCAACCAGCTGAAACTTCTCCTGCTGAGGGTTTCATTGGTGTTCATTGTTCAGGAGGATTTTACCAGGAACCAAATTATCTGTCGAGGTCTCTTCCTCTCCAAAACAAATGGACACTGTGATTTAAACGGGTGAAACACTGAATGAAGCAGTGTCATGTTAGAAAGCAGTGTGCGGCCTGTCTGCTATGAGCACCTGCTAATGTAATGCTCACCTTTTTTATGGTCCAGACGTTCAGGAGACTTTAACTGGGAGCCAAATTATCCGCAGAGGTCTCTCCCACTTTAAAATCAACAGACCTGGTGATTCAAGCTGATTAAAACCCTGAAAAAAGCAGTTTCACATAGAAAAATCTATCGAGAGCCAGTGTTTGGTTTGTCCGTTCTGGGCTACTGTAGAAACATGGCGATCTTCATAGATGAGGACCTGCTTCCTATGTTGATATAAACAGCTCATTCTAAGATAACGAAAACACACCATTTATATTTTCAGGTGATTAAAGAACACTAAAGAAAACATACTTATTATTTTATATTCTGTTTCTGCCAATATGTCCCCCTAAATCCTACACACTGTACCTTTAAGCTGTTTGTTAGTTTGCATCCTGCACCACCCAGCTTTCAAAGAATACAACTTCAATGTGCTGGATGTGAGTAGATGACAAATTTGGTTGATATGAGGCATCTTTGAGTCACATCTTGTTATGCTGTTGGAAAGTTTTGTGTGTCACCGCCCTTGGGTGTGAGACAGACACCAGTTTGCAGCTGTGATAGTGAAACAAAGGGTATGTAGTAGAGATGAGTGTGTGTGAATAACTTAACATTAACCTCTGTTTTTTTTAGCCCCTTCTGTCTCTGTTGCTCTCACGGATCTAATTTGTTTAGATGCTATTTTGTGCATTCATTACACTGTGTCACACTAATTAGTCATTCATATCATTGACGTTAACCTGCATTTGAACACTGCATCTTGTGCTGTCGAGGTCCTCCATTGATCTGCATCATAGAGTCCTTATTTCATCAATGGCTTTGAAGCAGTTGTAGAAAGCTGCTTTCTGTAGTGACAAACAATTGACTGTTTGATGTATGTATGTATGTATGTATGTATGTATGCAGGATGGCCTGATAGATTCTGTCTGTTCGCTCTGTTTTAGACGCTGTTAATAACCGTTTTCCTTTGTGTGTGTGTGTGCAGAGTTTCGTTCGCCGTCCCACCTCAGCGGGTTGAACCGTACTGCCTCTCTGAGCGGAGCTGACCGGTCGGAGTCGCTCTCCGTCAGTGGCAGCAACAGCCAGCTCAACAACAGCATCCCCTCGCAGCAGTACACACCCGACTTCTACGTCCGAGCTCTCAGCGACTTGCAGTTTGTCAAGGTTAGTTATAAATTCAGTCTAGTGGGAGTGGGAGTAAGTGAGTGGAAACCAGTCATACCATAGCGTCGTATGGTATTGTATGAGTATTTATACCACAGCCTTGTTTATTTATTTATGGTTACCAAATCAGTCTTCTTTCAGCATTGGCAGTATAAAAACAAAATCGGGGAGTGCAGCAAAATGCCGCCTACCTACTTTTGTTTATACGGAATGCACCTTTTTTTTTTTTTGCTTTGCGTTTGTTTGCGTTTCCCCTCTTGCTACTAGCTGCTCACTAATTCCTGCTATCAGCTGTTTCCTGTTTATCCACTGCCAGTGGCTCGCACGTGCGGTGTCATCAACAGCTCCTCCCACAAGTCTTCAACAGCCCCTCCCGTTGCGGAAGGCCGCCTCGGTCTGTTTAAACTAAAAGGGTTCCGCCAATATGTCTACCCTACGAGAAGAAATTGGGCACCTCGGATCCACTCGCCAATCCGGCTCTTTGCGTCTAAACGCTCGCAGCTTGCCGGCAAAACGGCCCAACATTCGCCGAAAATCTGGCAGTGTAAAAGGGGCGACTGACTGCATATAAAGATGGACTACGTGTCTCCACTTCCTCCAGCCGTACAAACATAAGCCAAAACATCCTAGATATGGCAGCTAGCTACCATCTTATGCTGGTGACGTCATTTGGAGCCAGAGTCTACACAGTAGCAATCTCAGTGATATCAAGTTTCGCCGTCCAACCAATCGTGAGCAGCGCCAGTGATCACAAGCTCTCTGATTGGCACACACAGCTGTCAATCATGACATCAAACCCCCTTTTTATAGCATGAACAACCATGGTTATAACCAAAATGATCTGAAAAATGAACACTTGAACAAACATCAGCATAACAACTACCCAAAATTTGGGTCTCCAACAGAAGGTCCGTGACCTCCAAGGGGTCCTCAGAGATACTGCAGGGGGGCCGCCATAACTTTCATTTAAGATATAAGATATATAAAATATGTCTGAAAATACACATCAACATGAATCCAACACTCTATTAGCAAAAATAAAATGGCCTAATTAAAAAAAAACAACAACAAACATTTAATTTACAGTTTTAAACATTAATGATTTTGATTTGATTTATTTATTTTGAATATTTAAAAAGAATAAATTTGTAGAGACAAAACCCCTACAAAACAGAGACAAACAATAACAACTTTACTTTACACCACTGCACTTCTTAATACCTGATAACCAATATTACTTTGTGTATAAAACAAATTAGAAAACTGAGATTTCCGACAACATCATCACCCTGAGTGTGTTTAACATTCCCTCTAATTCTTACTGTACCTTGTGAAGAAACCGTCTTTGTACCTCTTTGTAAACTGTCTGATATCTTTACTTTGTTTTCTTCATCCAGTGTGTTCCACAAAATAATAGCCTGTTGCCAAAGAATCCTTTTGCTGTCATGTGAGCCAGCTTAAGGTACATCATTTGTGCTCTGGTATCTGATCAAAATGGATATGATTCAAAGTAAAGTGATACTCTGGATCAAGTCCCGGGAAATTTTCCTGCTCTCTAAACACTCTGCCTTATCTGTCGTAGCATTCTTTTCTCCAGCACCTGTCATGATAAAATCCGTGTTTACCAGCAGCAAATTCGAGGCAGGCGGAGATGTGAGCTGGGAAATGGGTTTTCTCTGCTTGCTCAATAGCACAAACTGTTTTCATTTCAGCATGAAGTTAGGACCTGCTTTACATAAACATACAGACATTTAAATGCTGTTGAATGAAGCAATAGAACTTAGCAAAGACAAATTAAAAATCTAGATGCACAGACGTCCATTAACCTGCAAAAATAAATAAATCAGTGCTTACTGGTTTGAAGTGTGTTACAGTGTAGTGTATTTTTTTCCAGGGATAGATTGTTTTCATTCAGAGAATTTCCTCTCTTCGTTTATTTGCAGTGAGTTAGGAAAGAAGATGAATATAACACATCTGTCTGTTCAGTATATAGCTTCTTATTTACTGTACAGACGTAAGAGTGATATCAGTGTAGTCTAATCTCTATAAACCGATATCTGCATGTGTATGTATGCAGAGTCTGTGAGCGATAGGACAAGATTTTGATATTGTAAGTGTTCTAGTTTCTGTTTGTCGTCCAACTAGTGTTGACCAGTCATGTTTGAGCAGCAAGTAAACAGTGTGTATGGAGAGCTGAAAAGGCAAAACACAATTGCAGCCAGTTTCTCCAGGTTAGGTTGCCTTCAGTGTTCATCATTCGGGAGGTTTTTAGCAGGAGCCAAATTATCCACAGAGGTCTCTTCCTCTCCAAAACAAACGAACCAGGTGATTAAACTTGTAAAAACACTGAATAAAGCAGTTTCATGGTAAAAATCAATGTTTCTCCTACGCTGTTCAACTCGTTGGGAAGAGGCTGCTAGCCCAGGTCCTTTTAATCTGTGTTCACCTTTTTTCACTGATAACTAAAGATACAGACGTTCAGGTGGTTTTAAGTGGGATCTGAGTTATCCGCAGAGGTCTATTCCTCTCCAAAACAAATGGACTAGGTGATTAAAACTGTTAAAAACACTGAATAAAGCAGTTTCATGCAGGGGCTGGAGCCGAGCTGCTGCTAATGTTAGCTTAGCTTGTTCTCTGATAACTTACAATCCAGATGTTCAGGAGGTTTTTAGTGGGGGCTGAATTATCTGCAGAGGTCTCCTCATCTCCAAAACAAATGGACTAGGCGATTAAAACTGTTAAAAACACTGAATAAAGCAGTTTCACGCAGGGGCTGGAGCCGAGCTGCTGCTAACGTTAGCTTAGCTTGTTTCTCTGATAACTTACAATCCAAACGTTCAGGACGTTTTTAGTGGAAGCTGAATTATCCGCAGAGGTCTCCTCATCTCCAAAACAAATGGACTAGGTGATTAAAACTGTTAAAAACACTGAGTAAAGCAGTTCACGAAACAAATTAGAGTTTCTCTGACGTTGTTTGGCACTGCAGGGGCTGGAGTGGAGCTGCTGCTAACGTTAGCTTAGCTTGTTTCTCTGATAACTTAAGATTCAGACGTCTGCTGACTAAAATTCTTCATTCGGTTAAAATATATAGTTAAAAATGACCATAAAATGTGGCTTAAAACTGGATAAAGAGTCAATTTATGACAGCTTCTGGCACACAACGCAAAGAGGATATGACACTGCTGTCAGATGACGGAGACCGAATGACACGGACGAGTCCCTGATTAAAATTAGAGATTTTTCGGGGTTTGAAAATAGTTGGAAATGTTTGGGATAATGTAAGTACGCAACACAGCAAGATATATGACATTGGTCTGGTTGTTTTTAGTCATTTTAATGTGGAAAATTTACATAATGTATCTTTAAACTTATCTGCATTCAAATAGAGTGTGCCAGGGCTAACGTCAAAACCCGGATCGTGCTGGTTCCCAGAAGAGAAAGTGAATGTGATTTTTGCATTGCGTTTTGGATTATGTCAGAAAATAAGCTCTGTGGCTAACTCAAGTTTATGATACTTACAGGTTTTGTTCAGCGAGATAATCTTCACATATGAACACCTTTCAGGCGAGCGGCTGAGGAAGGGGGCGGAGTTAAGATTGTCCCTCGCTGCGGGGAGAGAGGTCCCTCTCCTCGCTCCACACTTCGACTTATTTTCATTGTGCCGATGGTGGCTTGGAAAACCGCCCCTAACTGTGTCACATGGGCAGAAGGGAAGGCGGCCGGTTCTATTTCTCCCTCTCTGGGAGCCTGG